>NC_141699.1:589359563-589777312 GCF_964263255.1 Lissotriton vulgaris
TAACACTAAAAAATATGGGCAGGTGGTGATCATCAATGGTAGGGAAGCCGAGGCTCTTAGAGACACAGGAGCCAGTGTGACTGCAGTGAGGCAGCACCTGGTGTCCCAGGAGCAGGTTGTACCCCATGCCTACTGTAGGGTTATCAACGCTGATAATTCTGAGAGTCAGTGTCCGATGGCTCAAGTTCCCTTCGAGTGGGGGGGGGTCTCTGGTACTCTGCAGGTCTGTGTGAGAAAAACCATGCCTGTTGACTGTTTGCTAGGGAACGACTTGGAGCACTCCCCTTGGGAAAAGGTGGAGAAAACGACTCACCTGCGGATGGTGGGTCTGGGCGTGCGTGACCACCCGGTCAATGGCAGCCAGTAGGGGTGATCGGGAGGCCCAGGAACCGGCCTTAGGGAGAAGGCGCAGGGGGCGCGGGAAACCGGCCCCTGAAGTTCCTACGGTCCAGGAGGAGGCAGACCTTGAGGGGGATGCCCTGGAGCCTACAGGGGAACAGATCGCCGAACTGGGGGACCTGCCTGAGCTGACCCATTGGCAGCAAGAAGGAGGACCCTCCAGGGAGGAATTCTGCAGGGAGCAGGAAGAATGCCCTTCTCTCGTGGGTATGCGGCAGCAGGCTGCAGACCAGGCCAATGGTGTTCAGGCCAAAACACATTACGTGTACTGGGAGAACGACCTCCTGTATTCGGAGCCTAAGGCTGCTGAACCTGGGTCAGCCCGTGTGCTGGTGGTACCCCAGAAGTTCCGAGCCTTCCTACTGGGTCTGGCTCACGATGTGCCTTTAGCAGGACATTTGGGGATGGACAAGACCTATGACAGGCTTGTCACCCACTTTTACTGGCCCCAAATGCATAAGAGCTCAGATGCTTATTGCAGAACCTGTCCAACTTGCCAGGCAAGTGGGAAGACGGGAGGGAAGAACAAGGCTCCCCTCCAACCCTTCCCTGTGGTCGGTACGCCATTCCAGCGAGTGGGTATTGACATCGTTGGGCCTCTGGACCCCAAGACAGCCATGGGCAACAGGTTCATCCTGGTCTTGGTGGACCATGCCACCCGGTACCCTGAAGCCATCCCTCTGAGGACAGTGACGGCTCCCGTGGTGGGGCGTGCACTGATGGGAATTTTCTCACGAGTAGGATTCCCTCTAGAGGTGGTGAGCGACAGGGGGACCAATTTCATATCGAAATATATGAAGTCCCTTTGGCAGGAGTGTGGCGTAACGTACAAGTTCACCACACCCTACCATCCCCAAGGTAACGGGTTGGTTGAAAGATTCAACCGAACCCTCAAAGGCATGATCATGGGCCTGGAAGGTCCGATGAGGCGTAAGTGGGACGTCCTCTTGCCATGCCTGCTTTTTGCATATCGCGAGGTACCACAGAAGTCCCTAGGGTTCAGCCCCTTTGAACTGCTGTACGGTCACCCCGTGAGAGGACCACTGAGTTTGGTAAAGGAAGGCTGGGAGCAATCTCCCAGGAAACCTCCCCAGAATGTATATAGCTACATGCTGGCCTTCAGAAACCAAACCAGACGCTTCAGACAACTTGCCGAGGCAAATCTGGAAGCGAGCCAGGAGGAAATGAAGCGGTGGTACGATCAGAATGCCACTCTGGTCGAGCTTCAGCCTGGACAAGAGGTGTATGTCTTGGCCCCAGTGGAGCCCTGTGCCCTTCAGGATAAGTGGACAGGACCATTTGAGGTTGTGGAGCGCAAGAGCCCCGTGACATACTTGGTGGACATGAAGACGCCCAGGAACCCTTTGCGGGTCCTACATGTCAACCGCCTCAAGCCCCACTTGCGAAGGTCCGAAGTGGGCATGTTGTTGGCAACCGATGACGGAATGGAGGAGGAGTCGGAGCCTCTTCCTGACCTCTTGGTGGCCTGTGAGAAGGATGGGTCAGTGGATGGAGTTAACCTCTCACCCTCCCTGACCGCCGAACAACAGGAGGACTGCCGCCAGTTGCTGGGGCAGTTTCCAGACCTGTTCTCCCTGGTTCCGAGTGTCACAGATTGGTGCGTCCATGATGTGGACACTGGAGACAGCTTACCTGTAAAGCACAAGGCTTACCGGGTGACTGACAGGGTCCGGGCCTGCATCAAGGAGGAGGTCTCCAAGATGCTTGCCCTCGGGGTGGTTGAGTCTTCCAGCAGTCCTTGGTCCAGCCCCGTGGTCTTGGTTCCGAAGGCTGCTGCGCCGGGAGCCACACCCGAACTCCGGTTCTGTGTGGACTACAGAGGACTCAATTCAGTCACGAAGACTGACGCGCACCCCATCCCCAGAGCTGACGAGCTCATTGATCGGCTAGGGGCTGCCCGGTTCCTCAGCACGTTTGATTTAACGTCTGGGTACTGGCAGATCGCCTTGACCGATGGGGCAAAGGAGAGGTCGGCATTCTCTACACCAGATGGGCATTTCCAGTTCCGGGTTATGCCATTTGGAATAAAGAATGCCCCTGCCACCTTTCAGAGATTGGTCAACCAGGTGTTGGCTGGACTGGACGAGTTCAGTGCCGCCTACCTGGATGACATCGCGGTGTTCAGCGGCACCTGGCCCGAACACCTGCGACACCTCTGGGAAGTGTTGATGGCCCTGCGCAGAGCAGGCCTCACAATCAAGGCAAGCAAGTGCCAGATTGGGCAGGGTTCAGTGGTGTACTTGGGACACCAAGTTGGGAGTGGCAAGGTAGCCCCCTTGCAGCCCAAGATCGAAACCATCCTGGCTTGGGAACCCCCCAAGACCCAGACTGCAGTGAGAGCCTTCCTGGGGCTCACTGGGTATTACAGGAGGTTTGTCAAGGGCTATGGCACGATCGTGACCCCCTTGACAGAGCTGACTTCGAAGAAGCAGCCCAGGAATGTGATTTGGACTGACACCTGTCAGAAGGCTTTCGACACCCTGAAGACTGCCATGTGCACGGCGCCCGTGCTCCTGGCCCCCGATTTCTCCAAGGAGTTCATTGTGCAAACAGACGCTTCAGAGCATGGTGTAGGGGCTGTTCTTTCACAGATGACTGAGGAGGGCTTTGACCAACCCGTAGCCTTCATAAGTCGGAGGTTACTTCCACGGGAAAGTAGGTGGAGTGCAATAGAGCGTGAAGCATTTGCTGTGGTCTGGGCGCTGAAGAAGCTAAGACCCTACTTGTTTGGGTCTCACTTCCGAGTTCAGACGGACCACAGGCCCCTCAGATGGTTGATGCAGATGAGGGGGGAGAACCCGAAACTGTTGAGGTGGTCCATTTCTCTACAGAGTATGGACTTTACGGTGGAACACCGCCCTGGCACCGATCACGCCAACGCTGACGGTCTGTCCAGATTTTTCCGCCTTAGTGATGTGGAACTCCCTGGGGAAGGGTAGTTCCCCCCCACATTTCAGCTGGAGGGGACACATGTTAGACCTGGCACCTTGGCGTGAGTCTCCCTTCCACTTTTTGCTGATGTGCCTCCGATGTTTTGCTGGTTTTCCGATACTCAGGGCACTGCGCCACGGCTGATCCGTGCCGCAGTGCAAGTGCTCCCTACTGTAAATTGTACATGCGATTGGTATCCATGATTGGTTCTTTGGATTTACTGTTAGTCCCTTGTAAAGTGCACGAGAGAGTGCCGGGGCTTGTAGATGCCAATACTGCTGGTGGGCCTGCAGCGCTGGTTGCGCCACCCACCGAAGCAGCCGTAAAGATGTGTCTGGGAACTGCGACCGCAGAACCCGCGTGCGGTCTCGTACTGTCACGCTAGCTGGGCAAGTGTCCCCACTTGCCAGCACCGGCCCTTCCCTTGACTACATATTAGTCACCCCTATGGTAGGCCTGCGGGCAGGGTGCGTTGTAGGTGCAAGGTAGGACAAGCCCTGAGATGCGTGGCCTGTCCTAGTAGTGACTTACAACCAAGACCGTATTTCACTATTGAAGACTACCTGCTCCATTAGGCCAGACTGAGCTGCGAGGATTATTACACCCTATAATCCCCGCAGGCTCAAGGAGCATGGTAGTGAGTCATGTTTAGTATGCCTGAACTCAGGATAATGAGATATTTCTTGTAGTCAAGTTTATTTTAGTATCCTGGGTTTGCAAATGCTACTTTTAGAAAGTCAGCATTTGCTTGCCTAACCATTTCAGTCCGCCTCTGCTGGTATGTGTATCTGACTGTCTGGGATGTGTGAGTGACAGGGCTGGAGGGATGACAGGTGGTGAATGCGCAGATTACACCTTAGTGGGAGGTAGGAGTGCCTCTTGACTCGAACTGTAGCTGTGCTCGACCACCACAATGCTGGCTCCACCCTCCTGGGGAGCGGCGGATGACTCTGCCGACGCCTGGCCCAGGAAGGGCGAAGCCCCCATCAACAAGGTACTCTGGCCACCCCTGTCCGGACAATGCTGGCTCCACCTCCTGTGGGGCGTCTGATGCGCCTGCCCCTCACACTGAAAGCAGAAGCCGGAGTACACCCACCGGGGTACTCAAAGACTGAGAGTGGCTATGCAAAGGCCCCCCTGGCCTGCGAGAACAAAAGAATTGGCCTATAAAAGAAGGAGCCCTGCTCCTTGAAAATTAGATCCGGTTTGGGCCACAGAAGGACTCTGCCCGACGAGAAGGACCGTGAGAGACAAGGAAGGGTGCTGACTCTTGCCTGTGTCTGGTGCCTTGCTGCTGAAGGAGAGACAGGAGAAAAGACTACGAGAAGACTTTTGCTTTACTTTGTGCCAAACTCTGCTGAAGAGATCTCCAAGGGCTTGCAACTGAACTTGCCCCCTGACCAGCGTCCCAGGACCAGTGGACGCTAACCCCCTTGGAAGGAAGCGACTGCGGGTGCTGACCATCGCCGCAGTATCGACAGAGGAATCTCCTCTAAGGCATCAACGTCCTCCCGACCACCGTGACCGGGGCCCAAAGCAACAGCGAGAGCAAAGTAAGGACCAGCCGCCGCTGGCCCGAACACCGTGACCGCAACTGCACCGGGAGCCCGAGAGCAAAGTGAAGGAGGACCCGTCCGGTCCGAGCTCTCGAGGTGACTGCATAGCGAGCAGTCACTCACCTGCAAAGACGGGCAGTGGCCCTACGAGAATCTTCAAAGTCGGTAGCCTGCCCGACAGCCCAGCTGTGAGCCCACAGCTGCACCGACATTTGGCTGGGTACGTCCTGCACTTGGGGACCGTACTGCCACTTGTCACCGCCGCACAACCGCCGCCTCCAGGGTCGGAGCGGACGACGAAGAGAGGGCTCTGCCGCCACAGAACACCGCTGCCCCGGATGACCAGTGACCTGCTCGGCTGAGGAGCCGCAACGATCAGCGATCCCGGGAAGGCAACACGACGTGGGACAGATCCCCTGGAAGCCGCCGGCTCCACAAAGAACTTTGGTTAACACCGGCCTACGGGCCTCAGGAGAACTGCATAAGAACTGTGGTAACCCGAATTAAGTAATCTGCAACCGTTTTCATAAAGTACATTGACTGTATTCACAAGCCTGCTTAAAATCTATATAAAGATATATATTTTTACAGATTACAGTCTGGTCTCGTTGTGTGGTGGGTTGGTTGTAAAGGTGTACTATTGCAAGTGTTTAACCCTATGTGCCCCAAAGATTAGCCTACGACTGCTTAAGCCACACTACCTAGAGGGTAAGCAGAGGTTGTCTGGACGGTAACCCTCAGCCCTGACGAGGAAGAGAGAGTCCCTGCTTGTCGCTAGTGTTGCACTGCGCCAACTAGAGCCTCCCCCTTCCTACACCCCTTAACTTCGGTTGTTACCCAGTAGTCTTATTTAGTCTGTAAGCCCTATTTTCTTTAATGAGTTTCTCCTCCTGCAGGCACGACATGCTTTCCTGCAACATTCAGAGCGCCATGCGTGCTTTCATTTTCCAAGTAGCCCGGGACAATGGCGTCTGCTTCTTTGAAATGCAAAAGGTCTCACATTTACAAGAGTTGAGCTATTGGAATTGTTAATAACAATGCCTTTTATTTATGTGTTAATTATCAAAAAAGATAAACAAAAAAGGCATTGCCATTTACAGGGCCAACAGCTTAAACTCTCGATAATGCGAGACCTATTGCATTGCAAATGCTTGTTCTTTTCCGTGTTTTGACCTATCTGACTACACAGTATGGACATGTATTGCCCACTGAGTACAAAGTACATTTAGATCTTTGGGCAACATATTCTAACAAAATATTTTCGATACCCTGAGGGATGCAGTTATTTTTATACTGTAAACTGCGTCAAAACTGTCTTATTCGTAGTGTTCTATGCTTGTGAAACGATAAAAATGGTGCTATTGAATGGCAAAATCTGCTTAAAAATGCAGCAAACATTTCACAATTTTGCAAAAAAATACATTTCATCCAACTGAAATCATTTTGGCAAGCAAAATTGTTTCTCTTGTTAATTTTGATTTAGGGAACATGTTTTGCCCAGGTCTAGTTGCCATGATACTACAAGGAAAGCAGAATGGACTTTCTGTGTTTGTAAGCTTTGGCCACAGAATCTTGGTGATTATCCAGGGGAGGCCTCAGTAGTCCCCAATGTAGGGCTGATCTCTGACTCAAAGCTGAATCTATATAAACAGATAGATATGGTGACTAAAACCTGCCAATTCTATATCAACACTATACGCTGGACAATGCCATTCCTTACTTTAGCACAAAAGATCATGATAACTAACTCTTTCATTCAAGCGCGCATAGATAGTGGCAATTCAGTTTATCGGGATCTGTTCCGGTACTTGCTGTATAGGCTACAGAAAAATCCAGAATGCAGCAGTCAGAATTATTTTTTAATTTTAACTTAAAGAAATTTGACTCTGTTTCCATTTATTTAAAGCAACTTCATTGGGTCCCGACGCAGAAACGGATCCATAATACATTATGTGTAAAATATTTCAAGGTTCTGCTACATTTTTTTCTTGAGCAGCAAATTAAAAAAATACTCTCCAACAAGGACAATACATTCCTCTTTTAAAAACATCTTTGAATTACCCCAGCTTTAAATATGCGAATTGGGGTAGCAGAGCTTTCCGCTTCAGGGTGCTAAATTATGAGCCCAAATACCATTGGACATCTGAGTTCTGTCAACAATTTTAGCCTTCAGGAAAGCTGTAAAAATGTGTGTTTTTTACTCTCTAAGCTAATATTAGCCGCAGGTGTTCAGCTATCAGTGTCTTTTTTTGAGAGTATGTGCGGTTTATAAAATTCCATAAATAAATACAAATGAATAAAATGTGATGTTTTGAAGAGGGGCAGTGGTAGGAAGGGGGGAGGAGAAAGTTCAAGGGTCATGTTCTTCAAGGAAGAGTCAACTTTTACCATGTTTTATCATTCTTACACTAGAGACTATCTGGTGTGCATCAATTCCAACATGCTTCTGTAGACTAAGCCGCAATACCGCAATGTTGTTTAAATAAGCTTGAAGATGCCATGGTATACTGGCTTCACATGTGGTACAGCCACCTCAGATGACAACTCATTTTACTCAAAAGTATAATTTATGAGATTTGCATTTCAAGGATTGTGGTTCCTTTTTGTCAAGTACCTAAAAAAATCTAACATCCTTTGTCTGAGCCATTTCCTTTAAAGATAGATTTCCATAATTATGTGTCATGGTAACTTTTTTCCACCATACTTTGTGTAATTAGTGTTGAAGACCACTGTTTTTGCTTACCTTTAGAAACTTTGAGTTGTCCTAGTACCAACTATTCACTGAGCCAATGGCGAAACTGCTCCGTGCTCCACAGTCCCACGTCATGTCTATGGAACTTGTTTCTCACTAATGTCAGGCCAGTTTGTGATGCATCGTGTTAATCCTTAGTCACTGTTCCATGTGGATTTTGTGCGAACATACTTTGGATATAGGCGTTCCTACAACAAACAGTGGCAGCCATGTGTTACATTGCTCACTATTGTGCTCTGGGTGCATTGGTGATGCTTTTGTGTACAGGGACATTGGCTGTGTTCACTCCTCTTTTAAATATATATATATATATATATATATATATATATATATATATATATATATATATATATATATATATTACCTACTGGCGGTCACCAGTAGGTATATATAGTTAGGATTTTTTTCCTATGGGATTTCAGAAAATTCTATGTCGAATAACTTTGGCGTTTTTGGACGGAATTGGCTGAAATTTTCAGGAAAATGGCACATTTTGTTTCTGAGCAGCCCCTGAAAATTTGGGGGGGGGGATTCGTCAAGGGGGGGCCGAGAAAAAAGGGGGGTCCCAAAACGCTTTTTTCCCATTCATTTTTCCATAGGGCGGTTGGAATCACTTTTAGCTCGAACGGCTGAATGGATTTACACGAAACTTGGCAAAATTGTAGATATGGTTTGCCCGACGTGCCTTTGCTATGTCTCAATATATGTGCTCCAGTGGATTTTGAGAAATTACCGTTTTTAAAAACAGATATATCTGTGACAGCGCTCCGGTTAGCGCTCCGGTTCGCATACCTGACGCGTAACGGAACTTTGCGAAGCGAAGCTGATTGGCTCTCCGGTGTCTGTCAACATTCTAAACAGTCCGGAACGGCCGCCATCTTGTCTCTCGGTAGGATCGAGAGACAAGAGGTGGAAAAAACAAAGTGGGAAATGAGCATAAGGGGGCAGAGTACATCCTCCCTGACCCCCTAGGTTTGATGAGGGGGCTTTAAAAGGGCCCCGCGGGTCAAAGAAAAAAAAAATTATTATCGTTTTTTTTGCGGGGGGAGCGCTCGGTACGCGCACCGGGAAGCGGACCGGGAAGCGTAATATTGGGAAAATGGGATGAAAGAATGTTCAAATATTGTATGTGATTGTTCTTTTTTTTATTTATTTTTTTATTTTATTTAAGTACCAAGATGTAGGTACCAATGCAGAGTCTAAAAATAAAAATACACCGTTTTCTTTGTAAATATCTTGCATGTTGTTTCAGAAGTTATTGTGGTATATGGAATTCATAGCGTAGTCTGTCAGGAAAGCAGAAACACCATGGAGGCAGGAGATGATAAAGAGATGTTAAATACACATTGGAGATAATATAGTGGGAGAAAGGAAGTAACTATGAGCAAACTTATTATGTAACACAAAAAAGTTGCACAGTATTTTTAAAGTCTGATTTTACATTATAATCAATTTGCTACTAGTTTACAAAAAACATATAAAAATGAATGTCTCAAAAAATGTTTGAATTATTAAATAAAAATTTATTTTTCTGATTCGTTTTCAAAATTAAAAAGAACTTCTAATAATTCATTGTCAGATTTTTTTTCATTTTCAATTAGGAAATCTACTGATTCCACACATTGCAGAAGTTCAAAGTCTCGTGATTCATTATAGAATTCAGAGTCAATTTCTGTATCTGTGTTGCTTCTTGCAACAATTTCCAAGTTAGTTTTGTTCTCTCCTTCCATTTTTGTGCTGTAAAACGAATTTTTAAAAAATATATCAGTACAGATAGGGCACTGTTGGGTTTAAGTACAGACAGGTAGTTTGTTTTTTTAAACAGTGATTTTATCTTTGGGCAGTGTATGGTATCAGACTGGAAGTAGAAATATAAAAAAATGTATGTGATAAAGCCTAAGTTAATTCTTAATTATACAAGACAAGCCTAACTCCATCCATAACTAAAACAGAGATGTCTATCTTATTCTATAACTATTACAGAGGGATAGTATATAACTATCAGAAAATGTTTTCCTACTTAACTTAAAGTGCAGAACATACTTCAGTTTTTAAAATATCATCTTACCAATCAAAAAGAAGTTTAAGTTCTCAGTTGAAATGCACTTGATATGTACTTCAGGAAGTAGTAGTCAAAATGGCTGTTTTTCTCTCTCTTTCTTTATATATATTCAGGTACATAACCAATCAAATGTCATAAAATAATAGAAGATATTGAAAGTAGCATTTTGATTGCTTGTCAATTCTAACACTTCATAAGTGTTTTTGTTAGGTAATTTACCTCAGGATATTTAGTCAGGCTTACAGCATAATTTTCTCAATGGAATTCCATCAAATTTGGGTAAATGGTAGGGACTGCTAAGTAGTAGGCCCTATTCTATATTTGATGAAAGCGTCTGTAGTAGTTTTTCTGTAAATTACTTTCTCACCTTTTTTTATCGAGCGCTTACCGGTGCGCTCCCCGGTACGCGAACCGGCAGCGTTACGGGAGTCCTCCATTTTCTGTATTGGTAGAATAGAGTCATAAGATGGAGGACAAAGAATGTACGGAATGGGTAGAAGGGGGCACGGTAGACACTTTGTGACCCTCTAGGTTTTCTGAGGGGGGATTAGGACGCTGATATATGCAAAAGTAAAAAAATTTAATTTTTAAAAATTTCGCGGGGAGAGCGCCCAGTACGCGCACCGGTAAGCTAACCGGGGAGCGTACTTTGGTGAAGAAGAAAAAAAAAAAACGTTTTGAATGATTAGAGGTAGGGTAGCTCTGAAAAGAGCTATTGTGTTCTGTGGCTAATTTAGGTACCTACAAGTAGGTTCCAATGCACACTTTTAAATAAAGGACGAATATTCTATTCCCTTCATCGGAGAAGTGTACACCATCTCTTCTGTAGATGTGTTGAATGTTGGAACGCAAGTTATTGTTGTATATTAAACCCATTCCATAGTCTCTCATGTAAGCAGAAACAGATTTATTCACATGTTTCTGTGCTTTCTCAAATTGTGGAAAAAAAATAATTTGACCACTTACATTTTTGTCTTTGATATATATTGGAATATACCAAGGCAGTTTGGGGAAAAAGTGTCATTTAAAAGAAGAATACATTTTACAGCTTTTGATATTTGCTATTAAAAAACCATTGAAATTCACTGAAAAAACCATAGGTTATAGACCATATATAGTTAGGAATTAGCATTTACAAAACCTTGAAAATTCACTGAAAAAACCATAGGTTATAGACCATATATAGTTAGGGATTAGCATTTACAAAACCTTATTTTACTCACACAAAACCATTGAAATTTGCATATATAGTTAGTTGCACTAACTATATATCGCGCACCCGCAATCCACTGCTGATCATGTCACATATTACATCATTCATGACATGGTCAGTGACATCACTGATGACATCACTGATGACATCTCAAATGACATCACTGATGACATCACTGATGACAACATCCAGTGACTGTATGTTTCTGTAAAGTTAAAATATGTCTTACATATTGAAGAATGAGTGGATGTATAAGTGTCTGGATGAAGGATTTAGTAGGTGCATGACTGACTGTATGAGTGAGTGATTAAATGTGTCTCACTGAGTGCATGGGTTAGTGACTAAACTGTCTTAATTTGTGCATCATTATGTCTGTTGTTCTGTAAACTGCTGCATGTGTTGATCAGTAGCTATATGAGTAACTATATGGGTTATTGATTGGTTGCCCAAGTATTTGTATGGGAGACTGAGTGTGTGTGTGGGTGGCTGGGAGGTGTATGACTTTGTGCATAGATGTGTGAGCAGTTGATTCACTAGATGTATGGGTTCAAAAGTGCATGTGGAAACAGCTGTATGGGCGGTTGACTGTGTGCATGAGTGTATTGGTGAGTAAATGGATATCTCAGTGCTACATGTCAAAGTAAGTACATATGTAAAACACAGTACATGTGAGAGTTGACATATAAAAATAACTGTGCATAAGAGCCAGTGAATGTGTGAGTGGCTGTATGGATCATTGTGAACTTGTATCAGGGATTGTATAAGAGAGTAAATATGTGTTAGTATATGTTTGAATAAGTAAGGTGTGTATAACTGTATAGTTGAGGAAATGGAGGTGTGATTGATTCTTTGCATGACTGACTAGGTGTGTGAGTAACTCCATGGATGAGTGACAGTCTGTGAGTGTCTGTTTACACTGAGTGTATCTAAGGTTATATTAGAGTCTGAAGAGGTTCATCGTATTATCACATGAATGATGTCATCAGTGATGTGATCAGTAATGTCAAATGAGATGTCATCAGTGATGTCATCAGTGATGTCATTTGAGATGTCATCAGTGATGTCATCTGTGATGTCATTTGAGATGTCATCAGTGATGTCATCATTGATGTCATTTGAGATGTCATCAGTGATGTCATCAGTGATGTCACTGACCATGTCATGAATGATGTAATATGTGACATGATCAGCAGTGGATTGCGGGTGCGCGATATATAGTTAGTGCAACTAACTATATATGCGAATTACAATGGTTTTGTGTGAGTAAAATAAGGTTTTGTAAATGCTAATCCCTAACTATATATGGTCTATAACCTATGGTTTTTTCAGTGAATATATATATATATATATATATATATATATATATATATATATATATATATATATATATATATATATATATTTATTAGCATTTAAAACAGTTAGGACAAAACAACTTGGACATTCTCAGAGATTATGCAATACGAATCGCCACATATTCATGACCACAAATTTACCTGCATCAGATACAATCCAGGCGTATGTGTTAAACCAACAGTTAAAAATTTAGTCCCATCATCGTGCCCTCTATCACATCCATCCTGATTCCCTCAAAGACCAATTCTTTTGTCCAAGTTTTCATTGTACTCGAAAACATTTCTGTATCAAATTAACCCAACATCCCTCCCCCCCCACCCACAACTAAAACTAAAACATAGCCTTCTCCCCCATGTCTGGTGTACATCTCTATAATATAAACCTTTGTCTTTGCCAATTATTCATACCAGTGCGCTGTCCATTATGTCCATGATGGGCATTTCACCTTTCATTTGCTTTCCTTCTGGCCCATTACCCGACTTTACAGTCCCGGTGGCCTCCGCCCGTGGTTCATCATAAATCCCCTTGATTTTTATTTCACCCAACATCGCCCTCCATGCCCTCACATCATCCTCTAATTTTTCATCAATTCTAATCTGTTGCATCCAAATCAACACATCCATCGCCCACTCCTTCATGTTCTGTATCCATTGCGTCATTTTGGGTGGTCTGCGACTTAGCCAGGAAACAGCTATCCAACGTTTCGCCAACACGAGACCCAAAAGGATAAACTTCCTACTAAGCTTCTTGTTTTTAGGTCGCTCTTCGCAACGCAGTCAAGATGTCCATCGAGTATAATTGAAGCTCTGGGCAGGACTAGACCATATGAATAAATATTGCCTCCGCCTCCCCACATCTGGGTCATTGCCCTGATCGCTCTGGGTATATCCTGTGTAGCATCTCGGGGGTAAGATATGTCTGGTGTACATAATTGAATTAAATCAGCTTGAACCTTGCATCAGAGCTCACTTGCTTAACCTGTTCATGGATTTTTGCCCAGTCTCTCTCTGTTATGGAGTCCCCGTCAGTGTCTTCCATTTTGCCTGGATCAGCAGTGTCTGGACCACCCTATCGTTTCGGATTGCTCGGTGTAGGTGCAACATCAACCTGCACCCTTTTGCCATCTGTATCATAGTCCCTAACACATTAAATACAGGGGGCTCCTCAGGGAACATGAGCCATAACTCCCTAGTGACCTGGGCGATTTTCCTATACTGTACGAACTGTCCTGGGACCAGCATAAAAGCCTCTACTGCCTGCTCACGTGTGATGTACTGCTTGTTGATATATAAGTCCCCCATGGTGAGGAATCACCCCTCCTGCAATCTGCATACAGACATGGATGCGGAGATCTGGTGAAAGGGTCGGACCGCTGACATGGGCATGTCCGGGTTGTACGGCGCCCTTTTTAGCACCCTCCGGATGACAAGCTCCCACATCTCTGCCATATGCCTAACAATATGGGCTTGATAGTGGAATCTGTGCTCCCAACAATAGTAAATGGAAGAGTGTTGCACTCCCAAAGGACCCTGCCAGCAGGGCCTCTACCAATTCTCATCATTGTCCAACCAACGTACCACGTGCTGCAACTGCGAGGTCACATAATAAAATTCCAGACATGGAATTTCCAGTCCCCTGTTCTGACAGGTTCGCTGAAGAGTGACCAGGCTTACCCGTCTACACTTAGGCCCCCACAGTAAGTCGGTTAGAAGCCTATCCAATGTTACAAAAAAGTGTCAGGGAATCTTCAAAAAAGAATGCAGCATTGCAAAGAGGCATCTAGGTAGGACCAATTTATGACAGTACAACGCAAACAATTACAACACATGCCTTTACAACGCGGTTGTTACATCGCAACTACCATCCAATATATGATTTTACAACGTGTGCCATTACAACGCATTTTTAGAAACTACCATTACAACGCATACCATTACAACACATAATACTTTTGGGGCAACGGTGGGGTAAGTGTTGGATAGTGTAGGGGTAGAAATTACTATTTCCATGTACCCCAAAACCTATACCCACCCTTTAACGAAAAAACCACCATGACTTACCTTATAATGCGTTGTAATGGTATGCATTGTAATGGCATGCGTTGTAGTGACATGCATTGCAATGGCATGCGATGTAAAGGCAGTTGCATTGTAACAGCTGCGTTGTAAAGGTAGTGTGTTGTATTGATTGCGTTGTAATGGTTGTTTCCCGGGTAAGACAACCATTTTAGACAGGGCTATTCCCCCCGTGGTCACTCCTCTTGTGCGTACACCACTGCTAGTGCACATCGACACTCCTGTATACCACTCATCCGAAACATCATGTTTGCTACATCCACGCTGTGCAGACATGACAAATGCAATGCATTGAGCATCGTAAAGTCATGTTTCGGATGTATTGCAGTTTGTGAAAGAGTACATTATGAATACAATCATAAATAGGTTGTTGAATGATGCATGAATTTCATACAACTTCTAGAAAGAGCAGTAGAGGGTGTTTTGGTCCTCCATGTAAGTACTTTGATGGCAATTATTAGTCATTATTTGGATGAGCCATATGTTTGGTGGAGGAACTACACATTTTTGGACGCTAAGAGAATTTAGCCCCATTTTTCTTTCAAACAACTTCTAGAAAGAGCAGTAGAGGGTGTTTTGGTCCTCCATGGTAAGTACTTTGATGGCAATTATTAGTCATTATTTGGATGAGCCATATGTTTGGTGGAGGAACTACACATTTTTGGACGCTAAGAGAATTTAGCCCCCTTTTTCCAGCCTTTCAAGGAACAGACCCATCATCAAAGTTCTTGCGAAGGAAAGGTAAATCCGACATACCTTGAAATAAATGGAGCAAAGAATGTATGGTCAATGTTCATGCTTTTGATGCTGCCAGATCAAACGTAGGAAGAAAGAAAACTATACAGTTACATTACCTGGTGTCTGAGGGGGCGGGTATTTTTAGACAAAATCCAGAAAAGGAATTGGGTGCCTTTGAAAATCCTTGTTTAAAATTGGAATCTTATTTAAACCTAAGTTAGATGACTATTTTATAAAGGCATCACTTTTCCACATGGGAGCAAGGGAAGTTTGAGACAGCACCTGAATTTGCAAGAACTTTGCAGAAACTTGCTCCTTTGTGTAGTATTTGTGATTTTCTAGCTGAAGTGACATGGATAAAGTAATGGTTCGTGCAGGTAGAACGGTAAAATGGAAGAGGAGCCAACCCTTTGAAAAATGATACCCAATGCTTATGCCACTAAAAATAGTCTTCTGAATGGGGTAAAGTGCTAAAAGGACATGCAAAGGCTAGGAGTGAATTTAATTACATGGACTAGTCAGGATAGGAAAAATGGACAATTTAGAAACACCTTAGTATTAAAATGTGGTAGCATCACTCCCCTTGCCAGTTTAAAATTGTATCTGACAATTGAGAAAGAATATAACTTTTATTTTGAGATAAAGGGTAATTTTTGTTGAGAGTATGCAGGCAAAGAAGAAACATGAAATGGGAAGCAGTTATAGGCATTAGGTAGCAGTAATCAAAGAAAAAAAGTCCAGGAAGGTGAAAGACAGCAAGATGCACCATTCAAATGGTTCTTGGCGGTCACCAATGTTCAGATGCAGCTCTGAGATGATAGGGGTCTCCACACACCATAATTAAGCAAATATTGTTTGAAAAGAAGGTAAGAATCAAAGCACATATGTTGCAGAACCCGGAACTAAATCGAGGTTGCTTTAAAGGAAGTTGCATAAGTAAAATAGATGTGAGCTCTAGGGTAGAAAGAGCCTCCATATTAAATTGAAGCCATGTGCACCAGAACATGTCATGACTGCCAGGATGTGGAGCTGAAGAATGAAATGCGGAGCTAGTCCCAGTCGTGATTAACTGTGCCCTGGTGAAGTCAAATGGGTTTGTACATCAGATAAAGTTGAAAGTCTTGCGTACCTATATCAGTGCGCGGGGGCTTAAAAGTGATAGTTAAGCACTTATCTGAACAAGGGTGTTTTTTAAGAAATCGAGTCTTCGGAATGCGTTTTCCCTGCAATCTTTGTCTGGAACCTGGATAGTTCTTAAGGACATGTGTAAATGGTCCTAATTCAGAGAACTCACAGATGAACCTATCAGCATTCTAAGAGAAACATCTGTATTTGTGAACACCAATGTATGCTGGGCTGGCAAATCACCAATAAGGGTTACATCCAAGGTCAAGAAACCTTACTGGATTCATAATATATGAGTGATTTAGAGGATGCCATTTAAGTGACATCAACACCATCATTTTTCCAAATGGTTTGCATCACATTTTTGGAGGATTCAAAGAAACGTTTCGAAGATGCTGTATTGGAGTTTATGAAGGGAGTTAATAATCCGACACATTATTACTGTCCACATTCTGAGTGCCAAATAATTCCCTATTTGGCCATTGATGTGATCTACCACTCAATGTAGCAATGAGAGGAGCTGCAGGAAACCACAACTCCCAATTTTTGTCACCAAGATATTTCACGGTAAAAATCCGGTCAAAATTTCCAGGTAAAAAAATCCCCAGTAATTAGGAAACCTACAGAAATCGGTCTGTAATTGGTGATTCCCAAAGTTACTACCCATTTACGAATGCAGTTCTCCTAATGGGTAAGTTTTCCAACATCCTGAAAATACCAATCTCACATATGAGTACTTTTGTGTCGCAAAATATCTATGCAGGCGTCCCGCGTCACTGATAATCAGGCCCTAAGAGAAGTGGGTAAGAAGTTTGAGAAAAATGATCTTATATTAAATGAGAAAAAGTGTAAACGATTCAAGGATGAGGTGGATTGCAAGGCCACACTAATTCAGTAGAAATGTATTTTAGATGGTTTAAGGTTGATACAGTTGCATGTTCAGACCATAAAGATTGCACTGTGTTCTATTAAAAATGAGCAGCCAATGTCTTCTAATGGTCTATGTGAACTGTTATATAGGACTGAGAAAAATAAGTGGATGGTAAACAACTGAGGGGTAAATGGTGGGAGAGAGACTGAAGCAAATAAAACGTGTCTGGTGGGGCACGAAACGTAGAAAAGAAGGAAGGAGAGGAAAAGGAAGAAAAGAAGAGAGCAAGGCTAAAGGGGAAAGTCAAGGGAAAAGAACAAAGGGATCTAAAAATAAGAATATAATGTGGATGTGAGGAAAGGGATTGGTAAGAAGAAATGATTGGTGAAGATTTGAGTGGAGAAAAATAAAGCATAAGGACTAAGAAAATGAGAAAGGCTGGGAAACAAAAGAAGGGGGAGGATGTGAGAGAGCATGGTGAAAAGGAAAGTTTTGGAAAAGTATGCAAGTGGTTCAAGGGAACCATTAGGGGGAAGTGGAAAACATGAGGGGGGAGTGGAAAATAAGAATGCAGTTGGGCAAGTGGGAAATGAGGGAGACAAAATTAGATGAGCAATGTAAAAGGGAGAAGGAGTTACAAAACAAAAACAGAGGAGATGGACAAAGGGAGAGAAATGAGCATAAGGTATGAATTGCAGTAAAAGGTTAGGAGCCCGATTTAGAAATTGGCAGACGAGTGTTCTGTCACAAACGTGGCGCATATCTTATCTGCCTTATTGTAAATGCATTATATCCAAATGCACTTGTAATTACATAGACGCGATATCTGTCACGTTTGTGATAGAGCACACATCTGCCAAAGTCTAAATTAGTCCCAAGTAGGGCTGAGAAGATGAAGGAGAAGAAAGATTGAGGAAAGAAATCTGCATTTACCTCATATTTCCCCACAAATTAACCCCAGTTCTAAACAAGCAATATTCTGCAAAAGGTCACAATCTGTGAATGGGTGCTACTTTTGTGGGTTGCTCTGGGCCTAATAGTGATCCCTATGTGTGCAATCTAAGTGTTCATGGATTTGGAACTTGTGTGGTACATGTATGGCTTCATAATAGCTGGAAAAAACATGCTCTAACTTCTATGTATAGTTGGATCCTGCAAAGATTTGCTGGAGAAAGACCCATCATTTATCTCTGTTGACTGATTATTTTTCAAAACGTCCTTAAGTTGTATTTATATAGTACTATATAAAAAAGTACACTTTTTGAGGATTACCTGAAAAGTTATTTCCAGATGATCAAAGCAATGGCTATTAGTATCGTTAATAAAACTGCAATCTCTTTGTATAGGAAATGATAGATATAGCGGGTTTATCGACAGAGGTTTAATTGCCAGAACTCTAGGACTGGTCAGCATCACTTACTAATCAGACTAAAGCTCACAGCCGATAACCAAGTCTTATCAGTCTTTCTGCGCATTGGCGGATGGATCCATGAAAGATTTGACTTGAGATCCTTTCCTCCCTGTTTGGCCTCACCTGCCGAGCTGGTCATCCTCCACAGCTTGCATCACCTTGCATTACAGTGCTTCTTCACGCCTTCCGTTTACTGACCCTGGTAACATAACAACATTTGACGTTCCTCCTGTGCCTGCAGTATTGCCATGTAGTAAATCCAACAATCCCCCAAAAAAGCACTCTAGGACAGGTTTTTGATTTGTGACACTTTATAAAAAACAATAAAAAAATAGAGTTTTAAAGGAAGCTGTAGTGATGGGGTTGGCAGCACATACATTGTGGAGGAATTAATTGTTACATGAAAAGCAAACATGAAGAAAATGGTGTTGACAAATGCATTTAATCAAACCATTATTGACTGATTTTACTTCAAAAATGTTTTTCACCTGGATGACAAACCTATCCAAAAAAGCTCTCCACTCAACCCAATCACAAACCGCTCTGAAGGTTCTGAGGCCTCATAGCCAATAAACAAGTGATAAGATCCTCCCAGCCCATCACGTGACGAAAGATCCTGCTCCAGAGGAATCCAAACTTACCAGTCTCCTTTAACAACTATCACATGATTTGTAGGTCTCGCCTGAGACAACGCATGGGAGACATTTAGTAAGTGGCTTTTAAAAGTGTCACCAGAGGCTTTTCCTGGCCTACTGCTTGCTTTCACGAGCTCATGCACGTGCAGAGCTGCCATTTGTGTTTTTATTGCTGTAATCAGGCTCCTTTGCTTGCACTATACCCTCCCTTTTCCCCCTCCCTCCTGGTCAGCTACATTTGTGTCTTCTTACTGTGAATCATGCTCCTCTGCTCACACTCCCCCTCCCTTCTCCCACCTCCCCCTCCTCTTCGTCAGTTTCATTTGTGTCTTCTATCACTGTGAATGCTCCTGCTTCCACCAGGCACACACCATCAGTCGTCAGTGGACGCTTTCACAAGGCACACACACCACCAGCCATCAGTGCGCGCTTCCACCAGGCACACACACCACCAGCCGTCACTGCACTCTTCCATCAGACACACACATTACCAGCCATCAGTGCACGCTTCCACCAGGCACACACACCACCAGCCATCAGTGCACACTTTCACCAGGCACACACACTACCAGCCATCACACATTACTAGCCGTCGGTGTATGCTTCCACCAGGCATGCACCACCAGCCATCGGTGCACGCTTTTACCAGGCATACACACACCACCAGCCGTCGGTGCACGGTTTCACTGGGCACACACACCACCAGCCGTCAGTGCACGCTTTCACCAGGCACACACACCACCAGCCATCAGTGCACGCTTCCACAAGGCACACACACCACCAGCCATCAGTGCGCGCTTCCACCAGGCACACACACCACCAGCCGTCAGTGCACTCTTCCACCAGGCACACACACCACCAGCCTTCAGTGCACGCTTTCACCAGGCACACACACCACCAGCCTTCAGTACACGCTTTCACCAGGCACACACACCACCAGCCAACAGTGCACGCTTTCACCAGGCACACACACCACCAGTCGTCAGTGCAGCAGGCAGGCTCTTCTCAGGGTTTATTGGTAAATATGTGTTCGATGCTGGAAGGGAGTGGGTCAAGTTTCCTAAAATCATGCCTACCCAGCAGGCTCCCTGTCTTTCGCACCCTTTGCACCTATTTATTGCTACGCCCCCAGCGCCCACTGCTCTCATGCCACTAAAACCCCACTGAGACTGCTACAATATCATGGACCAGGCGCCCCAACCCTGCCCGGTCCCCAGGCAATTCCTCACCTATATAATTGCCCCTATCACGTTGCACACTGTTGGCGCCTAAAAACTGCGAAACCCTGGAGACCCACTGCAACTTTGTGACACCAAAAAAAAAAACACACAGTGAGCCTAATTTATTAGCCATGGTGCCCCCGTAGTTGCCCCACCGCCAGGCTAGTCCTAGCCTATCCCTGTACTCCCACACTAAATGCCTACCAAACGAGAACCCATGCATGTCTCAGTATATTTGACCGAGCCCACTAAACGGTGTACAACACCATTATGTCCCTTGACCCACACCTTTTACCCCCTTTCAGATATCCTCACCCACCGAGGCACCCCGCACCCTGAAGAGTTCCACTGCTCCCCACTCGTTGCTATCCTGTGTCGTTCCCAGATGAGTTGTGCATCCCATGAGATCCCCCGACACCCTTCGTTGGCGCTGTCCTTGCAGCCGAACTTTGCGAGGTCCTCCCTTAAGAGGACCAACGTACCAGACCAGCACTCCTTTCTTAGGGTCTTCTTTCCCCCATAATCTGCCAAGCGTCACAGTACGCAACCTACTCTAGGTTGTCGTCCTTTCTAGGCCCCTGTGGACTTGCTGTTATATGACCCCCGTCCGGTAACCCCCCTTTTTCAGTGCCATAGCACCAGCTTCCTGGTCGGGATATATCGTGGACCATGGGCCCATGGCCTCCAATAAACCGGGTAAGTGCCTATAAAACCCAGACTTCCCCCATCCCTGATTGGCCTTCACCTGGTCCCCCCAGGAGAGAAAACGTGACATCATGCAAGTAGCTGTCTCACCTCCTTCCCTGAGCCCTTCGGTCTTAACTTCCCTAGTTATTTGTTGCAGGCCTCCCCGTCCCCATGGTGACCTGCCCTGACTTCCCAACGTTACAAAGGCAACTGATCCCCGCAGCCCCAATTCAGACCGTCTGCTCCATGTAAGTGATCCCCCGTCAAGGCCAAGAAGTCACTAGCCTGCCCCAGCCTTTGATTTGAGGGGAGGCTGTGTGTTCCGTCAATGCTCTCCAGCACGTACTGAAGAACCGGGCTTTTAGAACCCAGCGGCGCCAGGGGCACGCCCAAAGGCTTCGGATTCACCTGTCTTGGTTTACAGAGACACAGAATACTTCTGGGTGGCGTCAGAGACCAAATTTATTAGCTGCAGCCAGTAACAGTGATCCTAGAAACACAGCATGGGGTATTTCAGGAGACTGCTCAAATTTGTAGAGCAAGACATCTGCTTTTATACACAATATTCACATTTAGAAACATACACCCACTGCGAAAAATTTAACCAATGGGGTACATTCTCAAACAAAGTATCACATGATGAAAAGCTCAGTTTACAATGTCCCAACCCAAAGTTAATCATTGGGAATGTCCCAAATCCAATCTCCACAACCCGGACAAACCCATAATTGAATGGCACAATGCATGTAATAAAGCCATAGAAAAGGAAACAATGTCTGATAGCGAGCAAGATAAGGCATGTGTAAGGAGACTAAAAGTTAACGATGTCCTGAACAGTGATTGGCAATCTCAGACAACGATCAAACCAGGGAAATTGACTCGGCAGGGTCAGCTTCAGGTGAAGGAATCAGATCCTTGCAATTCACCTCTGAGTCAAGAAAGACCCTGTTAATGTATACCAATACGTGAAGGCCAGGCCGCTTCGTTCGTTCGACCATATTCGTCGGCCTGCGTGACGGCAAGACAAAATGGAGACTCAAACAAGATGGAACCCATGTTCGAGACGAAATCTCCAAATACGTAATGAATTTGCTAGCTAACATGACAAATTCACTCCATATTAGCCGAACTCACTAAATACGGTTCGACATCACCAAAATCATGACGGAACCATAATCTTACGAGACAAGGTCCGTTTTCACAGAACCACAGTGCTGTGGTCCCGCTACAGGTCCCCTGTGTTTTAGCCCCACTGGAACAGACTCTGGAACTCATCCCACATTTTCCCAGCCAGGTGAAAGACCATCCCCCTTCATTCGTGCCAGTCAGCTATTGCTCCATAAACGTCAACCAGGTCTTTGCCCTGCCCCCAAGTCTTACCCCGTAATATGCTGGCAAACATTTTTTGACACCCCGAAGTCCTTTTTCATGGCAACAGGCACCCTCATCCGCCTTGTCACTCCCTTCCAGCATGGCTACTCCTGATGTTTGCCCCAGTCATTTCCTCTTTTTTTCGGGCGTTTCCTCCTTGTCCATCTGGACACCATCCCAACCGAGCCTTTTTGGCTTCTCTTTCTCTTTCGCCCCTCAAGCAGGTGTCGCCTTTGCACCTGTTGCTCCCCCAAAGCTCTCACCCCACCCCATACAGCAAACTGCAGCCCAGCAGGAATTCCTTCAATCCTTGTGTCCTTCTTCCCATCGTGAGAGTCCATCTGGGACCTCCCACTCCTGGCTTGGAGTCACTGTTCCCTTAAGGTTCTCGTCCTCTGCTCCATCTTAGCCCGCAGATGCCTCTTGAAAAACACCAAACTGTCTGATTACCTGACTCCCCCCCACATATCCACCCCTGAAAAACCCCCACTCATTCGCACCTCCACATCGGTAAATCACCTCTCACCACGACTTCATGCAGCACCAGGACTTGCAACCTTCGTCACACTCCCCCTCTTTATCCGTTCACCATCCATGCCATCCTTCTCAAATGCATTCACCACGTGGTAGGATATGGTGCACGACGGTCCCCGGGACGTTGGCCAGAATCAGTAGGGGGTTGCGGCAGCCTACCCTCCAACGAGGGCTCCACACGTCACCCGGGTGATTCCTGCCTCTGGCCAGACGCAACCCCCCCCCTGTCTGCAGACCTCAATAGGCGTACAGCGGATTCCTTTTGCCAACTGCTAACGCAGCCCCCACTGGGTGCGCATCGCGGCTCAGCCCTCTGACGCAGGCCAATGTGGGCAGGCTCTAAACCTGCCTCCGCAGGAAGCCCAGCACGTCCTGCCACTGGCGCCCCCACCTGAGCCTACAGACCTCACACATGCCACTACCTCAGCCCACCGGAAGCACCTGCCCCCCCCCCGGTGCAACACTCTGCAAACATGCTGCTACTGCAGCCCACCGGTGCCCCCCCCAGCCTACTCTAATACCTGGCCTAGCATAGCCCACAAAGCACCTCGCCGCACTTGCTCTAGATACCCAGTACCCAGCGGTACGCCCCCGATCCTAACAACCCTGGACACCCATGTCGACCTATGAAATCCCGCTACCACATTGACAAGGGACCCAACTACCCTGCACTAATCAGCTCACAAAACTTTTTGTCTGCCCTCCCGGTGGTGCTAAGGTGTCAGGAAGAGGCCAGATCCTCCTCTCCGGACACCTTTATACCCTCCTAACTCCCGCCCCTTCCCTTAACCTTCTAATCCCTCCCCACCTTGTCCTTCTGGCTATTGGGCGAATTGCCCCAGGGGAAGACTGGTCTGCGACCTTCACTTCCCGAAGGGCCCGTAATTTTAAAAGGTGTGTATTCATTTGGTTCACGGGAGAGCAGGGGCTAATGGCGGGCTGTGTGAAGCATATTGAGGAAGAAAACATTTGGAGAGTTGCACAGCACACCCTCGCTGCTCCCTCCACTCTTTGTTTTGTTTGAAAATACTGAAACATTGGCAACACGGATACTGGGTGCGCACGGAACTTATTAGTGAAGCCCATATCCGGTGTGTGTGCAGCGCTGTGCATGATGTCCTCCTATGCCAGATCAATGTACTCAAGCAACATGTTTTCAATGCACCAGGGTCCTAAATATTAGGAAATTAGATTTATATTTTGTGTGAATAGCTGAGATTACAGGACAAACCCCCTGTCCCACTTTGTCTCCGCATTAGTATTTGCATTGAGCTTGCATTGCTCATGCGCACATCATCACTGCGCCCGCTCATGGAACTTAGCAGAATTCGTCAGAGTGTTTTGGTAACTCCGTGGAATTCCACAGAGTAGAACTGCGCGAGCGCCACCAGGCTTATTTCTTGTACCGCTTTCACTGTGTACCCCTAGTGCTGTCCCATATTCCACCTCCCTCTTTTTCAAATACCTTTTTCATCAAAGCACAATGTTTTAATTGAAAAGGGTATTTTGTCATTTTGACATTTCGTCATAATGAAATTTTATCAGTCTGATTTCTTCAGGCTTTCCCCATTATAGAAATTCATTTAAACAACAGAATTCTGAAGGAATCGGTTACAAGAAATGCTTTGGACAAACTGAATAGCTCAAAATTCTTTGATGAAGGTTGTACTTTAGTACTTGTTTAGAAGGAAGAAAGTAGTCTTGTTTTGTCGGTGTTTGGACAGAATATCGTAAAAAATATATTGTGATTCAAAAATATTGTGTCAAGATTATTGGGACATCAAAAATATCGTCAACGGGAAAATCAAAGGGGAACATATTGCTTTAGTGTAGTTTTTAATCACATTGTAATAAATATCGATGTAGAAAATATTATTGTATGTAATATCGGTTCTGTCAATTACTATGTAATTTATTGTATTGCTTTTTTGTATCTGTTTATATTTTTTATGTTAGTGTTTATAGTAAGCTGAATTTTTTATATGAAATTATTGACATTTGTACATTTAATTGAATTACTAAATATAAATTATTATTAAATATTTTTTGCAGCAGCATATTGGGTTTTAATATTGGGTTTTTAAGGGCTAAAGGTGGGGAGATTTTGGAAATCTGTTAATTTTGAAATATAAATATAGTTAATAATAAAAAATAAATCATAATATTTAGCAAATAATTTTTCCCATTGATATATATTAAAAGTATAAGATTTGTTTTATAAAATATTAAAAAATATAACATTTTTTATAAAAATAACATTTATAATTTTTTTAATCAAAAATGTATAATTGAATATTTTGTAAAAAAAAATCTTAATTGTAGAAATGTGTTAATATTTTTTCTTTTAAAAATATATGTTACATTTATAAAACTATAACATTTACTAAATAATTTTTTATTTTATGACTTAATTTTGAAATCATAATTGATTTGTTATTTTATGGTTTATAGTTTTGGAAAGATTGAAAAAGAATGTAATTAATATTTTAATCATCAATACTAATAACATGATATTTATTTCCATTTTAATAGTTTAGTTCGTATATGTTGGTTTGTAGTTTAGGTTAGTTTGTTTTTATATACAATCATATTTGATAATATATTAAAAATGTGTATGATTATATAGTATTGATTGTTGTTTGAAATTGTTTACTTTGTATTACCCTCTATAAAATATTTATATTGAAATGGATATTGTAAATTTCACACCTTTAGCATCAACGCCTTTTTCGAAAATCCCTAGATTGGAGTGGGGTTATTAAATGTTATCCTTTTAGTGTTTAACACCTTCCTCCAATATGGTTGGATTGCAGTAGTAATAGTAAATCTCATACCTTTAGTGTCCAATGCCTTTCCAAAATTGGTTTAGATTGGAGTGGCAATACTAAATTTAATTACTTTAGGGTCCAACTCATTCCCTACATTGGTTTAGATTGGAGTGGAAATAGTACATTTTACCCCTCTAATGTCCAACACCTTCCTCAAATTGGGTTAGATTGGAGTGGAAATAGTAAATTTCACCCCTTTAGTGTCCAACGCCTTCGCCAAATTGGTTTAGATTGGAGTGGGAATAGTACATTTCACTCCTTTAGTGTCCCATCACCTTCTTCAAGTTAGTAAGGATAAAAGTGGGAATAGTAAATATCACCTCTTTTGTGTTCAACTCCTTCCTCAAATTGTTTTAGATTGAAGGGGGAATAGTAAATGTCATCCATTTTAGTGTCAACCACCTTCCCCAAACTGGTTTAGAATCTAGTGGGAAAGGTAAATGTCATCCCTTTAGTGTCCAACACCTTCTCCAAATTGCTTCAGATTGGAATGGGAATAGTAAAGTTCACCACTTGGGTGTCCAATACCTTCCCCATATTAGTTTAGATTGGAGTTGGAATAGGTTTAGGTATTTATAAAGTGCATGGCTGCCCGAAGCCTTCCCAGCGCTAGGTAAGTTGTGCTGACCGGTAGGGTAGAGCAGCGGGGAACTACTGGGGGGAAAAGCCTGGTTTTGAACCTTTTCCAAAAACTGGACTTGTCTTCTACATGCCTCAGTTCCGGGGGAATAGAGTTCCAAAGTTTGGGGGTCAAGTAAGTGAATAATCTGCCTCACCATCTCACCCTCCTAATTCTAGGAATTCTCAGTAAACGATCATGGGCCAATCTTAAGGATCTGGTTGGCAAATAAGGGGAGAGGAGACCTCTGGTCTTGAAAGGGCCCTTGCTGTTAATAGCTTTATCTGCGAGACATAATGATTTGAACTTAAGGGCTGATTACAATGGGACCTGTAAAAGCTCGGACCTGAAGTCGGAGCCTTCATAGCCATAATGTAATGCGCCGCTCGGTTTTCTTTACGGCCTCCTCATTATGATTTAAGCAGTCGGAAAGGAAACCAGCCGGTCATTCCAGCTGGCTTCCAACATGCTCAGAGAGCCTATCCACCAGTCGGAAGCTAGCTAATAATCTCAAGGGTGGACCTTTCCACCCGTGGTTCCCCAGCACAGCCTTCTTTGGTGCACTGCCTCCGGTTGGAGGCCGAGGGGGCACCTACGGTGTCCCATGTTCATCCCTGCACCTTGTGGCCGGCACCTTGAGGTGCCTGCCACCGGGTGCACGGATGAACCGCACCTCCCATTTCACTATGGGAGCATGCATTACAGCCAGTTTAGGGCCGTAATGCATGCTCCCACAGTGAAATATAGGAATGCGACTGAACAATGTTCTGTCGTATCATAACAAGGCGATCGGGACCGCCGACCGGGTGTCGGTCCCAGAACCGAGTTGATGTCGGGTGGAAGGAATTCCGCCTGATATGAAAATCAGGCCCATAATCCCGCATCAATAGGCCAGCCAGTGGAGGTTTTTCATAGCCTCCCCTCACTAGTTCGTGACAAGGGATTTTGAGAAAAAATTTTGCCACCACATTTTGAAGTGTCTGCATTTTTTTGCCACATATTTTGGCGAGCCTAATTAGAGTGAATTCCCTTAGTGTAATCGGGCCAAAACCAAGTATTGTAGCACAATTCATCTTGCATTTTCTGTTCTAAGTAGCCAAAAGGAGGTTGCAGCAAGTTTTTTTACTTGCGCGTCCATCACTCAGGCAGTGTCCAGTTACATTCTTAGACTCTTGATAGGAGAATTGGGGAAAGGTGGGTTTCCCATACAGCTTGGCCAGCCAATCACAGGCCTGGAGAGAGGATTGTTCCTCAAGATCATTAACTCTATCTTATCGCCAATCAGTTTAAAACAGCAACTTACTATCCATTTAATCTCTTTTTCCAAAGAGGGCACTAGTTGGTGATGTTCCAGGTTCAACCCATTGACAAAGGAGACCACTAACTGTGTATCTTCCGCACAGGAGACTACAGACATTCCAAACTCCTGTACAATGTTCGCTAGCAGCCGCATATAGATGTTGCACATTGTATGGCTAAGCGACGAGCCCTGTGGAACCCCACACTTAGGGCCTGATTATGATGCCAGTCGGACTGGCTTCCCTGGTCCTGTCGGAGGTGGTCAGACCACCACAGTCTCTTTGGAAGCGGTTGGTCCGACCGCCAAATTATGATGCATGCCTCCTGTACTCCGATCACCCGCTGACTCCGACAGCCTTTTTCTGACTGCCGAGATGGCGTTCGGAGAAAAGCAGCTTTCATTTTGCAGTACTGGGATCTTTGACCACCGTCCGCATTATGATGTGGTTTTCTGAAGTCCCGACCATGGCGGTCCGACCACCTGCCTCGAGTCATCGGAGACGATGGATTTGGGGTGCATAGTCAAGGCATGGATCCCTTTCTCCAGGTCCCCCTTACATAGCAGCAGTGGAACCCCGAAGACTATGACCCTGTGGGCGCTGTATTGCTAGTAGTTCTGTAGGTGGCATGTATCACCATTGCCTGGACTGTGCATAGATCACCACATTCAGCAATGGGGTACATGGTGCACATGGCATATCAAAACGTGGTGTAGGGAGGATCACCTACCCACCAAAATGTGCGCACAATATCTCATGAAACGCTGGGTTTCTTCACAAAGTTCAACTTTATTTAGTTCAATATTCGTACTCCAATCAAAGAGCTTGATTCAATTCCATATTCAAAGTAAATTTCATATGCAGGCATAATAATCATCTTATGTTGCAATAAGTAAATGTTGTTCGCAGTTTTTCATAAGTACCCAATGCATTTCGGGTCAACAAAGCGGGACCCTTCGTCAGGGGTCTGTAAAGAAATGAAACAGGACCTGATAACTTACTCCACTGAACAATGAGTGTTAACAATACATTCTGAATTTGTGCCCAACGTGAATATTGTGCAAACCCAATGGAGAATGATCTCGTGGATAGGGAGGTGCATACTAATCCGGTAGTGAATTACTTAAACTAAAACAAAGTGCTCGGAAAAAACATTGTGCTGTGTAAGTTGGTATGATAGAATACAAGACATGCGGAGTTCTCAAAATTATGGGCGAGCATCAGTTTTAAATGATCAATACTATATGCTGAAGCACACACAGTCGGTAACGGTACTAGTGAACAGGTTATACTGACTTACAGCGCACTGGAACAATCCGTGTCTCTACTCTTCTCGTAAATGCAAGCATTCGGGAAGTTGGTTTATGCGCAAATTATTAAATCAAAAGACGGATTAACAGTGATCATGTGATCGGGGTAACAGCCAATGAGGATGTGGGAAACGCAGGATGCACTTCTCATGTGACACGAGACACCAATGCATTGGGTACTTATGAAAAACTGCGAACAACATTTACTTATTGCGACATGAGATGATTATTATGCCTGCATATGAAATTTAATTTGAATATGGAATTGAATCAAGCTCTTTGATTGGAGTACAAATATTGAACTAAATAAAGTTGAACTTTGTGAAGAAACCCAGCGTTTAATGAGATATTGTGCGCACATTTTGGTGGGTAGGTGATCCTCCCCACAACACGTTTTGATATTCAAAGGCACAGTTAGACGTCGTGCGTCAAATGAAGCGCCAAATCTAACAGACTTAACACATTTGATTAACTGAAGAGAAAAACGAGTGCACAGGGATAATACTAATTGCACATGGCATATCCTCACATATGTTATGCATGTTTGTACATATCACGTTTCTTGTGATTTTGCATGTACTTGCAGCAACATATTCAGGGGTGTATGTGCATCACCGTAGATGAGACCTCCATGGTAGCAACAGTTGCATCATAATACAGTGGGGGGAACTTTCCCAGCCTCCGAGGTCCGAATCGAATCACTGCCTCAGCGGATGGACGGTTGGTCCAACCGGCATCATAATCAGGCCCTTAGATGGTAAGATGTCTGAAAAACATGTGGTTTCCATGATTTGAAAGGTTCTATCCATTACAAAAGAAGTAAGCCAATCAAAAGCTTTATTTTGGATCCATACTTCTTTGAGCCTTTCAATCAGGATGAATGGTCTACGTTGTCATATGCCACACTAAGGACATTTGGGGCACATGCATCATTGTGTAGAATTGCGATTCGTAATTTGCGAAAAATAGAGAATCGCAAATTACGAATGGCAAAATGGAATGCATGAATATTTTTGCAATTTTTTACCGATTCTGTAAAAATCGCAAAAATATGCGAATCGCATTTTTTTTGCGAATTCGCAAAAAAATTGCATTTTCATGCATCACAGCCAGGACACACCCAGGAAGCCAGGAGCCTGATTGCACACACCTGCGAAGCAGATTCAAACAGAAAACAGGCAGTTGGTGCATTCAGCTCTGTTTGTCTGCAGTGGAGGAGTGTTTTGGAGTGCTGCTGTTGGAGAAATGGAGACAGACACTGCCAGTCAGGATTTACAAGTCAGAAAACGAAAAATTAAGTTCAGTGAGCAAGAACTTGAGATACTAATTGAGGAGGTGACTTCGCGCCACGACCAGCTGTTTGGGAAGCTGTCTTTAAAGGTCCCTGAGGCTGTGAAAAGGAAACTTTGGCTAGCCATACAGGCTAAAGTGAATGCAGTGGGGGTTGCCCACCGGGACATCACCAACCTCCAAAAGCGTTGGTACGATTTACGCTCACGCGCAAAAGAAAGTATTGCGACAAGAATGAAGAGTTGCAAGAAGACTGGTGGAGGCTCCCCTAACAACAAACCCACAACTCCCCTTGAGGATTTGGTTGAGGGGACACTTGTAACAGAAGCTGTAGTAGGAGTGACAAACATAGACACCTCTGAGCATGCTGGCACTTCTCAAGGTAAGAGGAAATGTTTTAACAAATGCAAACTTAAATTAAATAGGGTTGCAGGATGTATGTAGACATGTATTTGATGCTGTAACATAATTCTAATCTTCTAATACATCCTCACTTGCATAGCACTAGTGTAAAAGGCAATTTCATTGAACAGTGCAATGCATCATGGGAGTTGTAGTTTTTAAGTACAAATTATTATTCATGAATGCAATATGTACGTAGTTAGTTTGCCTATCAAATAATTTTCAAAGACATGGTAAATGAAGATTTTAAAGGCGTCCTTCATCTGGAACACATGTTGTCTTTATTTGTAATCTTTTATGAGAGAAGACACTACATTGATATCATGCATCATTGTTTTAATTTTAGATTTACAAAAGGAAAATGAAGCAAACGCTTTTGATGAGATCAGCATGGATATACATAGCCAATCAGACAATAATACTGTGAGTTCTTCACCCTCTGTGCACGTACAAAAAATTAGAAAATCGGTGCGTAAAGTACAGGAATTAGAGTCTGAGGAAGATGCAAATGGCACAGAAATTGTGGTTGATGATTCTCAGAAGCCTGCCACTTCAACAAAACAGTTTAGTGGTCGTAGAAGAATCCAACAATTCTACAAAAGAAGGCCTCGCTCTTCCAATCCAAGAGACTCCACAGTGGATGATGTCCATGCAAGTACAGTTGAGCTCAAATTATTGAAAGTGCAGCGTCTTCAGGGTAAAGATCTGAGAGTAATAAAGGGAAAAATTAGTCATATGGTTGAAGACCTCAGTGGAATCAATAAGACATTGAAAACATTATCCAAGGTCATTGAAGGGGCGCATACTGCCTCAAATCAGAATTTTGAGCTTTTAGCAAATGCTTTAGTGACAATATCTGATGTCTTTCAAAGTCAAAACATTGCCAATTGTAATAGACATTTGAGAACTGTGGCAAGTATGCACACTTATGCCCGGGCTCTGAATAGGGTGACCAGCAGCAATGCACGTCTCATCAAACACACAATGCGCATGCAAGAGGAAATTAAAAAGTGTTGTGCAGATCTATGTGAAGGATTTAAAAATATGAAAAGTGGGGTTAATGTGCTGCCACCTGATGATAACCAGAATACAGCTAATGAAGGCAATGTTATCAATGAATCTGCAGGAACCAGTGGTGATGCCCACACCAATGATGTGGGTGAACGCCGTAGCAAAAGAGGAAAAGAAATTAATATTTGCCCTGTCATGGTTTCTGAATCGGTTAAAAATAAAGCTTTAGGTTTGCGTGGAAGGAAGAAGTGATTACTTGTTATTGTTGCATTTTATTTATTACATTTTCTCTATACAATGATATGGACTAAGGATTACATTAGGCCAATATCTGGATTTTTTTACTTTTTGAGAAGTTATGCTTTGAATTGTTTTTTCAAAATACTATTGTGTGAAACATGGTAAAATAAAGTGTTTAATTTTGGAAGCAAAAAAAAATGATTTCCTACCTTTTTTTAAAAGTAATGTTGTGTAATTTCGGCCCTTCTTCTTCTCCCTTCCGCTGCGTCCGGTCCATGAACTCTTGCATGTGGTTGTTGTGGCTGGTTGAAATTATTTGGTAGCAAATCATCTACATCTAGTTCAAGGCCTCTCCTAGTTGTTAGGTTGTGCAAGACTGCACATGTTGCAACTATTTTGCAACACACATCTGGCCGATATTGCAGGGCTCCACCAGTCTTATGTAGTATGCGGAACCTGGACTTCTTGACCCCAAACGTCCTCTCTATTACGCTGCGGGTTGAGATATGGGCATTGTTGTACAGTTGTTCTTTACGGGTAGTTGGAGTCAGGTATGGGGTGAGAATGTAAGACCTCACTCCATATGCACTATCTCCTAAGTTGAAAGATGAGATATGGAAATTTACATCACACACATTGAAATGGATGTCAGAAACATTAGAATTGAAAGTAAACAAAAACAGTTTACCTAATAAATATCCATCTCCAAATTCTCCAGAAAGTAGGCGATCATGAATGGCACTATGTTTGAAAATGTATGAATCGTGGGCACTACCTGGGTAGCTGGAAACTAAGTCAGTGATGATTCCTTTGGAATCACAGATTGCTTGTATGTTTAAAGAGTGGTAATTTTTCCTATTTCTAAAAATGTACTCATTAGCAGCTGGGGGACAAATGGGGACATGTGTTCCATCAACACATCCTATGACATGTGGGAAGTGTGCCACGTTATAAAAGTCTAACTTGGTCTGCAGCAACTCCTGATGCGTTGAGGGGAAAATTATGTGGTGATTTATCCTATGAGCATTTCATTCAGGAAGTCATTGAAAAATCTAGACAATGCACTCTGTGAAACACCCCCTGCAACTGCTATTACACCTTGGAAGGAGCCAGAGGCTAAAAGGTGTAGACAAAATAAAACCTGCACATGGGTGGGTATAGCTTGAGTTCTACGCATTTGCCTTTGCAGTATGGGGTCCAACTCTGCAATTAAATCAATGATGGTGTCTGCATTAAGTCAATACTTATCATATATGTCAGCCTGTGTCTGCCCAAGCAAAGTAATGCGCAACCTAAAAACCCTTTCACTGAGTTCTCTTCTCCTCCTCCCTGCTGCTCTCATCCGCCATCTATGTGCTAAGAAAATTGCTGCTGCCATCCTGGAAGAGATCCAGAGTCATTCTGAAGTCCCTTTTATAGGTTGCTAATCATTTCCACATGTGTAGTGTAAAAAAAAAATTACCACCTGCTCTCACTTCTTATTTTTGCACTTCCTAAATGTGTTTTCTTAGAATTACTGACATGTGCGAAAATTGATGCATTCCATTTTTCGCAAATTTTTAAGGATTCCTTAAATGTGCGAATTTTTAAGGAATCGCAAACAGGATTGCGATTTTTCAAGGAATTGCAATTAGTTTTGCGAATTTTTAAGTAATCGCAAAAGTAATTGCGATTCCAAAATAGACAAAAAATGATGCATCACATTTTCAGATATTGCATTCGCAAACGGACGAATTTTGCGATTCGCACCATTTGCGAATCCAAAATCTGTTGATGCATGTGCCCCGAGAAGAACTGCAGCAGCATCACCCTGATCAAATATACTTTTAAGCTTCTCTGTCACTACTGGAAGAGCTGATTCCGTGCTGTGGTGTGGAAGAAAACCCATTTGTGTAGGGTGTAGAAGATTGTTATGTTCTAGGAAGCTCGACAGCTTATGGTTAGCATGTTTCTCTACAAATTTTCCAAGGCAGCAAAGAAATTGGGTCGATAGTTGCCTGGCTTAGCAGGATCTAAGCAGGATTTCTTCAGCAGTGGTCTAATTGTAGCATGTTTCTATTTCTCTGGAACTATCCCTGATGAGAGATTGAGCAAGGTGACTATAGTTGGGAGTAGCACTTGCATACCCTTGGCAAGAATATGCGGTGGAGCTGGATCTAGAGGTGATTCTGATTTGATTTTACCCATCAGTGCAAGTGCAAGTTCACTCTTCTCATTCACCACTGGAAAGTGTGTCAGGGCTGCGGAAATTGGGGTGGACGGAGAGAGCCCTGTTTGATCCAAGGGTTGAGCTGTATTACACAGTAGCTTGTCATAAATGTCCATGACTTTTTTTTTAAAGCCACTAACTCATTGTATCGTGCCAGGGAGGATGGTGGAAGGGTGCTACCCTGCTTGACAGTCATGAGAGATTTAACAACCCTAAACAATTCCTTTGGGGAATTTGCTGCCTGGTTAATCTTCTCCTCGTTATACAGGACCTGCACATTTTTTATTTCATTATGATAGTGTCTGTTAGCCCTTTTGTATTCATTCTTATGTGTGCTCATAAGATTTCCTCCATTTCCACTCAAACTTCATGCAGCCTGTCCTCAATGAGGCAAAATGGCAAGTAAACCATGGGGAGCTTTTGGTATTTGTTTTATGCTCTATCCTGGATGGATGTATGACGTTACAATTCATACTTTTACCATGCATGCCTTTACAACGCGGTATTTACAACGAAAACCTTTACAACGCATAGTGCTTTGGGGTGCTGGATAGTGAATAGTTTAATTTACTATTCCAACAACAGTCCCCGTGGACAGTAGGGAAGGTGTTGGATAGTAAATTAAACGTATTCCCTATCCTAGAGCGCCCCCAGCGCAATGAGTTGTAATGGTATTCGTTGTAAATACCGCGTTGTAAAGGCACTGCGTTGTAAAAGTTGCGTCGTAAACGATGTTTCCCATCAAAAAATAATCATAGATTTTGAGCAAGCAAGGATTCAAAGCATTCTAAAAATATACCCCCACCCAGCCATACAAGGCTGTTGCTATAATTTCAATCAAAGTAGATGGAGACATTTCCCAAAATCGTCACTCTATATAGAAATATTAAACAAATAGCCAAATTCCCTTTAAAAGAAAAGAAATTATAGCACTAGCCGATGTCCCTGGCACAGAGGTAGAGAACCACTACAATTAACTAATAGAAAGCCATTTCAGCCAACAAAATGAAGACAAATGTAGTCCGCTAATGGACTATTACAAAAACACCAGGGTTGGCAGACTGCATTGCTCAGCACACAAATGCCAACCCAAATTCCAAATACCATTGTAGAATGTCTATGACAGCACCATGGCACAGGAAGTCAAAACAAGCAATGCAGTGGAAGGATGGCACACCTTCCAATCCACATTAGGCAGAACCCAACCTACACTGTAAAAATGTACAGAAGTATTACAAAAAAAGCAAAGATATGAACAACTAAGAATGGAGGAATCTTTTACCCAAATTGGCCCTAAACTTAGCAAACAGATAAAAAGAATGTAGTCTACAATTTAAAGTAAAACTCTTCATAAATAACAAAGGAGTAGATTACTTAGAAAATATAGCCAAAAGCATATTATAAAATAAATAGTAACCTACCAAAATCCTCGAAAACTCAGACAATTTCTTAACCAACATACCCAAACCTTGTATTTTTTAATAATGAATATAATATTTTATTACGTCAAAAATGAATTAAAATGCTAATTTTAATAAAGACTGATATATTAAAACAATATATACATTATTTTTTTAAACCCGGTTGTCACCAGCAAAGAATGCAAAAAAACAACTCAATCCATAACATTCATTAATTACATTACATAAACCAAAAAATGCCACATAACAATCACATCATATTTGCACAAACATTATAAATAACATTTCCCACCCAAAAATAGAGAGATATTGTCCAAACCGTCCCCAAAAATGCTAACATAACTTAGAAACAGATTACTAAAATAGTGTACAAAAAATTCTAAACTGCAAACTAGTGAAAAATATTAACACTAATTCATCTAAATATAGTAATAAAAACACAATTAACAATAGAGCTACCTTCTAGACCTCCCCGTGAACACCCTACCCTCAAAACTCTTAAAAAATAGTTAAAAAATGGCTTACCTCTACCGGCAAACAGCAGCACCTTACCAAGACTTTGGATCCGGGAAAATAGATAAAAAGCAACACAGATTACAAAATAGCAGGTAGCAGTAAAAAATGAGCGCTAATTAAAACAAACAAAAATTCTATCTCCCTACAGAAATGAATGGGAAAAATTGCAGAAATGTTGAATAAGTGTATGAAAAAATATTGTAAAAGATTACAAGTCAAACATGTAAAAAAAAAGGTTGTGATAAAAAGTAAAAAATGTATAAAGTATAAATTAATAATGGTATAAAATATATACAATTCTTTTATACATACATTAACATCATGTTAAATGATGTACAAAATATGTATATAAAACAACTATATAAAATAAAAGTTGAAAATGTACAATACTCAATACTATGTAAATATATTTTGCATGTTTTTAATAATAAAAATATGAAAAGAAATGTTTTATTTACTTACCTTTATAAAAATGTTTGTTTTTCAGATAAAATATATCATTACAAATGTCAAAATATACAAAACAAACTTTGAAAACAGAAATAAAATGTGTAAAATGTGTCTTTATTATAAAACACAATATAATCAATATTCATATTGTTTACAAATGTACAATTATTTTTGTTGTAATACTAATAAATAGCAATACTTATAAAATAACCCAAATATTTGTACTACTTCCAAATAAATATAAAATAAAAGATTTCAGAATACAAATATAAAATTACATAATGACACTCCAACATAAATCATTTATAAAACATTGTTAAACATTGAAGGGGTGGAATTTACTATTTCCACTCCAATCAAAACCAATTTATGGAAGGTGCTGGACACTAAAGGGGTGACATTTATTATTCCCACTCCAATCTAAACCAATTTGGGGAAGATACTGGACACTTAAGGGGTGACATTTACAATACCCACTCCAATCTAACCATATTGGGGAAAGGTGTTGGACACTAAAGAGGTGGTGTTTACTATTCCCACTCCAATCCTACCATTTTAGAGGAAGGTGTTGGACACTCAAGGTGTGACGTTTACTATTCCAAGATGAAGCCTATAACCAGTGGGAACACTGGAATAAGCAAAGTCTGGACAAGTGCATCACACTGTCCAGGATGGGAAACATCCTTTACGACGCAACTTTTACAACGCAGTGCCTTTACAACGCGGTATTTACAACGAATACCATTACAACGCATTGAGCTGGGGGGCGCTCTAGGATAGGGAATACGTTTAATTTACTATCCAACACCTTCCCTAGTGTCCACGGGGACTGGAGTTGGAATAGTAAATTAAACTATTCACTATCCAGCACCCCAAAGCACTATTTGTTGTAAAGGTTTTCTTTATAAATAACGCGTTGTAAAGGCATGAGTGGTAAAAGTATGCGTTGTAATGTCATACATCCTTTTTTGGGGGTAGTAATTATTTGTTTTGTGTTTGGTATGGTTTAAGAGCTCGTAGAAAGTGCTGCTTTGTTTATTCGGTAGTAGAGCCAATATAAAAGAGATATTTGTGTTTTGATATTCACCATGTATGGTTTATATCTGAGTAAATGGTTTGGGAGACATGCTGGAGGTCCCATTCATCATCTATGTTTCTCATTGTTTCAGTTTTAGTAAGGTATATGCTTTAAAGAATATTAGGATTTGCTTTTCATTATTTATGTTGTCATGTAAAACAAAAGGGTCCTCATTATGTCTCATTGTGTCACGTATGTATATGTCTTGGTATCTTCTAGGGGCAGGTGGAGTATCGCTGATGGCTATTTTCGTTTTTGCAATTAAATATTTTAAAGTGTGGATAGTTGTAGTTGGCCATCTTATGTGTTCAGGACTTTAGGTAGAATATTTTTAAGGATGTTGCTTGTGGGTTCCTTGGAACTAGTTCTTGCTTCTCTTATATCCTGCAATGTCTCTCACTTCTGATTATTGTCACATATGAGTGCGGGTTGTGCTCTCTTACATGAATTACAACATCATCCTTTGTAGTTGCCATCCCATAGCATGCATTAGAATAATATTTAGTACATTTCCAGTTTATAGATTCTGTGCATGCAGTTTCTTGACTTTAGGTGTAGCTCATGGGGTTATGGGCCACATTATGAGTTTGGCGAGTTCACCACCGCCTCACTCCTGTACCACCAAACCTGAACGCCCAACAAATTACGATACAAATCGTTGTCTGGCGGGCCGGCAGCGTGGCGGTCCCACAACAGTGCCGTGAAAAGGTTAAATGAACGTTTAATACTGCCCCGCCGTGGGACCGCCGCAGCGAGTTCCATCATGGCATGGACTGTAAAGTCCTTGCTGTGCTGGAACTGGGGGGTGTTTGAACAAAGGGGGGGGCACAACATGTGCCCACCTGCATGGGGCAAGGGGGGTGTTGCAGGTTATAAATATTCAAAGTTGTAATGCACATCAAACAAGGGAAAACACGTGGAAACAAGAAAGTTGTAACATGCATCACCCAAACATTTCCCTCTCTTTAACCAGTCCAGTCACTGAAAACGGGGGCCCAGTAGGGTCCCCTTTGTTTCCCCACGGCCAGCTTTTACTTCTCTGTGCTGACCACCATATAAAGCTGGCAATCTTGAATCTCAAAATATGCATGACAGGTCCACAGCAGCACCGCTAGCAAATTTTGAGTCCCTGACCGCCGCTCCACCACCAGGGAACGTGGGTCCCTGGCGGTTGCTGTGGTCAAATGTTGATCTGACCTCCAAACTTATAATACTGCGGTAGGATGTCCACTGCGGAGGTGGCTGGACCGCCACCGCCTTGTCCCGACAAGTCTGGCGGTCCATGGACGTAACTGCTTCCCTTTATGCAAAGTGATATACTTTTCAGCTTCTGTCATTGTATCTGAAAGTAGTGTGATAGTATAAATATATATAGGATACTTTAACTTTTGTATATTTATTCTTTTAACCCCTTCCATGCTCATGACGGAACGGTTCCCTCATGAGCGTAAGTTGGCCTGTGCTTATGACGGAACCGTTCCGTCATGGTTCCATAGGCCCAATGGAACATTCAGCACTGCAGCAAAATTCGCGCAGCACAGAAAGGGTTAATTTAAAATTACGCAATCACTTCTATTTTGTATACTTACATGTATGTTGTCTATAAATGCGTCTCACAATATTGCAGCTTTCCTGTTGGGGGAGTTCTTATGTGAAGTATGTGCTCTCTTTTCTGTTGGATGAAAAAAACTCAAAAATGTCACTTTAAATGTTAATTAGTTGTTAGTTTGTAGATGTTGAGGTCTGCTCATGGCGAGCTCAGCTCGTCATGAGGCACAGTGGAGCTGTGCTTATGACAAGCTGAGCTTGTCATGAACAATGGGATTTATCAATCAGCACAGGAGGGGAAAACCATTAGCAGCCAAGGTGTTAAGTTTATTTTTGATTGCAATTTGGGTGAGTTTATACTTTTGTATTGATTTATGTATACTTACTTTCTTATATCTGGTGGCTTTTAATTGTTGTTATTTTCAGGCCATTTATCACTGTTTGTAGGCATGGGTTTTTCTTTTAGGAAGTCTATGAAAAAAGTTAGAAGTTGGATAGTATTTTATTAAATATTTGTTACTTAACATTTTTAAGCTTAATACGATTATGTTTACTGTAAATATCCTTTTTTACTTACTTGGTTAGGGAACTGTTGAAATGTACATATTTTTTCTGTTATGGTTTGGTGTGAAAATTCGGCCGAGTTTCCTTATCTTGCAGTGTTTGTCGTTTTTGAAGTAGTGAGTTTGTTAAATTAGTGTGCCTTTTATATTGTTGATTTAATTATTTGGTTTATTTTATTGGTTAAAGTTGTTTGTAGTTTATTTCATTGGTTGGTTTAGTTTTAGTTCGAATTTTTTAAATTAATTGTGTCCTATGGTAAACGCTAATCTAGGTATTATTTTGATGTACATTATATACTTTGCTACTTTTGAATATTGGTTTGTTTATGTGTGTGTGTGTGTGTGTGGCGTCTTCACTTTGTGGCAGTGTTTGATGGATTTTAGCGGCCGGCCTGGTCGCGAAGACGCCCTGCTGTTGAGTTTGCACCTGCGAACTCGCTGGAGCGGGAAGTGCCACGTGAAAGGACTTCGAAATATGGCATTGCGGGTGTTGGCAGCTACCTTTCAACCCACGTGGGTAAGACGAAGGCTTTATTCGAGTGAGGAAGAAGGCACCCACTATGGAAATAACCAACTAGAAACTTCAAGCACCAGCATGCAGTGCGTGCATACGCCCACTGAGGCGGGACTATGTGTGTATAATTCAGCTGTTCCTGTGCGATTGCCGTACACCTCCCTTTGCCGATCAGCCCGTGAACAAGAGCAGCGTTATGCTTGAAACGCGTTGGGCCATTCAAGAAATTGCGAGTATGACTGTTACCCTGCCATGCCACAGCTCTTCATTAAAAGGCATTTAACTATTCGCTGTATGGGGTCTTCACTTTGTGGCAGTCTTTGATATATATATATATATATATGTTGCACTGTAATTTGCACAAGCACTTTAAATTGAAAGGGGCTTCCCCATGTGACTTGTCATGTGATCAAGGTCCGAGTAGGACCGAAACGCGTCATGGCGGAGGTGCTGGGTGAGAGAAAATAAAATTTGCAGCACGACTTTGGGTCCACGTTGTCTCTTTGGTGACAAAGATTCCTGTGGTGAGACGACTTTCGGGATTTCATGCTAAATGGATTGAAATAAATCTAATTGTGGATTTCAGAAGGTGTGCGCCTAAATTCTTTGCTGACAAGTGAAGGAGTGTGGAATAGATAACGGCGTGGTTCTGCCGTAAGGCTTCGCACCCACAACGAGCGCTTAATGGCCGGGGAACGTTGAACCGGAGTGTGGATATATATATATATATATTTAGTTTATGCTTATATTTGTGGAGTTGTATTTTTATAACTTTTTTTATATATGATATGGGTTGGAAAGTAAATGTCATTTTTATTGTTGTTTACCTTAAGTATGTGTATAAAATATTTTAGTTTTATTTTGAGTAATTTTTAATGTGTAAAGTGTTTTTTTAAATATTTATTAGTGATTATTTAATTATTTTGGTGATATTATTATTGATATTGTGTGTAGCGATATTTTTTACATATATTTTTATTTAAAGGTAACAATATTATTCTATTTTGAAGACTGGTGGTCAGTAAGCGTTTGTGCGCAATAAGTGACACCAAGCTATACCCCGAGAAGGAAACGTATGTATCCCGGTGTAAACGATAAAAGAGATATTGAAAACTGTTGCAAATATTGCTTGTGTAATTGTAATAAACATACAAAAAGTCAAAAAAGATATGTTTAAAAACAAGATTATTGTATTTCATATTTTTGTTTTCAATATAGATAAAAATTGGTATTTTTAACAACAATATTTGAGTTCTCAATATTTGTGGTTTTACCAGTTAAATATAGGAGGTCGATATTTTTATGGTCAATATTTAATTTCTGATATTTTGTGTTTCGAAATTGTATGGATCGATATCATGCCAGTGATCCTGTTTTGTCACAGTGGTTAAAACATAAATGGCATTATGAATGTCATGTGAATATGAACCAAGTGACGAAATGGGTGCAGGATGTGCATCAGCAAAGTAAACAGTTATTATGCCAGATACGCCATAAGGGTGGCTCAGTTCACTAAGGGTAACATAACTTAGATAATGTTGTTTCCATGGACCTGATTACGAGTTTGGCTGTCTCCCAGAGGGCTGTCAAGCCTGCGCCCCGCTGGGAGACTGCCAAACTCGTCCGCACACCGCTCGCCAGATTAGGAGTACATTCCTGGTCTTGCGGTCGTGTTTTGGCTGTCCTATGGCCACCAAAGCACGTTTCTGAGCAGCATGACCTGCACCATGTTGTGCAGTCTGTGCCATGCTGAAACTGGGAGTGCATGCATGCAGGGGGCACAACATGTGCCCCCTTGCATGCACCCCTGGTCTAGAGTCACCTGTAGGGCCCCCTTAGTTTCCTCACTGCCACCCTTTTCATGGCGGTCTCCCCACAATGAAAGGGAGGGCGGTGAGGAAACTCGTAATATGCTTTACGGTGCCACAGCAGCACTTCCTGCATATTGCAGCCTCACACTGCTGTAACACCGCAGAGGATCACAGATCCCCGGCAGTTGCAGTGGTCCTTTGGCTGTCTGACCACCAAACTTGCAATAGGGCGGTCAGACCGCCGGTGCCGTGGTGTCCGCACCGCCACCGCAGCTATGGCGTTCCATAGGACCGCCATAATAGTAATAAGCCCCTAAATCTAAATTATGTTGCAGTTAGCTGAGGTCAGGGAATTGTAGAAGTCCAGCATGGCGAATGAGGATGGAAGATGTAGGAATTGAAGGGGAGTATCAAGGTGGAATGGTAGAAGGACTTGGATTTAGGAAGATCAAGTAGGTGGGCATCCTGATTTTAGTATAGACCACACAGCAATGGTATCCTGTGATGGGAGTTAGGCAATGCATGTTACCTCCTGGGTTCTTCCCTCTCCTTGGATTCTTCTCACTTGCTGCTCACTATCCCTAATCATCTGTTTAACTATTTTTTCTGCAGCAGAGGATGCTGAATACATGACCATGAACTGCATTTCCTCTTCAGGAGGAAACAGGTGCTATCGAGACCTTGGGACCTGCACTGCGCACAAAGGTGAGGCTCAATAAAATGTTACCTATATTAAATAAGGCTCACTGGGATTACAGGGAATATGCTACATGCAAAAGCGAGTCCTTCCCATCAAATTATAATCATGATACAGTCTCCCTTTTAGGTATCCCCCAGTATATGCTAATTTATTAATATATACGTTTCAAATATAAGTGTACATTTATGAATGTAATTATTCATTACAAAATGATAATTCAGTTTGCTTCAAAATATATTCATGTTTTTCTCTAGATTTAGAATGGCTTTTCCATTGATTGTTTTTAAATAAAGAACAGGATTTCATAGAAATTGATTTCTCAACTTCTCACCTTTTGTTCTTAAACAATAGGCAAGGTTTTGCAGAATGTAAGTACGTGAAGGGTTAGAAGGGTTTTGCTTCTAATTATTTCAAAAATGTTTAACAATGTTCAGACAATGCTTACACTAGAACAGAGTGTTATGCCATAGAGAGGAACTTCATACCAGTGATTCGAGACTGAGGGTCATAGGGAGATTTAATCACCTCTCCTAGCTGAAGACTAAGGTCAAGGCACATCCAGCCTCCCATGGCAAGGTCTTCCCTCAGTTTATCTGCCCATGTAGAGGGGCACAGCAGCTGCTGTTTCTTTCCTGAACATTGGTTCTGTTGTTCAGAAAAGGTATGCAGGTGTGAAACATCTATGAAGCACAAAGCAGGCCTCTTTTGGTGCTAAGTTTAACTTAATTTGCCAGGTGAAATGAGGGGTTGGGGATATTGATGCACAGAAGTTTAATAATACCATCATAAAGTTACAGTACATTCTATCATTCTGCCTCCTGACAAGTATCATAGTTATTATCTTGTTTATTTTTATAATAGCTAGTATTCATAATATGTGCCAGATAGGATTTTGCTTTTATTAAATCTTGAACTATATTCCTGTTTTCCTAGTGTTCTTGAGTATGTCCATTCATGGTGAAAGAGGACTTGAGCTGCTCCAACTATCCCTTAAAACTTCACAGGATTGATAGGTACTTTGAATGCACCTCACTCAAGTAATGCACAGTGGGCTGCGGGGTGGTTTTAGTCCACTGGGTTTTCTGTCTCAAGCTGGCATATTGACTAGGGGGTTGATTACGATGTCGAGCGGAGTTTCCATCGTCCGACATCGTCTGGGTCACAGGACTAACCGACACCCGGTCGGCTGTCCCGATTGACTAATTAGGATGCGATCAAACACTGTTCGTTGCATTCCTATGCTTTACAAGGAGCATGTATACCGTCCGGAATGCATGCTCCCATTGTAAAATAGGAGGTGCTGTTCATCTTGCACCCCTTTAGGTGCCTGCCCTGGGGTGCAGGGATCAACAGGGGGGCACAATAGGTGCCCCATCAGTCTCCAATCAGAGGCTGTGCACCCAAGGGGCACTGCTAGGCGCCCCTAAAGTCGAGTTCCAACAGCCTTTCTGTGTTGAAAGGCTTGCATGGAAAGGCTGCCGAAACCCGACATTGTAATCCAGGGGCGGAAAGAGCCACCCTCGGGATTACTGGCCGCATTATAACTGGCGAACAAGCTCTCTGAGCCCATCGGAAGCCAGTTGGAATGACCGTTCAGATTTCTTTTCGACCGTCTCCATCGTAATGACGCGGTCAGAAAGGAATCCGACCAGCATATTACGATGTGGTCATAAAGGCTGCGACCGACGGTTGGAGCCGCTTTTGACCGCATCATATTCAGGCCCTAAGTCTATGGTGTCATTGGGTTAAGAAAACCCATTTTGTGGGCTATGTTCTGGAAAGATATCCAGAAAACGTATCAATCGTATGCCCCTGGAGTCCTTGACTTCATTGGTGGAGCTGGCAACAGGAGGTATGGGGGTTCTGAGGCGGTGTTACCTCTGATGACACTGCAGGGTATCCTTAAGTAAGGTGCTGTATATGACAGTGACAGTGCAGGACAGGGCTGGTGGGCAGACTTCTTATTATAACAGTGCAGACTTTGACATGGACTTTTTCTGCCCATTGGGAATTCAACCCTGAAACCTCTCTAAGGGGCTCATTATGATGGCGGGTGGACATCAGTCCGTCCGCCATCATAACGGTGATGGGACCAACCGCCAGACGTGCGGCGGTCCCACCGGCCCAATTAGGATGCGCCTGCCATACTGGCGGGCGCATCCTGGCCTTTTACCATTGCGGATGGTGCTGCTGGCTGCAGCACTGTCCACAATGGTAAAAGGGCATGCACATCAGTTCCCTGCACCACGTGGCAGGCACCATGTGGTGCCTGCCACTTGGTGCAGGGAACTGCAGTGGGGTACCATGGGTACCCCCCAAGTGCACACCACCACTCCCCTCCTGGGGGCCCGCAACTGGCCCCTAAAGCAAATCGCGGGCAGCTTTTCCATGGCGGCATCGCCAACATGGAAAGGCCTTTAAACAACCCACATCCTAATATGGCTGGCGGTGCCTGCTAGGCACTGCCACCATATTAGTGGCCCAGCTCCACCCGGCTGGCAATCGTAACGATTGCCGACCAGCGGAACAGCATCGGACGGACTTTGTGTCCGCCACGATACCCCCCGCCATCATAATATGGCAGGGGGGTATTTCACATTAGGATGGCGTAACAATCGCCTCCGCCTGCGGCGATTGTTATGCCATCCTAATGAGCCCCTTCATTTTTTGTTTTTTACAGAGTTTTATATAGCTCAAACTTGACCCGAATCGGGTATCAGAGCACTTTACATAGCACCAGTTGCATTACTTGAGGACACACTCATTTTTTGTTAGGCACGGGGAGATTAAGCGATTTGCCCAGAATCACAGGATGTTCAGCGTCATTGCCGAGACTCGAACCCAGTTCCCCAGATTCGAGATCCACCCCCCTAGCCGTTAGGCCAACTCCTCTCCCCAGTTACGTGGCTTCACTGATTTTCAGCTGGGCAAAATGGGAAGTGAAGGACGCGATTCCTAATCTTGCCAATTAAGGTTTTTATCGGGTCTCCTGAAATTGGAGTCTTGTCTGGTGATATGGAATAGGTGATTTCAGGCTCTTCCACAGCGTTCATTGTTAGCTAAGACAAGGTACTATGTCAGAAAAGAGGAGACTTATTAGTGTGTTTACCATCATGTATGTACTGGAATTTAATTAATAATATCTAAATTGTCTGAAAATGTGAACAAGCATTCAAAATAGCAATTTGATAATCATCAATGAATGATGGAACATGCCTTCTGGTGAATAGTATAAACAACCAATAACATTGAAGTTTCTGGCTCCAGGTATACACTGAACAACCCCTCTTCAAAGCTGAGAAAGATGGATAGGCATTTAATCACCACCCTAGACCTGTGGCTTTGTTGCCCAGACAGGAAAAGGAAGGAAACAATAGGAGATTATCCAGATATATGCAGGGGCGGAAAGGGTCAGCTGAAATCTAATAGATGAGAGGCAGCAATTTTCAGGTACTGTTTAGCTTTAGACCCGTCTTTAGACCCCTCTCAAGACATGATAGGAAAACATATAATCAAGCATCTTTCCACAGTTCAGTCAACGCTCTGTCAAAGCAGCAAAAATTGGTCATGAGACTTTGCCATTAATAAGGCTCCATAGCATTATGGTAGATGTGTCACTTGTGTGCATTTCAATTGTCATTTAAAAAATGTAATGCATTTCACTTTTCATTGAGCCATCTCCTGGAATCATGTTGTTTCACTTCCATTGAAGCTCTACAGAGGACCTTGGCTTTTATAGATGTTGCTGATTTTGAACTCAATTGATTAGTTGAAATGATAATATGTACTACTGCAGGAGGTGAACCTTCATGCATACCACTCCCCCAGAAGTCAAAAGTTTCAAAGTCATCACCAAATTTATCAGCACACAATAGTAGGTGTGTGCCGTCAATAAGACCATATACCACTATGGCAGCTGCAGTTCATAATTTCAATCTTCATTTAATCAGGTTAATACAGTTCGCTTTTCATTGAGGCATTTCCTGAAAGCGTCATGTTTTGCTTTAATTGAAGATCTGCAGAGGAGCTTAGACCTGTTAGGTGAGACTGACATTGAATGCTGCAGATTAATTTAAATCTTATGCTTGTTCTAGCACACAGTGATGCCCCGTGTTCCAGTAGTCTTGTATCTGGCATCCCGAAGCTCACCGTACGCTTTTTTTGGAATGTCAGCACTCTAAAGTAGGTAGTTAATGGACCTCAATGCACAGCGACTTATTTCTTTACGGCAAAGGCTTTGGCCACCAGGGTCAGACAAGACACATACATAAGACCCCTGCTTATGGACACAGAGCAGGTTGAGCAAAAAAAAAAAAAATACTTCAGAATTATGGAAAGGAAATATCTACCCTTACTGTGGTGTTGGGGCCACAGTGGCAGAGCCTCGATGACCTGTTTCTGTCACTCCCTTCATGAGATGTAATGCCTCTCCTTTTCTATTCTCTTCCTGCAGGATGTACTTCCCAAATCTCATCAGAGAGGGAGAACTTTCAGGGAATTCCAGCTCCCAGATGCCGACTTCCACTGCATTTGCCCCCTCCAGAGGTAAGGAATGCTGAGGTTTTAGGGAACTCTTGTGCGAACAATTCTTGCCTAAGCCACGTTGTTACAGTCAGGTCTTTCTATCATTTATATTTTCATTAATTTGGTTCATCTATTTTATTTTTAAAAGAGAAGAAAGTGTACCAAAAAGGTGCACTTATGAGATGATATGACAGCTCTAAATTTGAATCCTAAATATCTAAGAATTGCAAATCAAAACCAGTAATAAGATTATAAGACATGTGAAACAGAGCTATAAAATGAGGAAAAGTAATGAAAGATAATCAATTAATGTATAAATGGCTTCAAAGTACAACTTTAGGCTTGCCCTTGGTGCAGGCATTGTGATGTTGCGAGTTTTCTTTGCGAGTCTTGTCCAATCTTATGACTGACCAAGACACTAGGAGAAATTTACCAGTTATACTTATAGTTATCTCAAGTAACTATAACTCATGCCCTAAAGTAAATGTAAATCACACTGTTAGACCTGGCATCATTGGCTTGAGTCTCCCTTCCATTTTGACGGATTGCCTCCTCTGTTTTGATATGTTTTTGCTGGATTTATGCTTTGGGCACTGTGCCACTGCTAATCAGTGCCACAGTGCAAGTGCTCCCCATGTTAAATTGATATACTGATTGGATTCCAGGATTGGGTTATTTGATTTATCTGTCAGCCCCTAGTACAGTGCACCATGTGTGCCCAGGGCTTGTAAATCAAATGCTGCTGGTGGGCTGGCAGCACTGGTTGTGCCACCCACAGAAGCAGCTTGCAAAGTGTGTCTCAGGCCTGCCATTGCAAGGCCTATGTGCAATCTAGCACTGCCATGTCGACTTGTCCAAGTGCACCCACTTGCCAGTCCCTAAACCTTCCCTTTGCTTCATATTAGACACCCCTATGGTAGGCCCAAGGGTAGGGTGCATTGTAGGTATAAGGTGGGACATGCTCTGATGTGTGTAGCATGTTCTAATAGTGAGTTACGCCATTTTCGTTTTTCACTATTGAAGGCTACCTGTTCTCATAGGTTATAATGGGAAGTTAGATTATTACATTCTTATAATCCTAACTGAGTCAGGGAACTGGGTAGAAATTCGAATTTAGTAAGCCTGAACTCTGAATAATAAAGTACATCTTTTAGTAAAGTTTATTTTAATATTCTGTGTTTGCAAATGCCACTTTAGAAAGCAGGTATTTGCTTGCCTAACCATTTGAGCCTGCCTCTGCTGGATTGTGTTTTCCTTGTCTGGGTTTGTGAGTGACAGGGCTAGGGAATTCCAGGAGACAGGCAGGGGCAGCCCGGTGGTGAATAGAGAGATCTGCATCTAGATGGTAGGGAGGAGTTACACCTGGGACCTGAATAGGGCTGGGCCTTCCCTCTACAATGCTGGCTTCACCCCCTTTGGCTTGGCTGATGTCTCTGCCCTGCATTGTGAAAGGAGAGGAGGAATCATGTCAACAGAGTGCTCCAGAGCTGTATCTTCCCTCCCCTGTGCTGGCTCCACCTCCTGTGGGGCGGCTGATGTCTCTGCCCTGCACAGTGAAAGGAAGAAGAGAGTCATGTTTACAAAGTGCTCAGGAACTGGTTTGGAGTAGGCAGCGGCCTTTCTGCCTTCAGAGAAAAAAGGATTTTGGTGTATAAATATTGGGACCCTGATCCCAAGAAATTAGATCACTTCTGGAACAAGCAACCTTTCTGCCAAGGAGAAGAACCAAGGAAGCTGCAGGAGTTTGGACTGCCCCTCTGCAGGTGTGCTGTTTGCTGGGTTGGCCTGCAGTAGTTGCTTCATTGCCAAGGGAAAGGAGAAGGAACTTTGTAAGGATTTTCATCTACAGAATATTCTCCAAGGGCTTGAACTGTGCTTGCCTCCTGCTGAAGTCTCAGGGACAAAAGACTTCACCTCCAGCTCCCTCCTCAATTTCCTTGCTGGGAATTCTGACTCCAGTCACTTGCGTGCCTCTGAGAGCTGGAAGTGCGACGCATCGAGAAGAAGCGTGTCGCCGCCGCAGCTGAAATCGTCGCAACGCCAGAGAAGCGAGCCTTCGTCGCATCTCCCTGGAAGCGTGTGTTCATCGAAGCTGCCTGCTGTCGCATCACTGGAGAAGCGTGACGCCATCGAGAGTCGCCATCGCATCACTGGAGAAGCGCGTCGCAGGTCCTGTCACGGCTCCAAAGTACAGAGTCGTCGCAAGGCTGCCAGGGCGTCATCGCATCGTCATCACATCGCCGCATCAAGGGCGCCATCTTCTTGCATCGCAACCGGATCATCGCGTCGCATCAAGGCGCCATCTTGCGCACCGCAACTGGCTCGCAGACCGAGAATCTACGCATCACCCCCGCACCGGTAAGGCTCACGACGAGTCCACTACTCTGCGCAAGCATTGAGGCAAGACGCAACCGTTCCCCCAGGTCACGGAACCGATGCATCTCCCCTTTTGGGAACCTTTTGTTCTCTTTGCATTGTGCATCCAGGTACTTTGTTGAGAACTTTCTCGCATTTACTAACAACTTAAACTAAGAGACTTAAATCATCTTTTAAGTAATCTTAAGTGTAGTATTGTGGATTTTTGTCATTTGTGGTCTTGTGTTTAAGTCTATATAAAGAAAACTTATTTTTATAAAAACCTGTGTTGTGTCCATCTGTAGTGTTATCACTATATTACTGTGTATATTCACAAGTGCTTAACACACTGCCTCTGAGATAAGCCTGTCTGCTCGTGCCAAGCTACCAAGGGGGTGAGCAGGGGTTATTAATGAGTGTAATCCCATTATCCTGACTTAGATTAAGGGTCCCTATTTGGGCAAAGGTGATAACCATTGCCAACTATAGACCCCCAGATCTAACAAGGCTCCCTCCAAACACAGTTTTCTCATCAATAATTTCTCTGCAAATGTTGCAGTGATATTATCAATGATGTCATAGATGTCATGAGTGATGTAATATTGAATTACCATACATAAGTCCAACCCCCAGTCGCACACAGGGGGGTTGCCTCACACTGCGCAGGGCCTTTGTCCGTGCATGGTGGTGGGCTATCCTGGGGCCAGGCCCTGCTGTCAACCACATGCATGCAGCCAATGCCACACTATGGACAACCTTTGGCTGTGCATGGTGGGGGGGGGGGGGGGGGGGGGGGGGGGTTGGCCACAAGGCCTGGCCTGTGGGTAACCCCCCATAGACAGCCAACCCCTTGCTTTGGCCATGTGTGGCGGGTTTGGCCACGAGGCCTGGTTCTGGGGGCTCTATCCCCAGGGCCTTTATTTTGAAAGGGAGTGGGCTGCAGACCCCCTTCTCAAGCCATTATAGGCCCTGGGGAATGAAAAATGGAGAGAGCGGCCACGCAGCCTCACTCCCTGAGTCTCTTTTGGCCCTGGGGACCCCAAGGTCTTTTTTTATTTATTAAAGGGAACAGAAGCTGTGTGGCCTCCCTACCTGAGCCTTGTTCAGCCCTTGGGACACCCCCCCCCCCCCAGGACTACTCTTCGAAATAATGGGGAGGGGGCCTCATTGGCCCCCTTCCCGAACCTTGTTAAGCCCTGAGGACCCCATCCCCCAGGTCCCTTCCTTAGAATGAAAAGGAGGGGACCTGTGCATCCTGCCTCCCCGAGCCTTGCTCGGCCCTAGGGACCCCATCCCTATGGCCACTGTTTAAAATAAAGGGGAACGTGGTTGCACAGCCCCCCTCCATGAGACGTTATTGGTCCCAGGGATCTCATCCTCCGGGGCCTGCATCAATAAAGGTGGGTGAGCTGATACCTAGAATAAGGGATCAGGTTACACACTCCGCTTTTAAATCCAAAATGAACAGGTTGTGGTGTGCATCAGAGATATCACTCCCCGACAAAGGTGTGGTAATCAAAATATAGTCCGTGACACTTAGGGTAAGTGCCAACTCTCTGAGCGACAACCAATGAAAACGAAGAACGTTTTATAAAGTTTTGTAACAATAAAGTTCAAATGAGAAATGTAGTAGATTATCTCATCGTTTTATTCCATGTTGTTTTCACATGAATTGTTTGATCATGAAGTTGATTTTTTCAAACACTCTTTCCAGATGTAATACATCTATTACATGATAAGCTCATCAATTCACCCAATGCATTTCGTACAGGGGAAGTCCTTCATCAGGGGTGTTCTGCAAACAATACAAATACAATATATGTATGATCCATCGAAGCGTCCGGACATATAAGAAAAGTGAACATTTTAAAAGTGATTGAAAGCGAAGTAAACCGGTGATAAAAAATGAGTTGGTGTGAATGATTATCCCAGTAGCACCAAGTAAAGAGAGATAACTGGAAATAATATGAAGCCAAGTGTAACAGAGTCTAATGCGTGCGTATTCAAATAAGTGAAGAAAACAATTAAGTTCAACTTATCCAACACCCAAATCGTGATCTACTTCATGTGCTTTGAGGTTTACCAACTATATCTTAGGCATCTGCATCAAATAATGACACACACACTACCAACAGCCGATGATGCGGGATGCATCTCACTGAATCTGCTTCAGACCTTTGACTCCCTACATCGGGTTATATGTTTCATGCCCTTTCCAAATTTGGCATACCGGAGGAATATATAAAGTGGGTGAGATTATTATATATGAACCCCACAGCACTGGTACGCACTGGAAAACATATTTCACAGCAATATAAGGTTGCACGGGGCACCAGACAGGGTTGCCCACTCTTCCCTCTACTGTTCATTTTAGCTTTAGGGTCTCTCTTACAAAAATTACGCACTGTAGCAGGACATAAGGGAATTGTACTGGGACCCAGCACTCATATTGTCTCCGCATATGCAGATGACTTGATATTGTATTTCAGGAATCTAGATGAGGATTACAAACCCATACCCTCCACGTTTGCTATGTTCCAGAAACTTTTCTGGTTCTTGGTTAATGACAAATCCTATGTTTATTTATTTACTGGTGTGACATGCACTGGGATACTAAGCTTTGGGAACTGGTCATTCTATATAGCACCTATTACTTTCAAATATTTAGGAATTAATATGTATAGAGACACAACGGATCTTCTGTATAACTTCTCTTAGGTCCCAAATAAAATTCTGGACCTCCTTGCCTGTGTCGGTGGCAGGCAAGGTGGCAATAGCCAAAATGTTGATGTTACTGAGATTGCTGTATTATTTCACCAACCTACCCATTATGGTACCGGCACAGCCATTTAAATTATTGACCTCCCTACTGATTGAATTAATATGGGTCAAGAGTCGAAGACGTATAGGGATCGCGAAGCTACAATTAGATGCTAAACAGGGTGGACTAGGGGTCCCTGACCTGACAACGTACTGCTATGCGAGTCAGTTGCAGTGGCTAGCATATTGGTCGGTGGGCAAGAACCTGCATGAGATAGGTATGTCCCAATTGGCCTGGCAGAGAGGAGACATGCATACACTCGTTGCCCAAAAGTAAAATTCCCCGAACAGCGCCCTATTTACTAAAAGTTGCGTTATTGTACTGGAGGAATGCTACGAGGTACACCAAAATGAGGGCTTCATACGCCTCCACTGTCCCTCTGCTGGGGATTCCCACACACCTAGGCAGGGTTACACATAGGAGAGTGTTGGCATGGGAAGATGAAGAAGTGTACATGGTGGGCGCATTCTTCAAGGATGGTACCCTGATTCCTCACGATGTATTTGTTCAAGAACACTGAATGCAAAACACACTGTTTCTTTTACACACCAGTATCTCTAGATACATACGTACCACCTGGGCCCGGGGTGGGGGGGGGGGGATAAAACCGCCAACGCACGCACTACTCACTATGCAATATTTGATGGGAAATGGGCGACATCTAACGAAATGGCTATACAAAGGGATCCACACAAAAGCAGCGATACCGCTACAACCACTGCGTAACAAAGGGGATATTGATGTGGGCCGACCACTCAGTGACAAGGAATGGAGCGCTATACTAGAATACCCGAGAAAGGTATAGAGGAACCCTAAATTTAAGTTTATACAACTCATGCTATTACCTGACCCCGCGTAAATTGAGTGTCATGTTTCAAGACGCATTGGATGTATGCCCACGCTGTCAATCACAGGAAGCGGGTCTACTACATATGCTATGGAGCTGCCCACGACTGGGACATTACTGGGCAACAGTCTGTGAGATATTAGCAGATATCGCTCCAGTGCGAAATAATGATCAGCTGGAATACTGCTTACTAGGCCTAGGTCCAAAAGGGAAGAAAGCTCAGTCACCAAATTCAACAATCTTGCATTTATATTAGCGAAACGTAACATTACTAGGAAATGGAAAACTTCCAGGCCGCCATCACTGCAGGATTGGCACGGGGAGATGGGGAAGGGCGTAGAGTGCGGAACGAAAAAGGGAAGAACATCAGGGGGCTGCGCAGGACACCCATCTCTATGGAATGGAATGCATTATTGGAAGAATTTATTGCTACTGACCTACTAGCGTATTGACGGAATTTTTAGATGTCCCCTCTTCCTCCCCCTCTCCTATTTCTTGTTCGTTCTGGGCAGTTGAGATAAATAATTTGAGCTATTGTACAACTTCACGATGTAATGAAGGATGTTGTCCAGGTATACAATGTTGAACTTTTGGGCCTCTGATATACTGGTTGGTTGAACTGACTAAATGGTTGAATTTTTGCTGAGTCTACTGGTGCGGGGTGGGTGGGTACTTTATTGGGTTTAGGTAAATTTTTCCTAATCCCACAGCATTTAATTAGTGAAAATGTGCTTTCCAAGTATTGTTCATCTGACCGAGACATGTAGCTACGGATTGGACGAATAGAGACCATGTCAAAAAGCACTCAGAGAGTAATGTGAAGAGGTGATTATTGTTGTGTGCTATAAAACAGGCTATTGTAAGGTTAAAAACTTTAAAGTATCACCTGAAAGTACGCCAATAATATTATTTCTTAAGTAACATGTAATGTTGTAATATGACTGTACGATTAACACTCCCTGTATTGTGGTCTGATGACTATCTTCAATAAAAATATGTTAAAAAAACGAGATATGGGGCGTGGCCAAGATGGCGACGGAGTAAGACGTGCCTGCGAGCTCCTCCGGCACCCCGAGCCCTTCATAGCCTTGTGTAGCTGAACTGGGGCGATTTCAGCTCCGGAATTGACTTTCCTGGGGTCCCTAAGGTGCCCTGAATGCGTTTGAGCCTATTCCCGTCGAGCTACGACCTAGAACGGCGGACTTAGCCGAGGTGTCGAGGCGGTGACGCACGAGCGCTGGTGCGACCTACATAGCCTCGCCTGGATTGCATCGGCTCTTAACTCGGGGGAACTCTGGGTCACAGCAAGTTGCGGTGTGTAGCGATTGCACTGCGGGACCCCCCGACTGGGACCGTCACAAGCCTACTTGGCGCCCCTGTGATCCATCTGGCTAACGGCGCCTGGACGGAGGCGACGAGGAGGCGCCGAACTGTCTGGCGGCTGCTGGACAGCGCAGAAGATCGTGAGGAGAAGAGGTGCAGACCCGTCCCTACCCCCTTATACCTTGGGGGCGATTCAACGGACATTGAGAGACACAGCGAGTACCGTCTTCTGTTTGCCCCGGCCTCCCAGTGACGGCGAAGCGGAGATCGCGAAAGGTGTCAGGGAGCGCGGCCTGATATCCCGGGACGCTCCTGGGGATCGTGAAGAGCCCGGAGGCTGGCCGAGGCTCCTCATCATGGTGACGAGGAACCGCATGAATAGGACTGGGAAGGACGGTCCTGGGAAGGGACCATCCGGATCGCCCCCCGGCTCTAGCAAGTCCCCAGCTAAGGACGACGGGGAGGGCCCAGTCACGAAGGCCTTCTTGATTGAACTTTTTGCATCCATCAAGGACGGCATCACAGAACTGAAGTCGTAGCTGGCCTCTGATTTGCGCGAGGTCCGCCGAGATGTGGACAGAGTACATCGGGTTGGACTGCCGCGTGGCGTGCGCTCGCTGCCGCCGGACATTCTAGTCTGTGTCCACGATTTCAATTAAAAGAGAGGATCCTACGGAAAGCAAGGGACACCAACAACCTACAATTTCGAGGACACAATCCTCAGCTCTTTCAGGACCTGGCGGCCTCCACATTGCAAAAGCGGCGGGACTTCCGCCCGATCACAGCTTTCCTGCGGGAGCACGGGGTGTCCTACTCCTGGGGTCACCCCTTCCGGCTCATCTTCAGGTGGCAGAACAGACTAGTGCAAGTGAGATCTCTGGCAGCCGCCAGGGAACTTCTGGGCATGGAGGAAGCAGCCGCGTCGGCGGGCGCCAGCGCCTCCCCGAGAAGACGTCGCCGTTCCCGCTCCCCGGCTTGGCAGAGAGTGGGCCGACATGGTATGGCGGAGGGCCCGACTCCATCGGCGAGCCAAAGTGAGAGGGGAGAGGTTCTGGCTTCGGTGGCCCTGGTGACTGAGTTGAGCCGGGTGGACAGCTCTTCAGCAGCCTAGGCTCCCCCAACAGCGGCCCGTGGGGCCGGGGGAGCTCTACCATCTCAGGTACATTGAAGGACCATGCTCCATTGGAGGGTTACCCCGACCCTGAACTTGAGGGGGGCATTACCCGGGTCTTCTACCCCCGACCCTTATGGTCATGTCCGACTTTCTTTGTTCTTTGTCTAGCTCTGAATCAGTTTTTTTTGTATATTGTTTTGAGGCTCCTTTGGATTGGGGAAGGGTTGTTTTGGAACGGGCTCAGTGGTGGCAGCAGTTGATTTGGTATGATTGCAAGTGTGTTTGGTTTGCTTATGGCACTACGGGGTGCACTATGTGGAGCGGGGTGGGGGAGGATGACGTCTAAATGATGCCAGTTACGATAGGTTTATGGAATGTTAAAGGCCTTAATTCTCCTCAAAAGCGTCAGAAAGTGTGGAAATACATTATAGATCATCATCTGGATGTGGTGGGACTACAGGAAACTCATTTGGCCCGTAAAGACGAAACCAGGCTTAAGCATAGGCAATACCCACTGATTTACAAATCTTCTGCCACTACTAAACACCGGGGAGTGGCGCTCTTGTTCCGCTCTACACTTCAGTTTCAACCCATGGGGGTGCGAGGCGACAAGGAGGGTAGATGGCTGATGGTGAAGGGGATGCTCCTTGGCAAGCTCTGCACATGGGTGGTTCTCTATGCGCCGAACACGGGCCAAAATGGGTTCCTTGAGGCCTTCATGAGGGAGGTGGGGGAATTTGGGGAAGGAGCATTGATAGTAATGAGGGATTTCAATTTGGTTTGGGACAAGGGCCTTGATTGCTCGCACCAACACAGGACGGAGGCGGGCCTCTTCTCCCCTGAGTTGCGCGACGCCATGGACAGTCTGGGTCTTATTGATAGCTGGCACGCCCTCCACCCCCACACTAGGGATTACACGTTCTACTCCCATGTTCACCACACGTATTCACGTCTCGACCACATCTTTCTAAATCAGTCGCTACAGGGGGACTTGCGGGACAGTAGGATATTTCCGCTCTCTGTGTCTGATCACAGTTTGTTGGCAGCATGCTTGACTTGGGCCCCGGAGACGTCCCCACACCGCAAATGGTATTTCCCTATCTCCCTTACACGTGATGAGGAATCCTGCAAGAAACTTAGGGCGACCATTGGCGAATTTGTTAAGTTTAACAAAGCTGGGGACACCTCGGTTTTCACCCAATGGGACGCCTTCAAGGCGACGACACGGGGCACGTGCATCGTGTTGAACTCCGCCCTGAACAAACTTAGGCGTGAGGAAAGGGAGGCGCTGGAGGCGGAGCTGGCGACACTTGAAACTGCGCATAAACATAATCCTTCTCGAAGGACTCTTCGCCCTCTTGCTGCGGTGCGGGGTAAACTCAGGGCCCACTATAATAATCGGGCGGAGTATACCCTTTTGCGCTTACGGCGCCTTTCTTATGCTCAAGGCAACAAAGTGGGGAAACATCTGGCTCGACAGCTTCGCGATAAGCGTGAGAGGGAATATGTGGGTGGCATCCGGGCGCCCTCCGGCACCATGGAGCATAGGGACGCGGCCAAGGCGGAGCTTTTTGGCGACTTTTATGCCGCCCTATACTCGGCAGATAATCTGGTGCCTGAAGAGCGGCAGGAATACCTAGGGGCTTATCCACTTCCGCAGGTCTCCAAGGAGTGGAAGGACCTTCTGGAGGCCCCCTTCACTAGGGAGGAGGTGTTGACTGCCATTAAGTCCCTTAAACCGCTTAAGGCGCCTGGCCCAGACGGCTTTACGGCACCCTTCTATCAAACATTTGCCTCTGAACTAGGGGATTTTCTGGTGACACTTTTCAACGGCATGAGGGAGGCGGGCCAGACTACGGGCACCATGGCAGAAGCGATGATTTCGATTATCCCCAAAGCCGGGAAGGACCCTACCAAGTGTGAGTCGTACCGGCCCATAGCTTTGTTAAACGTAGACGCTTAGCTATACTCCTCTATCTTGGCTACCCGGCTCCAGGACCTTATGCCTGCTCTTGTCCATCCCGACCAATCGGGATTCATAAAAGGTCGCCAGACCCACGACAACACCAGAAGGCTGATTCACCTGATCGAGAAGGCCAATCGCTTTAAGATCCCAGCGGTCTGGGTGGGCCTTGACGCTGAAAAGGCGTTCGACCGGGTGGACTAGAACTTCCTCTTTAGTATGTTGAAGGCCTTTGGTTTTTTACCCAAATTCATTGATATGCTTCGGGCCAACTACCATGGTCCTCGCTCGAGGGTTATGGTTAATGGCCATGTTTCACCCTTCTTTGCACACTCCCGGGGTACGAGGCAGGGCTGCCCCCTATCTCCCCTAATCTTTGCGCTCAGCATCGAGCCTCTGGCCCTTAGGGTACGGGAGGACCCGGATATTGTCGGTCTCCCCTTTTCGGGGGAGCAACATAAAATATCCCTCTTTGCTGACGACGGTTTATTGTCACTAGCGGACCCGGGGAACTCCCTCCCACGGGTGCAAGAAGTGCTCTCCCAGTTTGAAGCGGTGGCGGGTTTTCGGGTCAATCCCGGCAAGTCATACATCCTCAACCTCACGCTACCGCCCGCTGAGGTGGAACGCATCCGACCGCTCACGCCCCTGTCGTGGTCCAGCTCCTCCATACAGTATCTTGGGGTCCGGCTGACCTCATCTGTTACCACCTTGTATGCGGCTAACTTCCCTCCCCTGCTGACCCAGATACAGACCGAGCTTAATCGATGGAAGCCCATGTTCATTTCTTGGCTGGGTCGCGTCCATGCTATTAAAATGACTCTGCTCCCCAAGCTCTTGTATCTGTTCCAAGCATTTCCTAGCGCCTTGGAGGGGGACTTTTTTAGGCGTATTAAATCCATGATCCTGTGCTATATCTGGCAGGGAGGCCGCGCTAGACTTTCCTTTCTTACGCTGCGACGTCCCCTGAAGAAGGGTGGGGCCGGCCTCCCAGACATGCACCTCTATTATAAGGCGGCGCAACTCCGGGTGTTGGTCGAGTGGACCCAGATGGAATCGGAGAAGCACTGGCTGCACATGGACAGGAGTGTGGCGGGAAGATCGATATGGGACCTGGTTTGGAGGGCGAAGGGGGATCACCCTCGTAACGCCTACATTAGTACTCATACGAGCACCACCCTGAAGGTCTGGGACTCGGTCGCCAGCGATGAGAGGTGGACCTCCTTCCAGTCCCCCTTCACCCCTATCCACTTTAACCCGGCCTTTCCACCGGCTCTCGTAGAGGGCCCCTTTGATGGGTGGAGAGCGGGGGGTTGCCACGCACTCACACACTTGTTCCATGGGTATGAGCCGCTCACCTTCCATAATTGCATGCGTGACTACGCGGTGCTACCCTCCGAGCGTTACCGGCATGCCCAAATGCTTCACTGGGCGTTGTCACCGGAGGTGCGAGATGCAGCGGCGAGGCCTCCCACAGATTTCAAATCTATATATCACCCGCACAACGTCTATGAAGGGGGTGATCTCATTCCTCTATGACCTTTTATTGGCCACTGCTATCTCGCCTCGCCCTAGATATATGAGTCTGTGGGAAGAGCACTTAGGGCGAGATATCTCTGAGGAGGAGTGGATTCACCTCTGGCGCGATTTACACAGATTTAATCATTCCATTGATCTCAGGGAGGCCCATATGAAAACAATGCTGGATTGGTATCTTTACCCGACCCGGTTGAAAAAGATTTTTCCCTCTGCGTCGGACAGATGTTGGCGAGGATGTGGTCTCCTTGGGGATTTTCGCCATATCTGGTGGGACTGCCCTATCATTCGCCCTTACTGGGAGGAGATACTGTCCCATATCAAAGATGTTTTGGGTTACCCGATTCCGGACTCAATAGGCTTCGTGCTCCTGGGTCTTCGTGACCCGCTCCTGGAGCATCAGACTTAGGCAGATAAACAAATCCTTTGGCTCTGCATAGGTGCGGCCAAGCTGACCTTGGCTGCGGCTTGGAAGAAGAAGGAGGCCCCTGCACTTTCCCTCTAGTTTGCTAAGTTGTGGAAGCTGTTGAGTATGGAACGTATGGCTGATGTTTTCAGAGGTGACTTCAAGAACTTCACCTTCAGGTGGGGCCCGCTAGTCCGCTTCCTTTCTCGAGGCTTGCCATCGGCGGTCTGTCCACCCACTTTACGTGCACTTCATTTGTTTCAGGTGTGAGAGAATGTTTGGATGTGTGCCTGCTGCTTGACTGCCACCACTGGGGGGAGGGGGGTTGGAGGGTTGCAGGAGTTTTGGGGGGGGGGGGGGTTTGGTCTGTTTGTTTCTAGGGGGGTGGGTCTTTATGTTACACCTCGCTGCATTGTCTTTCTCGTGGCCAAGACACAAGGAGGCGCAACTTGAACTGGTCGAATACGCCTCTGGCTCGGATAACTTTTGCCCGATGCCACTGTGGACTGACGCCCTTCTAAGGATTTTCCGTTGGGCACAACGCTGTTGGCTGGCGGACTTTGAGAATCATCCTGGCTAGGGTGGCTGCGTTGTACAATCTTCAACAATGATACTGCTTCTTGGCCATGTGGAGTGAGCTCTTGCGAGGGCTTTCGTTGCCTTTCTTATGTTTCTATCTTCTCTCTCTTCTTTTTTCTTTTCTTTCTTGTATTCTCAATAAAAATATCTTTAACCAAAAAAAAACGAGATATATCTGATTTCCAGGTAGGATGAATAGTTTTGTCTAGCTAAGGAGTGTCCAGCGCAGGTCAAGGATGTCCAGATCCAATTGCTGACTTTCTTTCAGATAAGCAGGGGGGGGCATTTATATATAATGAATTTGAGTGAACTCATTTCAATAATCAGTGTTTTAGTGAAAAGATAGCACAGATCCGCCCCCTCAACCGAACCGAAGATGAAAATCCCATTCCTACCTTCTTTTCCTGGCATATCCCGTTGGCGTTTTTCTTTTTTTCCCTTGTTTTTCTGTCTGATGCGAATGTTTCTCACATGTGTTGACCGTCTTCAATTGGCGAGCCTTCCTTGTTGCATTTTACAGGGTTTTCAACTTGAGTTATTTGTTCCAGATTTTCCATGTGTCTAAATTGTTTTGGCTGTTTTTCTGCGCCAAGTAGTAGATGGTTTGCCAGTGTTCTGCTTGACCAGCATTCTTGTAGGATTTGTGTACTTGTTTACAGAACAGTGAGGGAATGTCTTCTTCTGTTGGGTTAGTGTCCATCTTGTTTCAGTTTCGAGGAAGACAGGGGCAGTATTTAGCTGTCAGATAGGATCATTAGTCTCTGCATGCTGCTTGTCGCAATAAGCTTGTCAACTAACGGTAAATTATCTTCAAAAGCAAGAGTACAACCCACTTGCAAAAAAACAAGAAGGGGTGCACTCTAAACAAGGCCAATGTTCTGTTGAAAGGAGAACACCTTGAAACGCTGGTGTCAATAAATAGTCTAGAAAATGTTTATAATCGTAGGAATGACATGTGAAAAGGTGGACTTCAATAACCAGAAGGCACTGTGGCTGCATAGGTGACACAAACTTTTCAGATCATGTGAGACACGTCTGCATCGTGGGGTATTGCCACAAACCCATTCTTCATGCTGGACGTGACTTTTGAAGACGTCATTCAGCAAGCAGAGGCCAAAGAAGCAGCTGCCGTCAAAAGAGGAAGACTGAGAAAGCACACTTAAAAGGACTGGTTTTAGACCGTGAAACTCTGATTTTAGGGCGTGAAACTCTCTACACTTCACAGAGAGTCGGCATCTTTTGGGACAAAACTCTCTTTCTTTTACACAAATAGTTAAATCTATTTTTATCCTTCAACCCCATAACATTTTTCAGATGTTAACAGAAGTATATGAGAGAGTGAGAAGATTTCCCTGATTTAATAGCAACTGTTTCAATGATTTCTAATCCTGGCTGTTATGGCAGGACTGACTCTTAACTAGGGTGACACTTAACTCTTCACTCTCTCTGCTTGCTTCCTTTATCATGGCTTTCGTTCTTTCTTTTTGACTATTCTCCACTCCTTTCATCTCTCAATCTATCCTCTAAGCCTATCCAACTATCCATGTTGTCTGTTTATCGTTCATATTTGGGGCTCCCCTGTGACTACTCTATGCTATTCCACTGTATGCCACTCCTCTCCATACCACTCTACCCCACTCCACTCCATGCCACTCTATAGCATTCCACTCTACGTCACTTCACTGCATGTCACTCTATGCCAATCCACTCTACACCACTCTATTCCATGCCACTCTGCTCCACTGCACTCTACACCACTCTATTCTAAGCCACTCCACTCTGTTCTATGCCACACCACTCTACTACACCACTCTACAACGCCACTCCATTTTAAGCCACTCTACTCTACGCCATTCCACTGTGCACCCCTTCACTCTATGCCACTCCACTCCATACAACTGAACGCCACTCCATGCCACTCTACACCACTGCACTCCACGCCGCTCTACACCACTCCACACCACTCTACTCCATGACACTCCACTTTATGACACTCTTCTATGTTCCGCACCACTCTAACATGCCATTCCACTGTACGCCACTGTACTCTATGCCACTCCAACCCACTCTGTGCCACTCCACGCTACTCTATGCCACTCCACTCTGCTCTATGCCACACCACTGTACCATGCCACTCCACTCTAAACCACTCTACTGTGTGCCACTCAACTTGATGCCACTCCGCCATACTCAACACCACTCCATGCCAAACAATGCCACTCCTCTCCACATAATTCTATGCCACTCCACTCTATGCTACTCCACTCCTCTCGAGACTACTCCACTCTGCTCTCCTCTAGTCTACTCTATGCCACTCTACTCCAAGCCACTCTACACAACTCCATGCCACTCTACGCACTCCACTCTGTGTTACTCTATGCTCCTCTACTCCACTCCATGCCACTCTACTCTATGCCACTCCATGGCAATTTCTTCAACTCTGTGCCACTCCACGCCACTCTAAACCCCACTCTATGCCCCTCTACTCTGCTCTACCCCTCTCCATGCCCTCCACTTCACTTTATTCCACTTCACTCTACACCACTCTACTCTGTGACAGTCCACTCTATGCCTCTGCACTCTACGGCACTCCACTCCACTCTACAGCACTCCGCTCCACTCTAAACCACTCCACTTAACACCACTTTCCACCACTCCACTCTGCGCCACTTTACTCTAAGGCACCTCCACACCACTCCACTCTATCCCATCCTACTGTACGCAACTCCACACAACTTCATTATACTCTATGCCATCCACTCCATGCCACTCCATTCTTCACCACTCCACTCAACATTACTCTACGCCACTCCACTATATGCCGCTCCACTCTGTGCCACTCTACTCTAGCCACTCCATGCCACTCCACTTTCTATGTCACTATACTGTACGCCACTTCACTCTATGCCACTCCGCGCCACTCCATTCCACTTTACACCACTCCACTCTATGCATGCTACTCTGCGCCCCTCCACTTCACTTTATCCCACACCACTCTACTCTACGTCACTCCACCCCATGCCACTTTATACCGCTCAACTCTACCCCACTCCACTCTATTCCTCTCTGCTCTACACCACTCTCTTTGGCGCAACTCTACTCTACATCACATCACTAACCTTTAGCCATGCTGCTGTACAGCATGCTGAAAAGACATTGGCAAAACCAATAGCTCTTGAATAGGGACGACCTATTGGCTTTGCCAATGCTTCTTCTTTCTGTCCCTACATCACTCCATCAGTTAATATCTTGAGTCCTTTATTTATTCTTTCTTCCCTCTTTCTGTACTGTCTTCCATCTTGCTCTTTCATTCGCCCTCTTTCTCTTATGGCTTTTTTTGTTCTCTTATCCCTTTTGTCCTGCCTTCAAATTGCCCTTGTCCATCTTCTGTTTTTGCATTCTGTCCCACTTTTCTTTTCTTCATCACCCCCTCTTTCCTCTCTCTCTCTCTTAATTAATTTTAAATCATAACAGTTCACTTTCATCATTTTTGACTAATGTTGTCAACATTTTATACACTACATACATTTAGGCAAGTTAAATACACACAGTATTAGTAAGGGCTATGTCACAATACAATACAGTTTGCTGAGTTTTTATACTTGCCATGATCAATGATGTTTCTTCTGATCTGTTAACACGTATTGATGTCTGGGTGTTTGATGGTGTCTGCTTGCATTTGGGAGGATGATTTTATTTTTGTGTATCTGGGGGACTTGTCCGCTTTGTTATACGAGAGTGCACAGGAGGAAGCCTTGTATATGACCATGGAGAAAGCAGTGTGTTGTAATGAAGATCCACGCAGGTAGGATGTAGATTAAGAAGATTTATTGAAGAAGATTACATGTAGAAGAGTTGTAGTGAAGCAGCCATCACCAGGAGCAGCCTGCCTGCTACTCGGTCCCTTCTCAACTGTCACACTTCACCTCACAGGCACCCAACATTCCAATACACATCATCACTCTAACATTCCATGCAGCACAAAGCACATTCACACTGGTTGACATTTTTCGTTTTTGTGTTCACGTTGATCCCTGTACGATAATATACAAAAGTATTTTCCTAAAGAGCCATTAAGACAGAACCTCACCCTGCCATATACAGTTCACTTCACCTCACATGGCCACGCAGAATACTTCTATCCAGCTAGTTATCCAATGGGAAAGTGGGAGATGCATCTATACATAGAGTTTTCTGCCCATCGTCATGGCCACTGGAATTATGATGCAGAAGAAGACCAAATTATGCGACAGGGTTCACTAAATTATGCGGCATAATGCAGCACATTTTGTGATAGTATTTCTTTATTATTATGTCATTTTAAAACCTGGTACAGTGTCTGAGTAAAGTGTTTACCATAATTAGTACTAATTTAACACCCAAATACGCAATAAGCAGCTGAAACATGACCAGCTAACCGTTGCGGAAAACCTTCTGGTGCACAGGAATCTGAGTCACCATATGTTTTGTAACTTTTGATCCGTTCTAGCTAGAATCACATTTTTTGTCAAAATCTGCACATTATGTGGCTGATGATGGAGTGCGTGGCAAATGCGGAAAATCCAAAATTAGCGAAAGTCGCTGCAGAATCGCATTATTCCTGTGGCCCTGCCTATTGTTCCTTTCTATAATGACAGAGTGATAAGACTTTCTATGGCAGCAAACCTTGCTGCACAATGTGTTGGGGATTCCATCCACAGATCAAAAGTACTACCACTTCTCATTTTCTGTATTTCAGTTTGAAAGGGCAAAGCTGGGGCTCCCTATCCATCTTCAGCAACAGGAACAGGATGACTCGTACGAGGAAGCGGAGCCTGTGAGCCCCCGCGGACACTCTAATGCAGGTAATCCTATGCATAACCATTTGCGTAGCTAGTCACCAATAAAGGCAACTGGTTGTGCACAAAATATACAGGAAATGTACTGCAACCAAACTCTCTTCTTATCAGTACTCACATCACAGGTATACCTCCTCATCACTAAATGGACAATGGTAATTGGTTGTATTCCTGATGCAAATGCAGATAGCTTTCCCCATCACCAAACCCAATACAGACAAATGTTCGTATTACTGAAACCAAAACAGACACATCTTACCATTACAAACTCATGCAAAGTTAAGCAGTCTTAGGCCTAATCATAACATAGTCCTTCTTGCGCTAAACCATAACTAAACTAACAAAGGGTAGCACTACTAAACCATAAACCCATCACAGGTAGCTCTTTCCAACAAGAAAACATAAATATGTAACTCCTCTCAAACCTAACCTCAACACAGGCAACGCTGCCTATCAATAAACCTAACACAGTTCACTCTTGTCAACCCTAACCCCAGCACAGGCAGCACTGCCTATCAATAAACCTAACACTGTTCACTCTTGGCAACCCTAATCTCAACACGGGGAGAACTGCCTATCAACAAACCTAGCACAGTTCACTCTTGTCCACCCTAATGTCAACACAGGCAGCACTGCCTATCAACAAACCTAACACAGTTCACTCTTGTCAACCCTAACCCCAGCACATACAGCACTGCCTATCAACAAACCTAACACAGTTCACTCTTGTCCACCCTAACCTCAACACAGAATATGTATTTTTAGCACCACACTCCCAATACTTGTAATTTCCAACATCACAAAATCCAACACAAAGAGCCATTCCCATCACCGAGTCTAACAGTGTTCGCTTTTCTCAGTCCTGCACTCAACACTGGCCCCTCCGCCCACCTCAAAACCAAACAGACTTAGATATTCTTAACCCTAAACCCAACAAAGATACTTTTTATCATTGCTAAGTGCATGTGCATAGATTGTGATTTATTTCAGTGTACTTGCCCCAACAGGTAGTGCTGACACAGACAGCAGTCACTATGAGTCCTACGGGGAGGAAGACGATTGCGTGAAGGACCGGGCTCACTATATCCAGTGGTCGGCGAGTGCCGGCGTGAACGATGGCCCTGCCCCAGCCGAGTCCCAGATATGTGGCTTCCTCTGGAGGAAGAAATGGCTCGGACAGTGGGCCAAGCAGCTTTTCATCATCCGAGAACATCTACTGCTGGTAAGGCTGCAGGGAGCCTGTGGTGCCATCACAATATAACCATGTACTTTAAAATTTAAACCAGCTAAGGCAATGTATGGTGTAAGGAAATACTAAATGTCAGCTTCCTATGCTTAAAAAGTACATCACTAGACAAGAGTGTGCACTGCTAAGACCTCTTTTTCTTAGGAGTAGGTGTTCCCAGTGGGAACTAGAGAACTTTCAATAAATCTCTGAAAACAGAACTAGTTTCATCCTAAAAGGCAATCTCATTTGACCAGGGGGGTTATTCCACTTAATGCACTGCTAGATGTCTCAACAGATCACACATGTAGCGTATGGCCAGTGAATTTTAAAAGAATCAAGAGCGAACTTACCATATCGTGCAAAAATGAGGCTTTTGCAACCCATTCCATTTGAGATGAGGGTTAAAGTCCTGTCGCCGATCCAGCTCACGTCGATCTACATGGAGCGCTGTAGGAAAACAATGATGCCATGTTCTTCTAGCTACTGCTGCATTTTTGTACTTGACTTCCAAGTTTCGTTTATTAGGGACATACTTACTATATTTTAAAACAAGCTATCAAATCAACTTCATCTGTTGTGAATCAGAACATTCTTGGCCCTCTCGCTTAGATTTTCTTTACGCCTCAGAGCCGTATATCTAGCTATTGGGCCTGCAAAGCTGAGAAAATGCTCAGGGGTCTCACTAAAACCTCCATGGCCCAACCTTCAGAGCTGCCAGAGACTCAGCAGGTTTCATTATATGCATGGGATCCACACATTCCTTTGAGCAGGCAAAGACAAGCAAAACTGGAACAATATTTTACAGTTATTTAGCACTAGTGCAGGTCATACTGGGTGCAAGACAGTAATAGTGAATACAAGAACATATTGGCACAAGTGAATAATGAAAATGTTAATGCTTTAAGAGTCTGATGTTTAATGTTCATTGGCAGGGCGCTGAGCTGCCTAGTGCCTCGTACTCTGGAAATCCAAAAAGCATTCCTCGAATGACTAAAACCCGCGCTTTTTATACAATGTTTCACTCTAAAAACATCAGAATTGTCTCTGTAGCCTCCCTCATTAGACGTCAAACCGCAAGATGAGAATTATTTTACTTGCATGAGCAATGAGAATTGTAATCCATGGACATCACACATGCATAACACATAATCGCAGGCTTTCACGTGATATTGTTTAATGTGGACCATGGAAAACTCTTAATAAGGTCAACTATTCTGTTGTATGTCCAGGCGAGTCAAAGTCATCATAAAACAACAGAAAACGTTCAGAATATGCTTTCAATAATATACGACCATGTCTTGATACCGGATCAGGGAGCAAAGATCATAGGACTTTGGTCAACAGTGATAATCTATGACATTCACGATGCAGAGTAGCGTGCTACTAGCCGAGAAGCGCTTCAACACCTCATCAGGGGTAGCAAGTGCTATATAAATGCAAACCTTTCCCTTTTCTATCCTTCCACTTTCCTTTTCAATCCAAATAACAGACTAATATATCCACCGTTCAAATTTATTTTATATTTCACTATACTAATTCACCACTAATCCTTTTGGGTTTCGGATTAGCGGGCTACTCACTGAAAAAGCACATTGACGCCTCATCACAGGTGGTAAGCACAATATGAGCGCAATTACAAAACAATATGAAACATCAGTGGGGTGTTTTTTAGCTTTGGGCCTAGTGGCCGTTATTGATTCATTCCCTCACTGCATTAACATGGTGACTACAAAAGTGCCTCTGAGTACCAGCCGAGCGGACTGTACTATCATCCGACACAGGTGTGTACCTCTGGAAGATCCCATGGGCATTTCTGAAACCAAGGGAGAGGGGATGTCTAGAGTCAATGTCAAAGCAAGGTCGAGACAAGAGCAGCTTGACACTAAAACCATGGGGGTTTAAACTTACTACTTTTGGTATTCACAGAAGGCATTTAGTAGTAGTAAAGTTAAGATTTTGCCTTAAGTTTTACATACGACAAACTTAAGACAGACTTAAGACAAACTTAAGACAGACTTAAGACAGACTTAAGGCAGACATACTTAAGACAAACTTAAGACAAAATCCTGTCTTAAGTCTGACTTAAGTGTGTCTTAAGTTTGTCTTAAGCCTGTCTTAAGTCTGTCTCAAGTCTGTCTCAAGTCTGTCTCAAGTCTGTCTTAAGTCTGTCTTAAGTCTGTCTTAAGTTTGTCTTAAGTCAAACTTAAGACAAAATCCTAACTTTAATACTACTAAATGCCTTCTGTGAATACCAAAAGTAGTAAGTTTAGGATTTTGCCTTAAGTTAGTTCTGTGAATCGGGCCCATGGTGCTGAAGAGGGAAACACTTGAAGGCAGAGTTGACTGCTAAGAAGGGCCACTGACCTCAAACAGAAAGCTCGACCATTAGATAGTGAAATAATGCACTGTGTGTGACTCTTGAACAGTAGAAAGTTAAAAAAGGTTGTTACAGATTAAGTACCTTTTCCTTTTAACAGACAGTGGTACCCTCCGCAGACACTTAACCCGGATTCCCTTCCGTTTGCCAGGATCGTATCATGTAGGAGGGCAGCCTCCTAATGTTAGGTTTATTTTTATTTATTTATAAAGTTTGTATAGCGCCAACATGACCCTGGTGGGTATCAGAGCGCTTCACAATTAGGGTAGGTAGGATACAATAGTGGGGAAAGAACAATCAATACAAATAAGTGCAAGACGTGAGCATGACCTCGGCACGATTCAGAGCGCTTAACTTTCGAGGTCAGACAGATCCAGTGATATTAGAAGAGCAGGCAATATATACAATACCAATGTGAGCATAGCCTGCCAACACTGTTAATCGCCGGATTACATGCATGTAATAGACAACGATCAGGTAATGGGAGAAGAACATTCCATAAATACAAAACAAATATGTGCAATGGCCTACTAACACTGTTATTCCCAGGTGTACAACCATGTAATAGACAGCCAGAGCATCAGAAAAGAAGGCAGTAGGTTCCACTTTCTGTCCCATATGTTGCAGTCGATACAAGACAATGCAGACACAGTACAGTGCCAGATGGTTCACAGTCATAAACTGCAAAACACGAGTTTCACATCTGGTATAAATTCTGTGTTTTGTTCTAACCCGCCTTCAATCACAATGTGGGTGAACTCTACCACCTAGTGGACATTTCTAGGATAGGTTTTTTAGGTGCTTTTGGTGGTGTATAGGCAGCGCATTTCAGGAGGAAGTGTGTTCCAGAGGGAGGGCGCTGCTCTTCTGAAGGACTTGGGATAGTTTTCAAATCTTTAGATTAAAATATGAGGATTTCTCTTCTTCTAAGATGCCTCCAGATATTTTTTTCGGTACAAAAGGGGGTGCTGATGACGGAGCATCTGAATCAATCGAACACTCACACCCAGTCAAAAGATCTGGGTTTAATCCATCACCGTTCTTTAGCCCACTCTGCCACCCCAGTTCAGACATGGCTATATGCAAATCAGTCTGACCCTGTGCCTCATGGGAACAGTCCAACCCGAACTGCCAAGCCATGTCTACCCTGGACCGGAAACAAGCTTCTGAGGACCGGTTTCTGGCATTCCAGCCGTCTTCAACCCGGCTTGCTTGAATCCAGTGGGAAAGTGAGCAAGGGACTCACGTCTGAGCATACCCTGCCACACTTATGGCGGCCAAAAGCGGTACAAAAGGGGGTGATATTTTTTTGGCAGTTTGAAAAGAGGGAATGAATTGCTTTAAAAGTAATGCAAGCTAATTTGAGTTTAATTCGAGCCCCAATGAGGTGCCAATATAAGACTTTTAGTGTTCAAAGTTGTGGGTGCTGGAGATAAAATGGACCTTGTAGGGGAGGCTGGCTTTAGGAGGCGCAAGACTGTGTTTAGGGACTCTAATGAATATACAGATCTGGCGGTGTGTTTGATGTGGAAAGTCACAGAAAGGGAGTAGCTCAGTCAAACAGTTGCATGTTGTTCTAGAGTGATAGGAAACATCCTAAAAAATGATCCAATAAGCATGAGAGGCATGAGGTTTGGGAGGCTTCTTGTTGATGCCATAGAAGAGTACCACTACATTCACACCCGACGTATACCCTCATAATTCTACTTTTTCAAGGACTATGTACGATTCTAGACGTAATCACTAGATATCGAAGATGTCCATAGAATGGGACTGTACCATAGAGAGCAAGATGTAACACTCTTGTTACAGGTAGGTACTTTGTTCTTATTCAGTGTATGTAAATGTATGGCAGGTTCAATTTGATGATCCCACCAATTATCACACACAATCATTGCTTAATTTGTAAATAAATAAGTGCCAGGGCTCTCGCAGGTGGTCACTGCAACTTGCACCATCGCAACACAACTACTAACCCTCACACTCCTACATGTGTGACAATTCGGACTATTCCAGGCCCCCAAAGCTATAAGAACGGCTTGAGTGGCAGGTAATAGTCATTTTTAATTTATATTAAATTACTAATTACCTGATGTTGTGGTTTTCTCTAAATTATCAAGACAGCGCCACCTTGTGGCAGACTGTCACAACCACCGGTGTTGACAATTAACTGCCGGTGCCGAGCACCGGAAACCACCAGCTCAAATTCAGCAGTGCCCACCATGCACAGTGTATGTCCATCTTAATCACCGAAAAATATATCACTGCAGAGTGGGGTTATGTGCTGTCTCCTGATTTTCCAGTAGCTCAGCCTACTTCTGTCTGATATCCTGTTGTTCTGGCTGCCTCATTTGCAATATTTCACATGTGACCTTGCTCCCTTTTTTGTCATTGCTGCAGTGTTACAAATGTGCTAGAGATCTCCAGCCTCTCCTACAGCTGGACCTGCGTGGCTGCCGCGTGGCCTACAAGCCCAAGCACAGCAAGAAGATGCAGCATGAACTGAAGATCTGCAGCAGCTCAGAGACACTGGTGATGGGGTTCCAGAGCCGGCAGCAGGCGGAGGAGTGGAGGAAGGTTTGGAGGTGTTACACACAAGCGCCAGTATGCTCAGCGCAGAGTCACAGCGGCGCAGTGCAAGGCCCACCTAGGGCTTTCTTCAGATAGAGAGGTCACTTTAGATGTTTCCATCCCAGACAGGCGTTCCATCTCGATTGTACCTTTATCTCTGTACCCACTTAGGACAGACGACAACTACAACTCGAGGCCCACTCTACTCCAGGTTGACTTGTCAATCACCATGACCTGTCCCGCCCCCACCATAGATAGGTGGTGCCTGTTGAGCTGCTGAACCCAGAGAGCAAGTCTATCTCCAAACCGTTCTTATTACAGACTGGGAGTGCATAGACACAAGAAGTGCATCTCCAAGCCTCTCCACTGTCAACCAGGAAGTGTTAGTTACTGGCAGTGCTCCTCCAGCCATTTCCCACCTCAGAGAAGCAGCTCAGATATGCAGTAGATGGCACTTGGTCTCCTGTAACCACAGGCTGGTATTACAGCCAATCAAAAGAAATCCACTAGGAAGCTTAAAACGGATATGCTTTCAGATAAAGTAGTATTCCTTAGGGTAAAAGATTTGCTTTTCCTAAAATAGCCCTCACCCACCAAAAGGTCCTGTGATGGTATGCTTCATCATCGGGTTCTTCCCGCCCGCCGCGGGACGGGTCGTGCTGCAACCGACTGAGACGTTGGAGCACTTTCTGGAAGGTGTGGGCTATATTACTCAAAAGGATATAGTGGGCAGGTATTTTTTAGAGTTTTTGTGAACTATCTCACTGACCCTTCCACTCCCATCTTTTAGCAATATAGCCCACACCTTCCAACAAGTGCTCCCACACCTCGGTCGGTTGCAGCACGCCCTCATCGCGCAGCGCGCGGGAAGAACCCGATGATGCAGCATGCCACCAAGGGACTTTTGGTGGGTGAGGGTTATTTTAAGAAAAGCAAATATTTTCCCTTAAGGAATACTGCTATATCTGGAAGGATATCAGTTTAAGCTTTCAAGTGGAATTCGTTTGATTTATCTATTTGATACAGGAGACAGGGTCCACTACGTACCTCTCGCCGCCTCGTCTTGATTAATGTGGTATTACAGCCAATCATAATGTGTACCTCTATGCCCAGCTGCAGAAACTGTCGACAGAAACCAAAATTCGATGTCCTAAATATCACAGATAAAGTTCAAATAGTTCCCCCGCCTTCGCTCCTGTTTCCATCAAAGGCCCTATGGTTTGTACCTTGGTGCACGTCTGTCCACATATTCCTTCTTCATCTAGCTTAATTGCCGCCCCCCCAAGTCTCTGGATAGTCTCCTACGAGGGTGCCTTTTCCTAGCACCTCCCATGGTCACGCCAAATACTAGGGCACTGATTCTGAGTGTCATAATCTAGTTTTTTTTCATCACAATAGATACATAATGGTACTGTGGGGTACGTTATTTATCAGGTGCAATAAATAGTAACTATTATGAGTTACCGAGGTGTAACCTGGATTTTGGTGCTTACCACTCCAATATCGGCACCGTACAGTAAATACCATATACTTTTCCCCTGTTCAATTCCAGCAGGTTTGACCTGCTGAAATTTAACAAAGGGTTGTGTATTTAACGCACCCAGTAGTTACCGGATGCAGTCATTACCACCCAACTCCTGCGCAAACAGGGGTTTAAGCATGTCTTAGAAAACACCAACAGACTCACAATCAAGGCCTAGGAGCTATTTCAGCTGCTTTTCAAGCAAAGGATATTTTTATCAATTTTATTAAAATAACGTATTTTTACGAAGACCCTATAATAATGTTAGAGTACAAAGACAACAAGTAGACTACTTTAAGCATGGGAATCATAAGCTGATTAAAGGTGGTGAGCAGGCGGGCACTGACGTCTTCTAAATCTATGTGATAATAAAGATTGCAAAAATGATGAAATACCTTTATCAAGAAGCAGTAATAAAAAAAAACTAATGATTAAAAATATACGAATATAGAAGGAAAGCCATCAATAAATGGATAGTGTTTCACCAAAGCATTCCATGTGACCTAAAATAAATAAGAGCAAAGCTTAGGTTGTCTGTGATGCAACATGGAACCCCAAGGTGGAGACTCTGCCTTATCAAAAGCTGCACAGTTGTATGTCAATGTATCGAGGTTTTTAATGTTGCTCTATCCAAATATTGTGGCAAGCAAAAATATCAACTAAAACATCAAGCAAGCTAGAATAGAAATCTATATATTTACTGTTCTTAACTCCATATCTACATACCTTCAATATAATGTGAAGTTAGATATTAATGGCGTTGAGTATGCTTACCTATATATATGCCTTGACGGTATTATGGTTGTCGATATTTTTGCTACGATAATGTGGTAGCGCACTATTCTAATACTAAAGCAGCCACCATTCTTTAATCCTTTGACCCCTCAGTGATTTCACCTAGCATAGATGAAGCTATGAATGAGATTCACAGGATAAGAGGAGTCATGAGGAAGTTTTGCACAGCATGGCCATCCCGCAGTCTATCCGCTCCCCTAATGGAATATTTAAAATAGCATTTACCTGCTGTCCTGCACTCTACTCCTGCATCCTTGTTCATGCCTTACTCATGCCCAAACTCACAGAATGTAACTGGTGTAAGACATAACTTGAAGTGCAACCCTAACTGCAAACGTAAATACAATCCCAATCATTAATCTGAATTCCCCCCTTTCTTACATCTAACCCATACCCTTACTATGATCCTAAAATGTAACATATAAACACAACATTAAAGTTTCAAATAAACCAAGTCCTAACACTGCTCCTAACCTCATCCACTCATTCAGGGCTCAATTCCTTAACAACGAGTCACAAGTTTTCAAAGTATAACTGACTTTCTTCATTTTTATTCACAGTAAAATGTTTACTTTTCTTCATTTTGCTTTCTTTTTAGTAGGGTTTTTTCTTAATGATTTCTTAATTTCCACATCATGTTTCCAATGTGCAATATTCTGTCCATCATCTTGTGTGTTTTGCTGTTCGCCCCATGTGGGAAGTGTATGCCAAGACGTGGGTCCCGTGCTCACTACGCCACTGGAGTCAAGCTATTTTGGCTGATGTCGGCTGATAGCCAGAAACCAGTCCTAGGATGCTTGATTCCGGTCCAGGGAATATATGGCTTGGTAGTTCGGGCTGGACTGTGACCATGAGGCACAGGGTCAAGACTGATTTGCATATGGCCATGTCTGAACTGGGGTGGCAGAGTGGGCTAAAGAACAGTGATGGACTAAACCCAGATCTGTGACTGGGGGTGAATGTTTTGCCAATGTGCAACATTCTGTCCATCATCTTGTCTGTTTTGCTAAAATAAATAGGAGCAAAGCTTAGGTTGTCTGTGATGCAACATGGAACCCCAACGTGGAAACTCTGCCTTATCAAAAGCTGCACAGTTGTATGTCAATGTATCGAGGTTTTTAACGTTGCGCTATCCAAATAATGTGGCAAGCAAAAATATCAACTAAAACATCAAGCAAGCTAGAATAGATATCTATATATTTACTGTTCTTAACTCCATATCTACATACCTTCAATATATTGTGAAGGTATATATGAATGGTGTTGAGTATGCTTACCTATATACATGCCTTGTCGGTATTACAGTTGTCGATATTTTTGCTACGGTAATGTGGTAGCGCACTATTCTAATACTATAGCAGCCACCCATCTTCAATCCTTTGACCCCTCAGTGATTTCCTCTAGCACAGATGAAGCTATGAATGAGATTCACAGGATAAGAGGAGTCATGATAAAGTTGTGCACAGCATGGCCATCCCCCCTTCTATCCGCTCCCCTAATGGAATATTTAAAATAGCATTTACCTGCTCTCCAGCACCCTACTCCTGCATCCTTGTTCGTGCCTTACTCATGCCCAAACTCACAGAATGTAACCGGTGTAAGACATAACTTGAAGTGCAACCCTAACTGCAAACGTAAATACAATCCCAATCATTACTCTGAATTCCCCCTTTCTTACATCTATACCATACCCTAACTATGATCCTAAAATGTAACATATAAACACAACCTTGAAGTTGCAAATAAACCAAATCCTAACACTACTCCTAACCTCATCCACTCATTCAGGGTTCAATTCATTAACAACGAGACACAAGTTTTCAAAGTATAACTGTTTTTTTTTCCAACAATTCTTTTTATTGAAACAAAGCATCAGCAAAAGACACAGTTACAGAAGATTATTATCATAGCCAATATAACACCTACTGGGGGTACAGGGCACAAGAATAAATACATGTCAAAAACCTATGGGGATGGGGGTACATCAAAAACAGCAACCACGGGTGGCACACAAATCTCTCCTCTGTATTTATTCCAAGGTCCCCATATCGAAGCCCACTTTCGAGGGCTACAACAAGAAGGGGTTTACCTACAAGGGATTTTGTTTATCTGAAATTTTTGTAATTTTTTTGTGACAATTATTTATGATCTCACCCTGAACAGTGGTGGAAAGTTGAATAAATCAAAGTAAAAATGCAAAATAATCACAATTTATCCAATGAATCATGAATCATACCCGGGCAACAGAATATATTTAAAAAAATTCATATATTTAATATATATGTATTTTAAAATTAAATATATGAATGTTTTTTGAATATATTCAGTTGCCCCGTGTATGATTCATGATTCATTGGATAAATTGTGATTATTTTGTATTTTTACTTTGATTTATTCAACTTTCCACCACTGTTCAGGGTGAGATCATAAATAATTGTCACAAAAAAATTACAAAAATTTCAGAAACAAAATCCCTTGTAGGTAAACCCCTTTTTGTTGTAAACTTCATTGCCCATACCTGCAAGGGTATATTGGGTTCCCACTTCTTTTAGATATTTGACACTTTTGAGGGCAGCCTCTCACAATGAAAACAGTCTTCTCACGGAACATACTCCAGTCTAGGTTATTTTTCCAGCTCTCAAGGGAGGGAGGCTACGTGGATCCCCATTGCTGGGCAATATTCCTTTTCATGAAACTCAATGTAGCCCACTGTTTGTGCAGAGTTGAGGTGAGTAGGTTCCAATATGTTGAGGAGGCATCTCCTCGCCTCTGGTAGCAAGGAGACCCCCAAGACCTCATGTATAGTGTTATGAATCCTACGCTAGTACTCAGAAAGATATTGACACTCCCAGATGATATGGAGGAACGTCCCCACAAGACCACACTTTCGTCTACACAATCCAGTATCAGACAGTCCCATGTGAACAAGATGAGGGCCCGTGACATAAACCCTGTGTAGTATTTTTAACTGAACAAGCCGTAGCCGTGCAGGAATGGCAACCACCTTAGGAGAGGACACAGCCGATTGCCAGTCCTCATCATCCAGTTCCATTCCATCTCGCACCCACTTCTCCCTCAATTCCATAAGTAGATCCACCCTGTGATTAATTAGCTTCTTATAGATCAGGGAGATCGTTTTCTTGGGGAGGTGGCCATCCATGATTCTATCCTCAAGAGGCGAGGCCTCTGGAAGATCGGCGTCCCCAGGCAGAGCCGCCTGTAGCGAATGTCGAATTTGTGCATAGCTCAACAGCTCAAATTCAGCATGCATTTCCTCAAATGACTTAACCCTCCCCTTGCCCCATATGTCTTTAATGGTGGAGATCCCTATCAGGTCCCACTTATCAAAACCTTTCATCTTCCAGAGTTTACCCAGCCGCTCTGAGTCGAAGAGTGTGGTAGCTAGCGTCAACTTGTCCCTCCATCACAAATAGTTTGTGGCATCATGCCAGATACGGACAGCGTGCTTAGTCGGCCCGTCAAGTCTAACTTTGCTGGCTTTGAGCGCAATGCTCTATTATAACTGCCTCCAGGGAGGAGCCATTTATCCATGGTATAGCCAGGATCGGCAATGGGGCCATAAATTCTATGATTGATCGCGGCAAGCTGTGAGGCCCAATAATACAGTTTAATATCTTGGAGGGCAATGCCTCCATCATACCAGGGGAGCGTTAATCTAGCTAAAGCGATATGGGGTCTGCCCTCTCATAAAATACTACACTGCAACCCTTCCACCTCACGGAAATAGCTGGACGGCACTACATCTAGGGTTTTTTGAAGGGCATAGAGGAAACGAGGCAGTGCCATCATTTTAAAAAAGACCCCTCGCCCCAACAGGGAGAGTGGAAGTTTTCTCCAGTTGGTGATATCACTTCGAAGCCGCTGCAAAGGGGGAAGGAGATTCTGGGCATACCGAACTGCGGGGTCAAGAGAGATAAAGATCCCCAAATACTTGAACTCATCTGTACGGAACTGAATGAGACAGTTCCGCGGAGAGACCGGGGGTTCCCCCCTAAGGACAAACAACAGGGGTATTCCCCAATTGATGAAAAGCCCAGAGTTCTTACCGAAGGAGGTCAGGACATCGCACACGAACATAAGGGACTTCCGGGGAGAGGTTAAATAAAGAAGAATATCGTCTGCATACAAGGAAATTCAGTCCTCCCAGTCAGGGGACCACCGAATGCCCCAGATAGAAGGTTCCCAGCGCAACCAAGCCGCTAGGGGTTCCAGGGCCAATGAGAAAAGAAGAGGTGAGAGAGGGCAGCCCTGTCAAGTACCCCAACCAAGACAGAAGAACGCGGAGACCCGATTATTAACGACTATTTGAGCAAGCGGGTCAGTATTTAACAGGTGCACCCGGCTAATAAATTCAGAACCAAATCCAAATTTAGACAGGACCTCCCACAAATAGGACCATTCTACAGTATCAAAAGCCATGGTGGCATTGAGCGAAACAATAACAGCTGGCCCCCGCAAAGTATGGGCCCTGGCTATAACGCCATGCAACCTACGTAGATTTAGGGCTGTGTTTCTATGGGGAATAAAGCCCGACTGATCTGGATGAATCAGCTTGCTAACCACTTTCACCAGTCTATTAGAGAGAAGTTTGACCAGAATTTTGGGTTCAGCATTTAATAAAGAAATGGGCCTATAAGAGGCACAGTTGGTCTTGGGTTTCCCCACCTTATAAATCACAACCACGGACGCAACCCTCTGATCTCTGGGCAGGATACCTTTCTCCCAGGCCTCAACAAACATGGATTTAAGGTAGGGGGCCAGTTTATAAGGTCTGAGCTTGTAGAGTTCAATTGGAAGCCCGTTTGGACCCAGCGCCCTACCCCAAGTTTAAGGAGCGGATAGCCTGGGCTATTTCGTCAGCCGTTAAAGCACTATCCATGAAACCACGGTCTTCAGGAGATAGGCGCGGGAGCTGTATATCACGAAGCAGTAGGTGCGAGTCCTCCTCGGGTCGATCAGAGACCGAGGTGTAAACATTTTGGAAATGCGCCCCAAAATTATCGACAATACTCTGTGGATCCGTAAGCAAAACTCCCCCCCCTCTGTAACGAGTTCTGGGACAACGCAGTCGGCCCAGTCCTTTTTGTCCAACCAAGCAATAAGTTTACCTGCCTTATCCCGAGGTCATAAAGCCTGCCCTGTTGCTCCCTACCAAGAGCCCTTACACTATCAGTGACCAGTGATTTATAATCATACTGCTTAAAATATGTAGTTTAGCTTGTGTTACCTCATGTTCCAGTTCCCCCTCCAGCCGACTAATCTCAATCTCTGCATCAACAACCTCCCTATTTCTTTCCTTTTTAGTTTCAGCTATCAGTGATAGAGCCTGACCCTAATGACAGTCTTAAAGGCTTCCCAAAGAGTCATGGAGGAGGACACCGATCCCTCATTATCCATAAAATATTCATCTAGAGCCTTAATAAGGTCCTTGTGAAGTTTGGGGTTATGTAGATACCAGGGGTTAATGGGGGCTACCCTACCCACCGTTCCCGAAGTGATACAAAAACGGAACCAGAGCAGGAAATTATCAGAAATACCCCATGCGAGATGTCAGCCTCAGTGACGTATGACGCCTGTGCCGCTGGGACCAGACAGTAATCCAAACGGGAAAGGCTGTTATGGGCACCAGAAGGAAATGTGTATTGTTTCTGATCAGGATGGAGCAATCTCCACCCATCCACTAAACCCATAGCGTCGATGAAGTCGGGTAGCCATTGCATAGTGCGCCCCATGTCTCGCGGGGATGTCTATCCATAACTCCAGAGACAACCGCATTGAAATCACCCCCCAAGATCAAAAGCCCAACCGGCAGTTCGAGAACAAGCTTTCCCAAATCAGCAAAGGAGGTACTCTGCATGCCCGGGGGGACATAAACAGGCAAGAGGGTAAGAACATGTCCTTCCCATCGACCTGTAATGCCAACATACCTGACCCTTTCATCCTCCCATGTGGAATCCATCACCAAAGGGAGCGCCTTCCGAATTAGGATACCCACCCTTCTGGAACCAGAGGTGAATCCCGCGTGGGCCACCAACTTGTACCCCATTTTGTGCATAGCCTTACATGAATTCCCAACTAAATGTGTTTCTTGTAACAAAACCACATCTGGTGCCTGGCGTTTAAGATACTGGAGAACCACACTGCGTTTAATTTTGTTCCCCAACCCATTCATATTCCAACTCAAAATCTTCAGTTCCCTACCCACATCATCATTTGGAAAAAGATGCGACAATCCTCTGTCTGCAGCATGGTAAACAAGTTCAATCTGCTGATGCCATAAACAATCCACCCAACTGGTGAAACAAACTTCCCTCCCCAACACCCCCCCCCACCCCGCTGCCCTGCCCATTAAGCATAGAACTGCCCATTGAAAAGAGTGCCTGTCGTCCTGAACATTCAAAATAAAGAACAAAAAAGTAATTAGGGGGATAGATCATAAGAGCTCCGGTCAGCACCCAAAATGGCATAGTGATAAGTCCGTGAAAAATACAATTATGCAAATATTATATCACTCCCCCCCAATGAAACCAAGGATAGCCCCCGCTCCCCCCCCCCCCACACCACTGAAACACATGACTGGACGCCCATTTAAGAAGGTTGAGTCTCTGAGTCACCATCTCCTCCCCGGTCCGCTCGATCCAGGGGGCCCCGAACCTCAAGCCCTTCCGACGCTGTCTCTGGCTGATCGAAAAACCATGCCCTACCATCTGCCTCAACTCTAAGACGGGCCGGAAACAACATAGAATACTTAATTCCTCTATCCCGCAGGTCGCGCTTCACGGACAAGAAGGATTTTCATTGCTTCTGAACTCTTTGCGTGAAGTCAGGAAAGAAGGCAATAGTAGCGTTTTCATATTTAAGGGGAGCACTGGCCCTTGAACACTGAAGAAAAGCATCTCTGTCTCGGTAGTTGAGGACTCGGGCCAACATGGGCCGCAGGGGAGCGCCCGGTCTGGGACGGCCGCCTGGGACCCTATGCGCCCTCTCAATGACGAAGAACTTACTGAGACCCTTCGGTTGCAGGTGCTTAAGGATAAGATCCTCCACAAACAGGTCTGGACTTTCCAGGCACACCCAGGATGCGCAGATTTTACGGCGGAGGAGGCCTTCATAGTCATCCAACTTAAGGTCAAAGGCCACACGTGAATCAGGCAGCTCCCCAACCTCCTGCTGCAACTGGGAGACATCCTCCACAAGACTGGAGGTGGTAAGTTCAACTTGCTTCACTTTTTCGTTGAGTGTACCCATATCTGCACGAATTAGGTTGATATCTATGGCCATTGAGTCCATTTTATGCTCCAGTGAGGCTTTAAATCCAGAGATAGCGTCCATGACATCCTTAACCGCATCATTGCTGCAGCAATTCCCGTGCTGTGCTGCAATTTTAAAAATCCAGCGTTATGTGACAAGGTCAACTCGTCACACGCACAGCGCAGGTAACGCCCATGCCGAGCTGACCTTGTCACACGCATCGAAGGGGTTAAGAGAGAGTTCAGATTCATCTCCGGGCAGCGCCCCCTTCACCGAGTCCTCCGACAGCCTTCCTTTTGGTATATCCTTAGAGATTGTGTACCTGTCGAGTTTGTTGGATTGAACGAGTTTCTACACCCTGGTCCCAGTGCCCTTCACACGCTCCATATTCCGATGGGCAGAGCGCTATCCGGGGCAATTTCCAGATATGGCCAGAGAACACTCCCAACACTTTAGCTCCAGACACAGGCCCCCCAAAAATCCACAGCAGCAAAGATGAGCAACGCAGCCCAACAATAGAATAAACTGAAATGGGCCTCACGATGGCACGCAGCGTCCGAGAGATGGGAACAAGGTCTGGTCACCACCACGAGGACACCCGCTGAAACTTGGCGGCACTGGAAATACCGAGCAACTGTGCCTCAATGCCCAATCATGCTCACCATAAAGTGCGTATACCCAGGGAAGTTAAGCGCACCATCCGTGGAATGCCCAAATGTCAACTGTGCCTCCAGAGGATCACACAGAAGAGGAGAGCAACGAAGCAAGGAGGGGGAAGAGGGGGGACCCCTCCATCCACTCGCCGCCAGCAGAAGAAGTAATGTTCCACAATCCGAATCCCCCTCCATACACCACCCTAAAGCTGCAACATACCACTTGCACAGAAGGTCACCACCTCTGGTATCAGGCCCATCACACTCCGATAAAATCTGCCTGCGACAGTATCATGTGTTACCAGAGGCACCCCCCACCGCAGCACAACGCTCCAAGGTCCAAGTCCAGAGGGGGAGGAGAACTCCACGAATCCAGCAGCCGCAAAACAGAAGTGACCACAGGGCCAGCTGTCCGCCCCGCTCCTCACCGCACTGAGCAACAGCGCTCCTCAACGCGCCATGCAGCCCACATCCCCGATGCAGTAGGCAGGTCAGATACCCCTCCAAAAAAGGGGGGGGGGAAGAGGGCCGTCCACCAGGCCACAAATTTAGGCAGAAGCGTCTCAAGAAGCAGTCATGCGGACCAACAGCTCCCCAAACCGCAAGGTCTTCACTTCACAGCAATGCCCAGATGGATAATGAGGAGAGAAGGGGAGGGGGAGGGGGAAGAGCTCATCCCCGCAGAAGCCGCCTCTCCGCTACCTCAAAGTTCATCGGGGGCGGGGGGGAGGAAAAGGACCGAGACACCGAGGATCCATCGCAAAAGGTGGGGGGGGAGATCTACTCTCCGCCCCGGTAACAGCACTCACAGTACACGCGGCGTCTGCTCAAGCCACTGCCGCTGAAGCACCTCCACTGCCGCCGCTTCACACACCGCTCCGCACCACCACACAGGAGCCATGGCGTCCAGCGGCAGGGTCCGTAGAGAGCCTGAGCCGACTTCTTCTGCGTTGCGGCCCCCACTTCCGGCCGAGCTGGAAGTTGGCGTTGGTCGGACCGGAGCTTCCACTGTGGGTCCCGGCTTGAGGCCCACACTTGGTCGGATGGAATCTGCAGCCACAACACCTCCACAGGAACCGCAGAGAGCTCTGGTACAGGCGGCCCAGGCTCCACCACACTCACTGCCCCAGGGAAGGCACTCCGGACATCAGGATGTAAGGTAAGGATTGATTTGGGGCTAACTGATCACGGAGCTCCGAGACTACGCGGCCATCAGGGATCGCGCTTGGCCACGCCCCCCCTATAACTGACCTTCTTAATTTTTATTCACAGTAACATTTTTACTTTTTTTCATTTTGTTTTCTTTCTAGTAGGGTTTTTTCTTAATGATTTCTTAATTTCCACATCATGTTGTCACTCCAGTGCTATATCTAAAGGGCATCACTTCACAGCACCAAAGAGCTGCTTTACAGCTAATTTTGTACTTACATGTGGATGAGCTGCTTGAACACACAGGCAGACGCGGTGTGCTGCAGTGTGTCATTTGGATCCCACTGAAGGCACAAGGAGATTGTGATCCACAGTCCCACATTCAGTCTACCACAGACATAGTGATGCTCATGCCTGCACTACGCTTCCCCACGCCTTATGATCCACTAGCTACCCTTCAGTGCCTAATTTGTCAAAATAATTTGACAGGGCCCTTGTCAGTAGGCCACTGCAGCTTGCACCACCAATTGCTCCCAATAGTGCTGCCAATACCAGTACTACCCATCACATTCATATGAGTGTGACAATTCAGACTTTGAATATACATTAAAATTACTAATACATGCCGCCAAGCTATTCTTATAGCTGTGGGAGGCAGGTATTTATGATTTTAATGTGTATATATAATTATTAAACAACAGCTTATGTGCGCCTCAAAAAATAAGACAAACAGCGCCACCATGTGGCAGGTTGTCATAAGAGCCGGTGTTAACAATAAAGTATGTGTGCCTAGTACCGAAACCACCGGCTCAAATTAAGCACTGCTACTCCTTCTCTATTAGCTGTCCAAGCAGTCACACAAGTCTAGTTTTTTTTCAGCCACTGCAGCTGCAAGAGTGGGTAAAGATGGAGATTGTACCCCCTGGAAATGAAGGATGGAAATTAAATACAGAAATAAAATGCATAATAGGGTTAATGTTTTTTTCGGGAACCTGTGTCTTCAATCCTTTTATTAAACAGACACAATTTCAAAGGTATCAGCTTATGTAGCAAATCTTCAACTCTGTATAACGTTAGTTTGCTTTATCTATGCTAGGTGATTGAGGATGTCAGCAGCTCTCCTCTCTGGAACCCATCTTCAAACAACTCCCCAGCTCTGCCCGGAAGAGACAGGATTAAGAACTCACCTCAGCCTGGCAAGGAGAGGAGCCGGTACTCACCTCGGCCTGGCGCAGAAAGAAGCAGGCATTCTCCGCAGCCCAGTGCAGACAGGACCAAGCCTTCCCCGCAGCCTGTCACTGACAGAAGCCAGCCTGCGCCCCAGTCTACTGCTGACAGCAGCAGACATTCACCCCAGGTATGTTGGGGACCTCTTGATAGATTCTGATAAATATACAGAATGTGATTTAAAATCTAAAATTGTATGATAATAGATTTTTTTTCTAACTCTGTTAGGTCCATGAAAGAATGATCCTCTTACGCTCTCTGTCTGTTGACATAGGCAGGTGAACATTAATTGTAAGATTATTGTTGGTTTAGGAAAACAAATGCACAAATCCACCAATCACACAAACTGTTCAACTCACTTCCTTGACAGTTCTCAACTATGAAACCCCCTGGTCCAGAATAGATATTTGATCACTCTGTAGTCTTGTAAATGCTCAGCAGAAGCGAGCACACACTATCTCTTGGTAGTAGAGGCATAGCATAGGGACAGAAGTTGCTTCACAACATGCAAAAGCTGTGTATCATTGCATAACAGTCTAGAGTGACAGGAAGCATACCAGCCCTTCTTATAGCAGCAAGGCTCTTTTCATGAGAGCTTTTACCTTTCCTATGCTGTGTGTATTATTTTCTGAATGGTGTTACATGTGGGGGCTGAGACAGAAAGAGAGAGTGGAGAGAGAGGTCAGCACATTGTGTGCTGAGTGAATGGTGTCTAGCAGGGGCATTCAACGTGATTCTGAATTAAATGGCTTCACTTCAGGTGGCCTTCATCCTTTGTGGACATGACAACCTGCATGTACTTTGTTCTATGGAACCCAACAGTGCAGCTGCTTGGTAGGCATGGCGTTAAAATGTATGCTTGCTGGGCAAATATCTTTTTTTGTCGATTGCACCTGCGTCTTGCCCTACTCCACTTCATTTATTGTGATTGGTTTATACTAAAAACCAAGGGACATGGCAGATGCTCTCTGTGTTAATCAACAAGTCACCTTGACTGGTTATAATCAGTCCTATCTTACAAAAACCATATGAAAAAGAGGGGAATGTTCGAATGTAAGTGAAGTTCTCCATTTCATTGGCCCTGGCTTTCTGTCATGGTTGGGACAAAGATACTGAACTGTTTATGTCTTGATCCTGTCTAGATAGGAATTGTGGTCTAAAAATAAAGGAATGGTTTGAGGGCCAGAGTAATTACCAGTGGCTGAGATTAATTCAAGCAATTAATTCACTCCTATTTCAAGGAAGACAAACCCCTTAGGTATGATAGAGGTCCGCGACTTAAATGCAGGGGCGTAACACAGGCCCCGCAGCTCCTGCGGTGCGGGGAGGCATCTAGCTCAAAGGGGCCCCCTCGGCACTGCACTCTGGCCTAACAGCTCCTGATTGAGCCTGGAGGGGGCCCCTCTAAGTACCGTGCAGGGAGGCCCCCTCACTTTTCGTTACGCCAGTGCTTAAATGCAGGAAAAACTGGTACAGACCATGTAGTACCAGTACCAAATATCCACCCATCGCTTTTTTGTATTTTCCTTAGTTGGACAAAGGTGCTCAGCATAGGTTGAATAAGGCCTGTTTTTCATGCTCTTTACATGCATTCAACCTGCCACGGGTTTGCATCCAGCGAGCTTAATAATCTGCAAAACCATTGGAGAAGCTCCACATTTGTACTCTGATGTTTGTTCATCTCTGCTGACAGAGGTCACCAAAAAGTGAATCCCCAGCCTAAGTGAGGATGGCTACTTCCCCATCATCCTAAAATAAGGGGAGACTAGTAGTGGTAGAAGTTGCGTGATTGCACTATTTGCGCACTTTCCTCTTATGTATTAACTATATGTTTGACTTTGTATAGTTTGAAGATAGTATTGTCTGAATGTTTTATCAGTTTATTATTGTACCTTATGATGAATTAGCATTCTGTATTTTCAAGATAATGTCACTGAACCAAAATAAAGTAAGAAGATGATGGGTTAGAGTGTGTTTTGGGATGGTAACTGTGTGGATGGTGGTCTCCCTCTAGGCTACCATTTGTCCATGGTGTGCAGGACAGCCTTCATCCCTGTGCTCAGGGCCCACAAACTAGTCTTACCATTGTTGGGTAGGAGGATGTTGCCCTTTCCTGTGTGCCCGAATTGCTTGCTGCCATCCAACTACAACAGCCCAGTCATCAGCTCTCTCAGGGACTAATCCACATCCCCACCTGTACCTGTCCAAACTGGTCTGACCTTAAACTCCCTGCAATGCCGGCTTTAGAGCTGTTAGCGCCCAATGCAACAATCATTTTTGGCAACCATGACCACCTCCTCGGATTCCCTCACGACCACCGGGCAAAAGTGCCTCTCATCTCTCTATAGCCCCTCTCTCACATACATTTCATTTGTTATAATGCACTGGTAAAGGCTGGCTTTACTATAAGAAGGGATATTTAACCAAACAACCCCCTTTCCAGCAACATTAGCAACAGATAATGAAAGACTAGGGAAATAAACAGAACGTCCTAACCTATTTTATGCAGTTTGCTTGCAACTCTTTGATACAGTTCCTAACAGTCACTGTTCTATATTAGAATTGTATCTTATGAACTGCAGTAACAAAAGGATCTCTGTGACATAAGCAGCAATCCCCTTATCTAGCCACATTAAAATACAGATCTGTGTTCCGCACAGTACATATTCTTTTCAGTAGGCATATTTTCAGCAGGCATTTTTAACCCTCTGCGCTACTTTATGGCGAGTCAAAACCAGCACTAGACAAAACTCTGATCTCTCTCTCTCTAGGAAGAATGTACCTTTCCTGCAAAAACGAAATACTGACGCATATTCCATGGAAAATGGTTCTGATTTGCATATTTGTTTGAAAGCTGCAAAGGTGTTCAAATTACTAGCGTGCTGAGTTGACACAAGCTGGAGATTATAATAGAATCCCCAACATCAGGAAAAGTGATAACAGATAAACATGTAATGAAAAAGAAAAGAGAGAGGTATTAATTTCTTATTATAAGGAATTATATAAGAGTGAAAATTCTGACCTGGTGGATATATCAGAACTCCAGAGAGCCACAGATCTCCCAACTATTCCCCAGTAAACAAGAAAGGATATGGAAAAAGAAATCTTCATGGGAGCGTTTGATGGGTAATTGCACGTGAGTACCGAGAAGGTCACTCCTATTCATTTAGTGGCTGAGACAGAATTCTAAATTAAAAATGAATATCCTCACCAGATTATTATATCTGTTTAAGATCCCAATGCAAGACTTGAGGGGCATACAAAAAACCTGTGATATGTTTGTGTTGAATAACTGCACACCAAGACTTTCTAGAATCCTACAAAGAACTTGGTATGCCAAACATAAGTAGGTACTTCTACACAGCCCAGATGGGGGTGGTGTTTTGAATGGTCACTGTAACAAAAAGAAAAACATTGGCCACACATGCAAATGGTGCTGTTAGGAAAGGCACCGTGAGGCGTAATAGGGCTGGATAGAGCACACAGACCTAACGTGGCATACGTCTCAGACATAATTGCCAATTAAAGAAGATATGGGCAATCTAACTAGAAATAAAATTATCCCCATTTACACCCATAAATAATAACCCTGATTTTACACTCGTGTCTTGGGGTACCAAATGAGCAAAGTGGCAAAAATGAGATTGTAAAGTAATGAGATATCTGTTCATGAATCATGAAAGTAAGGCCTCAATTTATAAATTGGCGGTATGTATACTCCATTGCAAAGGCGATGGTGTATACACAATGCCAATATAACCGTCCACCTGTCCGATTTAAATGTGGGCAGACCTTTGGTTTGGCAACTGTGAAGACTACTCTGTATCCACTGTGACCAAACTTTTTCAACAGCTCTGTGGAGTAAGAACCTTCGGAGAAATGACTACAAGTTCGCCTGCCCAATTTAGATGGGTTGATATGTAGTTGTTCCGTGGGTAAAGGACTGGCACAAACACCAAATAGGGGCAAAGAGGATTTTATTGCCTTTAACATAGTTTCTCATCTTAACGTCAGACTTTCAGAAGAATATTTTGAGACTTCTTTTCTCTGGTAAGGACTTCGTGTTTTCTTGGACTCCCGTCTCACTAGCTCCCTTCTGGGCTTGCAACGACTTCTCAAAAACTCAGGGTCCATAAATCAGGGAACACAAAACAAAAGGAATACTACCATCAGCTTCCTTGTTCACAATTTTTAAAGTGATTGGGATGGGTAGTGAGGGAACATCTGAACACACGTGTTGCACTCATGACCACTCTATATTGAGGAAGCTGTGTTGTGCAAAATAAAACGTGTAGGTGACCGAGACGTAAAACAAAGAACTGAAAACGGTGAGGCTGCGGCTACAGGAGTTACGGGGGTGCTCTATCCCGCCTCCCCACCCAGACCGTGAAGCGCTTCCATACCTGCTCGAGCCACGCTCCTCCAGAAGCGTGGCTGGGCGGCTCGTGGTGTTGTTGGCCTCCTGTCTCCTCTGGACGGCTTCGGCTCCAACTCTCCACATCCCCTTCTCCATCCTCCGGTTGCACTTCCCCTAACAACACCGCCGGCTCGTCCTCCGTCACGCTTCTCCCTTCGGGTTTCGGCCACACACCCTTCCGGGATTCCCTCGGGGTTAAGGATCCGTAGCTGGTGCCATCATGGGATGGAATCACGTCCACCTGACTTCCCCATTCGTAGTTGCTCCGTCCGGATGAGTCGTCGTCACAGGCTGGATTTCTGGGTGTTGCAGTCCATACGTCCTGTAATCGGAGAAACGGAAGTCACAGAGGGAGGTTTGGCAATAAACCAGTCTACGTTACTGGAGTCATTAGGTAAGTACTGCATGTTACGGTAGTCATTATTTTTTACTTTTTCTTACCTGGCAGCAAGGAAAAGTAAAATCATTATAATGATTCCCCCCACCATTGGTGAAGCCCCCATGGCGAGGAGAGCATTAGTTTTTCTTTTCAAAACGACAATCCAGTTTAGGGATTTTCTTTTTAAAATAAAAAAAAGAATACTCTTTGCTACAGGGCTTCGTCCATCAGATGCAGCCCTGTAGCAAACATTAAAATGCATTGACAGGAACCGCTGTGAGGCCGGTTCCTGCCAGTGCCTTTATAAATAACCCCTTGGTTGGTGGTCATTTATAAATTAGGTGGAAGCCCTGTCCACCTTGGGGATGGAGTAATTCACTCCGTCCCCATGGCAGATCCATGGACCGTCCCCCTAAAAATAAATCAGATTCTAAGTCTTTTGAGTCAGAAAGACTAAACTACTTCCACATTATTGAGCTCTCCACCCTAGTAATAAATGAGTGGGGAACAGAGTTGATCCCACTTGAGAAACTGTTCCCCAGTTATGAATCTTCCAAAGGTCTGATATCCATGATCTAGCACAATGTTTCCCAAACTGTGGTCCGCGGACCCCCAGGGGTCCTTGACACATTCCCAGGGGGTCCGCAGGCAGCAGTTTTAAAATCACTTCAAACTTCCTTTTAGAATTAGCAGTTTTCGAGCAACAATAAAAGTGTCAAGATAACACCAATGATTAATGTACCTGCTGGAGACAGAGAGAGAGAAGAGTTTTGTCCAGTGGCAGCTTTAACTTATCTAATGTAGCACAGGTGGTTAATATGCCTACTGCAAAGAACATGTACCATGCATTTAATTTTTTTTTAAATGTTATGTGCATAGGTCAGTCAGTTACTTACTGCATTTGTCAGTAACTTATTTTTCTTCCCAGATTGCCGTACCCTGGTGCATAATAAGGTCTTCATTTACTATTCTTTAAAAGCTAATAAAATTCAATATGTAATGATAACTGTGTTGTAGACTGCACCATTGTTTCCCAAAAACTTTTGGGGGAGAGCAGTCCAAAGCCCCCTCTGTAGGGGCCAGGCTCACTCATTGCACTTGGTATGCACCGTATGGGGACTGGTCTGAAAACATTTTCTAGGGCAGCTTTTGGTTTCCAGTCTGGCACTGGCAGGAGCAGAAGCCTCGTACTGCAAAATAAAACCAGCCATGTAAAAGTTTGTCACTGGGATGCAGCACCAATCTTCCCATTAAATTATTTAGTTTTTTCAAATAGTTTCAATATAAAATTTTAAGACGGATATTTACAACAGAAGTGGAGGAGCGTGTCGTTAGCCTCCTTGGCGTAATGACACGCTCCAACACTTCGGAAACATAGGGCTGCACCATATTTACAGGAATATGTTGCAGCCTTGCGGTTCCCCTGTGCTGGCGCGACACTTAAAAGTGTAGCGCCAATGCAGGCACCCTTGCACCATAGTGCAAGTGTGACTGCGTGCAGGGGAAGATATACAGGAAGATCCTCCTTCCTGAACATAAAAAACCCAAGGCGTTTTGCTTTTTCCATGTGTACTGCATAAGGCAGCACACATGGAAAAAGCAAAATCGAGGAGAAATAAAGCATTTCTCCTTGTTTCGTCAAGTTAAGTTCAGGTGTTTCCTGGTTTTCATTTTGGCGCAGCCTCCTATTTACGCTGCCCTTGTAAATAGGAGGCAGCGTTAAAAAATCAATGGGTGTTGCAGTGGAACGCCCACCGCAACACCCACTGCCCACCTCTTTCACGCTAAGTATTGCATGAAAGGGGGTCTTATTTGCAAAGCAGCGTTAAGCCACAGTAAGTGGCTCAACAATGCCTTGTACATAAGGCGAAGCCTGTATCGCCACGGGAACATCGCTAAAAGTGACGTTCCCATGGGGATAGGGGGTTGTAAATATATATTTTCTTTTGTGTACGCCTGTGTTTATTTTGTTCGAATTACTGTTTTAATGTTTGAAATTTAAATCCTACAAATTGCTTGGGGGTCCCCGGGTTCCGGTGGTGACTCAATGGGGGTCCACAGGAGTCAAAAGTTTGGAAACCACTGATCTAGCAGGTACTAAGGTCTTCTCTAGTACCCACGAAGTGGCCATTTCTTAAAAGGTGGGAGTGTGATACAGGAAGCAAAAGAGATCAAAAGAATGGGAGAAATTGTGGAAAGATATTCCAAAACTGGTTTGCAGTGTGCAAGGAAGGGAAACATGGTATAAGATTAGGTATAACTGTTATATGATCCCAGAAAATCAGACAGTACCAGTTAAATACGTTCAGCGCAGGACTCTCCAGAATCAGATGATATTTGCAGGTGGCCGCTGTTAACAAGAATATTCTATTCCTTGAACTTTGACTTTTACTGTGTGATGGGGTAGAGAGGGACAGGGGAGGTGGAAAATAAGTTTACTTTAAGAGAGTAAAAATTACATAAATGCTAGAGATTTATGGAAAACCATTATGTTACACTTTGCAAGTTGTTCCCAGTCTGGGGAGGGTGGTGTCTACTTTTGGGGCGTGATCTGTGTGCTTTTAGGGTTCATTATACCCTTATAGGTGACACGAAGTGGAAAAGCTTTTATCTCCTCTTCCAGGTGAAAAGTGCTGCACAACGCTCCGAACCAAACCATAACCTGAGCCCGACTCCTGTGACCACGCAAGAGCCAGGTGAGATATCTAAGATGCTGGCAAGGACATGAGTGGCAGACAGGAGGAGAGTGACTGAGAGAACACATCTGCATTCAAGTGTTCCTCTTCAAGCGAGATACCGGCTAGCAGTTTGTCGTTCCCATGGTTAAATATTTCTCCATTTTGAGAATTGATTAAAAATGAGCAATGTGTTTGGCGGTAGCTGAGAGCTACACAGGGGTGCTCAGTAGTGGTATTCATGTTTCCATATCTTTCCTCAGTTCAAATGGTTGGGTTACATTTTGGGCAGTAGCCTTATTCCATAGTACTTGAATACAGGAGAAGGTTGTGTGGACACCAAATTTAGTTCCTATATTGGGAATTTAGAACAGAGTGTTATTAGTATTGCAAAAGTCAGCAATTAAGAGTGGCAGTCTCTTGTCTGATACTACACTTAGGCTCATAATCAAAGGGGAATGAATCACTAGGCTCAAAGAACCAAAGTCTCACAGACGTTGTATCGGAGACCTTCAACTACACTTTCCCAGTGTGCGGTATGTCTTTTTTCTCCGCGGTCAGTTGAATAGTGTCAGTCATCATCCAGTCATAATCACTTGAGGGTTCGGTTCTCCAAATGACTAGCCAACCTCCACTAGGAGGATGACTGTCTAGCGGTTCGCAGTTGTGAAGCGTGGCTAGTGATTAAGAATATCTCCTTTCCTGTATCCTGTATAGAGAAGGGTTAGTAGGTCAGGATAGGGACATGATTGAAAGAAAAGCTGGTGCATAAGTGGATTGATATTGGTCCACTGTACCTTGTGGGGGTTAACATGTTTCGGCCTAAGGGTTGCTCATACAAGTCAGGTGGCCTTCTTCAGGACCCTGATGTGAAAGGTGGGCTTCAATATTCACATCACCTTTGTTTCAGAGAGTACATTCACTTACCTTTCTATGTGTTGAGCACACTGGTGTCCAAGAATGGCCTCTTCAGTTCCCTAACACTCTCTGTGTTGCAGCGGTCCTTTGCTTGATTCTAGTGAGGCTGGATGCAAGGGCCTCTTAACTCCTGGGCAACTCATTTATTTAAGATGACCTGCTTTCTGCTGGGACTGTTGTTTTACTTCCTGGTCAGATGTTTATCCTGTTCACACCAGTTAATTAGGCTTCTCTACTTCCAGGACAAATCACTTCAGCAGGACTTTGGCAGATCCTTTGCTTGTTACCAGCCTTAGGGGGAACAGCAGCACATAGGGCAACAACTGTTTGTTGTGGTGTAACAAGAAGTTCGCAATGAAGTCCAGACAAAGGGTGGTTTACTGACTCACATAACTTAGTATTTATCCCACTCAGGAACCTTGGCGGAAAGCCAATAGAAGGCTTTTTTGCTTTAAAAAAAATGTAACGTTGGATAATCCCAGACAGATGCATATCAGTGTGGTTTTATCCTGGACATTTGAGAGCAGGGAAGTAGATCGTCATTAAAGTGTCAGTTTGTGTACCCTAGGGAGAAGTCAGAGGGACCCCTTAGATTGCGTCTGTCTTTTGCTTGGAGGCAACAAACCCAACAGAGGGCGAGGGAGAGGATGGGCACTGTGGCAGGGCTGAGTGGTGGGCCTGGGAGCGAAGATATTTATCCTTCTTAGAACACCGCTTGGTACCTGGTATCGCAGTCACAGTACACCGATGTGACATTCTTCACACACATGGCACACAATTGTCACACTGTTGGGAAGTAAGGATTACAGTTATTAGAAACTGAACTGATCAGGAATGACCAATCACCCAATCCCCACAAGAGGACAGGTTAGAGGTCCAAGCCCATGAACTTAAAATTAGCTGATATTGAAAATCAACATCCCCATAGTTTGATATTAGAGGGCAGTATTTACCCTCAACTATGGATGATGGTGGAGTTTGTGTGCATTTCCTGGAAAGCAAAGTATGCTGAACACTGTCAAATCATAAAGCACTTCCATTGAACTTACTGATTGATGACTCCACTGTTACATACAATCAGGAAGGAAAAAGTCAAAAAGAAAAGGCTGCACAGCTTTCCTTGCCCTACAATCAAGCTGCAGTTAGTTTAGTGTTAGTCCTATAATATGAGCTTTGTGATAGGATTGTTTATACTAGCAAAAGACTCCAGCTGGTTGTGGTAGAACGCGGAGCATCATGCAGTCTGGTTCCTCTCCTGCCTCTCCTAGAAGTCTCACAACCTTTTGTATCCTCTTTTCTCCCAGGTTTCTTGAACATGCTCCTCGGTAATCAGTGGCAGAGTTTCTGGTGCTTAGTGGAGAGGGGTGTCCTTCGGATGTTTAGGGATTCTGGATGCACAGGCCACCCAGCGCACTTTGTGGTCCTTCCAGGAAGTGACATCACCCCTAGTAGAGGCCCTGATCTGGGACTGAGGTACAGCATCAGTATCAGAAAGCATGGCAAGGACGTCACATTTCTTGAGGTGAGAACTATACTCTGCTTGTTCATTGAGAGACTCAGTTAATTATGCCTTGTTCCTCTGTGCTCCTTCAAGTTTTTACTCCCCTGGATCTGTCCTTTTTGTGGCTCTGCCCTGGGCCTCCTAGTAGATATATTGTCACAAACACCCTGCAAGTCATAAAAGGAGGGTGGGTAAGAAAGCATAAGCTCTCTGTAGACATTTAATGGGAATTGATCAATAGCAGTGGGGGATATGTATGAAATGTACTAATACAATAAGTTGTGATTTAAAAATAGAAGGAAAAGAAATCCCTTGTGTATATTAAGAATGCCATTTTAACCACCCAAGGTTTGACCGCCTGAAGTAACCTGCCTCAATGCAGAGGCGGTTGGATTCCATTCTACACAAGGATAGAGTTTATTTATTTATTATTTATTTATTTATTTATTATTACAATTTATAAAGCGCAGCGAATGCCCGTGGGCGTCTTGGCGCTATAAGTTCAGTTAATGTCTCTGAAGAAAAAAGGTGGAAAATTCTGTCGGTGATGGTTAGGAGCGGACGAGTTACTGGTCGAACAACCATGTCTTCAGCAATTTCCTGAATTGGAGAAGAGAGTGAGTTGATGGGTGTAGACTCAAAGCGTCGGATTACAGTCACGGAACACCAGAAAATGCAAGCATTGGAAAAAATCAGTAGGTCTGGGTTTAATTCAGTGGCGCAGCGGCCAGAGCGGCTGATTCCGGGGCGCGGGCTCACGGTTCAATCGCTGGCGCCAACAACAGCTCAGCACCATGTGACTCTGGGCAATAGCTCACCTAAACTCCCCGACGGCCGCCAGCTCCTTGAAACCTTAAGTCGAGAGATGTTTGCACTTTACAAATATGGAATATTATTATTATAATATGCTAACATATTATTTGTTAGCACATTAGAGTGAGATACACAGGAAGGAGCCAGAAAGAATGGACGCAGACAGCGAGCGTTGTAAAGAAGTCCCATGTACAGTTCATTGCAAGCAGTTGAGTGGAGGGGGAAGCTTTCACCCAATCAGTGGCATTAGGTGAAAGATGAATAGGCTCAGCCAAGCTTGTTTGACAAAGTCACAATCTAATGGCTGAAAGAGCTTACCAAGGAAAGCTTATAGTTGAAAGAAAGAAATGAGCACAAAGCCCACACTGTGTATACTGTTATTCAAAAAACAGACCTAAACACAAAGAATGCATGCACTCTAGATGTCAAAGGTGAAAGAGGGTGGCATGAACAAAAGAGAGATATAAATAGAGAGTGTGAATGTGTATGAGAGGGAGAGAGAGTGTGTGTGTGAGTGAAAGAGACAGAGACAAGTATCATCTGATCAAGGAGAAGCATAATTTATTGGATAGTTTGTGATGCCCTCTGTCATAAAGTGGGTACTCAGTCTGTGGACTTTCTTCAGGAATGTGCACCTATTCATTGAGAATATAGAACCTGTTTAACAATGTCACCATCTAGGTGAGAATGGACGGCTTCTAGAACCATCCCCTGGGTGGTAATGGAGGCGCTCCAGAAGAATAGACAACCTCTGGCTGGAAATGGCACACACAAGCAAGGGAGCCAGTGATAGAGAATAGACTACTTCTTGCTGATAACAAGCAATCCATGGCCGAATGAAAGAGGGCACCTTTTCTTTATCACAAATGTGGCTAAAAAAAGACAACAAGGTCTACGAGATTAGGTAAGTACTTCTCAAGTTGGGGATTCTCAGAAACACAGAAAATACAGCTGATAGATTTGAGGCATGAGTCTCGAACACAGTAAGGTTATCCTATGGGAGAAACATACACTGCATAGGGGTACTTGCAGTCAAGGTACAGGGATGTCCTTCTGAACTTAAGGTAAGTTGAGGCAAAGATGCTTTGAACCACCAGTAGTTTGGGCTACCTGCCCTGGTGTGTCCTGGTGCAGAGGTGCTGGTCTCAAGGATAGCCCTAAATGCTACCTCTGAAGTCTATGGAGAACCTGTAACAAGAAAAATGCTGCAAGTGGGCTCTTGGGGACAAGTCCATCTGAACCCAAAGGGGGGCTCGGTTCATGAGGTCCCTGGGGCAAGAGGGCACTGTCTGTAGGCTCAGACTCATTCTGTGGGGCTATGTGTAGAGGTGTTTTGGCAGGCAGATTGCTAACTTTGCAGGCTCTCACTTTTTTAGATCGACCTGGAGATGGAGATAAAACCGGGCAGCAGGGCCACTTTCTATGATGGTCTCTCTGAAGATGATGTCCCACGTCGGTAGGTCAGTCTTGGTGGTGTTGGTGTCCGGGCTGGACACTGAACAAGCCTTGATTGCTGTACCCCAGGTATTGGAGTAGGGCAGCTTCGGGGGGTCCTTGTATCTCCAAACTTGGTGGGGAGATGGATCTGACCTCTTGAAGCATGGTGACCTCCTCCTGGGTGGCTGCTGCATCAGTGGACACGGTGGTCAGCAGATCGGTGAACCGAAAATTGCGGTCAGTGCCTGCAGGCTGCAGGGAAGTGGCTCCTCCACTTCAAGGGAATTGCTGCGTGGTTTGCAAACTGCTGGCAGCCCTCTGAAGCTTTGGTAGGTTGCACAGCTGATTCCAGTGATGGATTTATTAATACATGCATCCAGAGGACACCTTAGAGGGGCCGCCGGAAAACATGCCAACTACTAGTGTGCTGGCTAACTGGTCCTAACAAGCGTGCCATCACAGACAAGTTTATTACCCTCAGATGTGAGGGCCCACGCTCTCAGTAGGTCAGTAACAAAGCCTGCTTTGGCAGAGGGTGTTTTACATCCACTCCAGCAGGATGACCCATACATTGGCATTCCAAGGCAGGGAGCTTCAAAGAGCCCACATCCTTTGGTATTCATATATAGCTTCCCTCAAATGTGATGCCCACCCACCCCTCCTCTGACCAGGGCCCAGTTGGTGCCTGGACAGGCAGGAAAATTAGCAGTCAGAAAGGCATGTTCACCTTCAGGCTGGGTCTACCCCTAAGGTGGGCTACCTGATGTGGACACAACGTTTTTAAGTATGCAATCTTGTTGATGGCAGAATTAGTGACCCCAGGGGTAAATAGCCAATTGGCTACTACTCTACACTCCTCTAACACCCCTTAATCTAGTGTTGAGGGGAGCCCCTGGCACCAGGAAATCAGATCCCGCTGACCTGAAACAAGAAGAAGGACACTAAAGAGCTGTAAAAGCAAGGACAGAGGACCAGTGTTGGACCTGTCAGCCTTAGGGTGGTCTTCCCCTACCTTTTTGCCCTTGCGCTTCCCATTTTCACTGGACCTTTTTGTTGGGCTTAAGACTCTGGGCGCCTCACCACTGCTAAACAGTGCTGAGATGCAGGTGCTCTCCCCTAAAACTATATGACGCTGGCATATCTGCCACAAGCCCCTGCTACTGCAGTAAGGCTTAATCCTCCATAGGCTAACATTGGGAACCCCCCTTATGGGATAATGTCTGACAGGGACCTAATAAGCCTGTCATGTTTGGTCTTGTTGGACTCGGGCGGGGAACCCTTTCCAAGGATATATGGGGTTTGGTCACTACTACGCTAGGGATCCCACTTTTAGAAAGTGGACCTTTTCCTGCCTACACTTAGATTGTAGTGGGAACAAAATAGGGCTGGCTCTAATCAGCAAGGCTGAGCCTATATAACAAATAACAAAGGGGGAATGCCAGTGCTGATACTATAGACTTTGGATTAGAATTAATCCTCCACAAACAGAAAATTAGATTCCAGAAAGGGAACTGCTTTTTAGTCGCAATTTTATTTGTAGAAAATCAACAATATGTTAATAATTCATCTTTACATTAGAGAAGAAAAAACATTGGAAGAAAATCAAGATGAAAGCGGGCCCATAGAAGTACATTCAGTTAAAGTAATCCACCATTCACAACTGCAATCATGTCACATTCACAACACATTCAACACAATCAGACTTGACTCAAGCATACCACATAATACTACTCAAAAGAGGAAAGGTACAAAACTGGGTCTGCGTCAATTAAGCAAGAAATTCAGAATAATTATTTGAACAATAGTACAAAACCTACACTTAGATTGGGCACTGCAGACTCCCCCCTCCCTTCTGCATACTGAGAGCTGCCTAGTTTGGGAGGTGGGAGTGGTGATTCACACCTTCTCCCCTTGGATGGGCTTTGATGGGCTGCCCACTGTAGCCTTAACGGCCCTGTCTCTTGTCACTGTGACAGCCAGGTCTGGGAAGGCAGTAAACATCCCAGAACTCCCTGGACTCTTTCAGAAGCCCCCGCCCCAAGACCCTTCCAGAGACTTCCACCACTTTCCAGTAACTGGACTGTAGACTGTATAAGGGAGGGTCCTGGCCTCACATTCTTGTTACACCCTGGACTAAGAAGAAATTCTTCTGGAGTACAGACTGCTGCACTAGAAGGATTGCCACTCTGCTGGAGCTGACTGGTCCTAGGAACTGCTGCCCAGTGGTGATTGAGCTGCCCTACTGCCTGCTGATCTGCCCCTGCCAAGAGGAGACTGAAATAACATCCCAGGAGTGTCTCCACAACATTCAGAAGGACTACCTCTGCGCTTCTGAACAGCCTCTGTACCCTAAACACTGTCTCTGCAGCACTGGGTGTGGGAGACCACTTCTTACACCCCTAAATCACGCTGTTTGGGGACCTTGACTGTATGGCATAGCGCTGTGGAGGAATTTATTTGAACTGAGAAGCGCTGCAGGGAAGGCACTGTACATGACAAGATCACTGCTGGCCAGGGTGGAGCGCACTATTTAAAGTCTTAACTGAGCGTGGGTTCTTGCACACTAGTGAAGCCAGATTCAAATCTGCCCCCGAGGCACCACAGTGGGCCTGAGTCAAAGCGAGGCCAGCATCTTCCTTTGGAATAACCCCTGCCAGCCCGGGATCTACGTGGGGTGCCTTGCTCGAGATCACCTCTGACTGCGACGGTGAGGAATCTGAGAGCGCTGTGTATCCGGGACCTGAGAGCTGCTGAAAAACCCGCTGATTGCCCTGAAGTCACCGCCACGGGCCCAGTGTTCAAGCCCTCATAAATCTGCCTCCGCATAACCACCACGTGGCCCGGGAGCCCAAGGGCCCGTCATCACCACGTCAGGACCCGCCACACTGTGATTGGGCGCGGGCACGAGGTGTCACCTAGCAACATAGGTTGCAGGAAGAAGGCGAGGCGCAGCGCGCTCTCACGTGCCGCTGGAAGCCCGCGGCAATAGGGGAAGCCCTCCAGAGTCCAGGAGGCGGGCAGAAGAGACCCCGGGCCGAGGAGCGCACCAGAGCAGGCGGGATAGACCAACCAGCCCCAGGTAACAATCGACTTCCTCAAAGGTGGCGGGGTTGCCTGGGCGGGCTCGGGGGTCAGCCGGGCTGTTGGGCGCATGGCAGGAGACTGTTTGGGGGCATTCGGGATAGCGCAGTCACCTCCCCTAAGGACCGAGCCGCCGAGTATAGCGATATCTGGGGTGGGGATAGGAAGCCTTCCTTTCTGGGCTCAATCCGGAGACTGTGCAAACTGATAAGGGGGTTGATTGTGCCCTTCTGAAAGTGAACGAGTGGGACATTCTGGTGACTGTGAGCCCCGCTCCTGGTGACACGCTCGTATCGGGGCCCATTAACTGTGCATCTTTTTGCCCCCCATAATCCAAAACACCCTTCCACCGAGATGATCAGTGTGGAAGGGACTGGCCTTCCTATACCTTTCGACCTGGGCATATCGCTGTCTGAACTTTGAGGAATGGGTTTTAGGCCTAACGTTTGCTGACTAAAAGACAGTCCCTACTTGAATATTGATAACGGCTGGTCCAAAGACAGTTGTTTGACCCTGTGGATTGTATATGTTGGATTCGTGCCATTTATTGGGGGGATCTTGCTTAACCCCTTCCATGCTGATGACGAACCCCAGCCGTCATGCACTACAGTGCTCGTGTGCTGATGACGGCTGGGGTTCGTCATGGCCCGCCCCTGTTCATTTGTTTACCGCACAGGGGCGGAAACGGGCCAGCAGGGAAGGGGTTAATGAGACTTTTATTTGTATACAACTGGTGTGGTGTCCCTTTTGTAGGTGCTTTTTACTGTGTCACTTGTGTTGTGTGTTGCACAAATACTTTACACGTTGCCTCTTAAGTTAAGCCTTCCTGCTCTGCGCCAGGCTACCCTGTCGGAAGCAGGGGTCCCTACTTGGACTAGGGTGCATACCCCGGCCAACTAGAGACCATGGTTTTAACAACCAGCAACTGACTTGGTACTAACCCTGCTGGCCTGCCTGCTGTCCCTGACAATTGCGCCAAAGACTACTCTTCCTGCAGCTACCTGCACATCTAAAGGACTGGGTGGACTTCCACCCTTCACCCAAGACCCAGGGGCTCCCGTGGAGTAGCAGAGCTGCTCCCCTGCATTTTGGAGGCACCCCAGAAGAACCTGCGAGTACTCCGAACTGCCAAAACCTTACACCCGAAAACACCAATGCACCCGTGCCCCTTAGCCCAAGTTGTAGTGGGCCAACGGTGCCAGTGTGGTCCCCAGACCCTCCAGAGAAGAAGCCCACATTGGCTTTGCCAACAGTGGACTTCCCAGCGCCACTTGCAGCCTCTTTGTTCAGGTCCCCTCTACCGCGAGTGTCTCAGGTCTTGAAAACCTGACAGCTGAGACCACCTCTGCAAACGGCCGCCCCAAACCTGAGGAGACGAGGACCAAAGGTGTCCCTACGTCCATGAGCATCATGAGACCTGAACCCTCTTGTTTGTTTAGCCGAGCTGGTCCTCCAGTCCTGGCTTGCAACATCTTTTTGATCGGACTGATCCCTATTGACTTACCTCAGGCCCGGCCGCCCCAGTGCTGCCCGAGGTGACCTGTTGGTGCTGCCTTGGACCCTGCCCCATGCTCACCTTAAGTCCAGAAGATTGGTCCTGTAAGTCGCTGTAAAGTGCTTGTAGACAGAATATGTTTTTCCTTCATAGTATAACATTACTACTTTAGGAATTACCCTAAGTATTGATTTTTTAAAACTGTAAAAATTCACAACTCGAAACTTACTTACTTAATCGTGATGATCTTGGTGCCTACATATAAAACATTTAAGTGTTATGTTTTATAAATTGGTGGGGATTTCCTTATTGAGTTGTGTGCCTCATTTATTGACCATGTGCATGCAGCAGATGTCTAACACTCCTCTCTGATAACCCTAAGGCTGCTTGACCACATTATACACCCTAAGAGATCAACTTGGTATTGCTAGAACAAACCCCTGTCTACTTATAAGGGATACATGGACTCTTTGTACAGTATACCTCTTTTTGGTATACTGTATAAAGCCAGCTTCCTACACCCCCATCTGAGGATTCTCTCTTATTACGGTGTAAAACATAGGAGTGAAAAAGGCTGAGGCCCCAGCTTTATGAACAGTGTGTTTTTTAACCATACCGTATAGTCCTTGTCTAAGACCAGGCAGCTGCACAATATGTGGCCTAAATAAGCATGGGCGAATTTTGCGAATCTCGCGTTCGCGAATTTTGCGGATTTGCGAACTCGCAATCCGCAAAATCCGCGAATTCCCGCGAATTTGCGGATTTTTTTTTGTGTGTTCGCGCGTGTTTCTGCCAGTTCGCGAGGGTTTTTACAATTTCGCAATTTGCGAACTTACCTGTCGGGTCGCAAGTTTTGCGAACTTGTTGTTTCTACGTGTCCAGCCTGTTTGGGACACTCTTCTTCATCACTGCCACTCTCTGTCACCACTGCCACTCTCTGACTACTCATGCCACCCTCTGGCCCACCCATGCCACCCTCTGTTTCATCACCACACCCTCTGGTTGTCCAGTGTACATTATTTTCGGCAAAGCAAAGCACACCTTCCCTGCCTCAAGTGACCTGAATTAATTTGGGGCTGATTAATGTGTCACAGAATATTTTTTTAGCTGGCACCTGCTTCCTTAGTGCTTCCTGATTAGTGATCTTTTGCACTTGCTAAGTGCTTTCATTGTTGCAAAATTAGTTACAACACCTGCCCTGCCCCAACTGACAATAATGAATTAGGGGCTGATTAATGGATTTTAACTTCCAGCCTGGCTCCTGCTTGTCTCCCTTAGCTGTAATTCAGGACCTTTGTGGCATATGTGTAACTATTCTGAGGTTCAGAGCAGGGTCACATAATAGTTGCAACTGGCAACTGAACTCTGGAGAGGCCCCTCAGGAAGCACTACAGGAAATGGCTACTAATGATGAGCCTGAACTTTTGAACCTGGTAAGTAGTTTCAGTTTTGCTAAGATCGTATTTCTGCAATTTAGCACTTACTCGCGGGGTGCGAAGTTGTACTGGCAAGCCGCGAACTCACGCGAACAGTGCGAGCAAGCCATAAAATCCGCTGCTCGCGGATTTGCGGATTTCACGGGAAATTCGCAAATCTCGCGGATTGCGAATTTACCGAAAATCCGCAAAATCCGCGAGCGAAACGGATTTTCCGCCCATGCTTAGGCCTAAAGACTCCCTCTCTTTGTTAAAAAGCTGGCATCCTGGTTACACTGAAACAGATTTCGATCCCAACCTGAATGTGTCCAAATTTATTGCTCAGAATTGCAACCTTATGAATTTGTATTTTGCTGTCATGGATAAGGAGTCAAAGAAAAAGCCCATACCCAAACCTGTGTTATTGATTTGGGAAACCATTAATATCAAAGCCTAATGATCCGAAATTGGGCCTATTTTTGGTACAGGAGAATCTGTCATATACAACCTTTTAATGTAGTGTTCCTGTCACCCGGGAGATACAAAGGTGCCATGCGCATTAACATTCCTTTCCTAGAGTTCAGGCTTTCTATGTAATTCCAAAAACATTGTAGATCATTCTGTTCTATCCACTACTTAGCTGTTTAGGTTTTTGTGGTGGGGAAACATGCTCAATTTCTGTTTCTTTCAGACCAGTGCTATGTTACCTGGCTCACTGTGGAGTTGCCAGATCTTTCTTTTGATTTTGGAAACCATTTTTTCATATTTCTTTCTTTTTCTGGATGATTGCTCGTCTCGACTTCTGGAGATAGCAGCATCCAAGGAGTACAAAACTGTTCTGTGCTAGAGCTCATAGCTGCCATCTGTAAATGGGTTATTAGCTGATGCGACAGTGATGCTGTCTAGTTTGAGGCTTTCCAGTAGGAGTATAAATGTAGTAAGTTCCTAGACCATTGGCTTTGTTTGTGGCTCTCATGGCCATAAATAATACCTACTGCAGTGAGTGATGAAGTTGCGGGTTTGGTGCAGCTTTTAAAAAGTCTTATTTTTGGCCACGCGCCGGTCCAAGATGGCCGCATAAGTCCTCGGCTTTGTAGCACCCATCCCCCAGCCCAACTATCCTATGACTTATCCTGACCTTGAGTTGTATCGCCCGATGGCGGAATAGTGGCGGAGGCCCCGGCAGCAATTCTGACCCCTCTGTGACACCAAGGGTCGGAAATACGGGGATTGCAGTTTGAGGCCTCGGGGCACCGGAAGCAGGGGACTGGAGTGCTGCCATTGGCCCGGGCGCAATTTGAAAACATGGGGCTGCGGACCGGAAGCTGCCGGTCTCGCCCCCCCTTCCCCGGAACTCGCCGCTGCATTGCAACGCCCGTGCCAGAGAGGAAAAGCAGGGGCACGTTGTGAAGGGCACCACCCACGTCACTCTGGCGAGTGATCACCGGTGCTTGGAAGAGGCCTTGTTGGCGCAGTGGCACCGGCGCAGATCGTCAGGCGGGGGTGCGGCCGCCTGAGACATTCCTGGTGGGGGTCGCAGGGTGTGTGGAGGGCTGCTGGCTATGGACTCGGTGGCCCCCCACCTGCACATAGTTTGAAAAGGTGCATTCTACGCCTAAGGGGGCAGACTCGGACACCCGGAAAGCTGGCAATTTGATCCTGGGCTGTAATTACCACCTGCTGTGAGATTGGAACCCCAGAGGGAGCTGGACTTTAGGTGGCCCTGGTGACTGCCATTGGACGTGGGAGGTCTGCAGAATTGATTGGTTGGGCCAGGAGACAGAGGTTTCGGGGCAGTGTTGAGGGGCCCACCCCGGGGGCCCGTCGTCAGAGTGGTCAGGAGAGACCAGGAGTACTTTGGCTGCCGGCGGTGCCGCGGTGGCTCCCTTGGTGCCTCCCTCCTGGACCTGACCCGCTGGTCTCTGGCTGAGTGGAGGTGGCTCGGTGGGTCTGCCACGAACGGCCTGGCTGGAATTTAAGCCAACGCATATCACCAGGTTGGCGGCGCCGGTGAGGCCCGAACTCAGGGATTCGGATGGCGACCAGGCCGGAGGTGGTCAGGCACCAGCTGAGGACATCTAAAGGGGTGAGACAGGTCCAGTCTAACACGTTGAACAGATACACGATGCCCAAGGGCTCCCCTACTGATTAGAGACACGCACTGCCGGCGGGGGTGACTCCTCGAGTTCTTCATCCAAACCGACGCTGCTTGATGTCATGGTCGCGATAGATGGGGTCAAATCGTCACGGGGGCAGAAAATGAAGTCCCTTGACAACAAACTGGACACAGTCACCATCGAGGTCAACCTTATTTGTGCAGACCTCACCAAAGTAAAGGAGAAGGTAAAGTTGCTCGATTTAAAGACCGTCAGTCTGACCGATGATGTGACGCTACTCCAGCGGGAGGCGAGGGAACTCAAGCCATCTCACGACTTGACCGAGCAGAAACTGGTTGAGTACGAAGGATGTGCCCGGCGCAACAATGTTCGAATCCTGGGGGTGCCGGAAAAGTCTGAAGGCCCGGCCTGGACTTATTTGTGGAAGATCTTATCCTCACTCACCTCAAACCCAAGGGATTGAGTAATTTCTTTACTGTCAAGTGCTCCCACAGAGTCCCAGGTGGGCACCCCAAGCCCGGTGCGCCCCCGTGTCCCATGATCGCCAGGGTGTTGAACTTCCGAGACAGAGACGCTATCCTGCAGGCAGCCCGCCTGGGACCCCCTCTGCGGTATGAGAACGCCACCCTCACTTTCTTCCCTGACTTCATGCAGCTCGTGCAGAACCAACGCCGGAACTTTCTTGCTGTGAAGAAAAAACTAAGAGACTGAAGTACGCCATGATGTTTCCGGCGCGCTTGAGGGTAGCGGTCAAAGGGAGAGTCTGGTTTTTCGATAATCCGGAGGTGGCCTCGGACTGGATCGGCAGTCGCCCCCCTGGTGGCTCGATGGAACAAGAGATGGACGGAGAGGACGCATTGCAGGAACGGGAATGAGAGCAGCACTTGGGACTAATGTACATTGCCAGGTATTGGGGTCTCGGCCCACGGCTCATTTGGGGAATCTCACGACTTGACTTGGTGATGTTGGCTTTGATGGGACCATTGCGACTGGGTTGGGGGGGGGCGTGACACCGGCCTTCCTCCTTATACAGTAGTTTAGTGTGTGGAGCGACAGGCACTCTGCCAGTTGGGGATGGGCAAACACCATGAGCAGGGGTGCAGGGTGGGGGGAGAGGGGTAGGGTTGGTTGTGAACTTCGTTACTTCGTTTCAAAGGTCACCTGGTTTGTGAGTAAGTTAGTGGTTTTGCTTGTTTCAACAACATCGAGCGACAGCGCAGTGCAGGCGACATTTCTGTGCCAGTGTGATGGCAATAGAAAGGAGGGGATCAGGGATTAGGGTGCTGAGTTGGAACGTAAACGGTCTGGGGGACAAAATAAAGAGGGGGATGGTAAGTCAGTTTGTCAGAAGGCACTCCCTGATGTGGTGCTTATGCAGGAAACACATTTAATTGGAAACAAGTGCATGGCTTTACACAAAGGAGGCTATAAACTGGCGGCGCAGGCAGGATTCACTACGGGGTCGAGGGGGGTTGGCATATTAGTTAAGAACTCATTCCCCTTGCTATACGTGCCACATGGTCTGATACGCGGGTTAGGTATGTTGGGATATCGGGGCAATGGGAAGGGAAAACCGTATTGTTTGTGTCCATATATGTCCCACCCGGCCTGCAGTCAGACACATTTCAAGACCTGGGTTAAATCTTTCTGATGCTGCCCTTGGGCCTCTTGGTGCTGGGGGGAGACTTTAACGCAGTAATGGACGGCGAGTTGGATCGGCATCCGGCGCGTAGGCTTAGACCTTTACAGAGGTGGCTTCCTGACTTTTTGGACGCAGTGGGGCTGGTAGATGGCTGGCGGGCGCGTAACCCGGATACAGCACAGTTTATGCATGTGTCCTTCGCACATCAAAGCCTTTCGAAAGTAGACTATGTGCTCATTCCAGCCATGCAGGCACATGCTCTCTGGGAGGTACGTCACCTGGGTAGGGGCATCTCGGATCACTCCCCTGTGTGGCTTGAGATGGAGTTTGATTACGCACAGGCGGTAGAGTGGTCCCCATTAGCCCATGGTACTTGAGAGACCCTTCTACGAAGAAAAGCATAGCCACTGCCACAGACAGGTACTTTCAGGAGAATCAAGGCACTGTGGATTCTGCGCAGACCCTGTGGGAGGCCTACAAAACGGTTATTCGGGGAGAGGTTGTCTCCTTGATTGCTGGAAAAAAAGAGGGACCGGCAAGCCGAACTGGAAAAAGCAGAAGAGGCAGTGTTAGCATCAGAAGAGGAGGTGGCTCGGACGGTGAACCCCGAGGGCCTTCACCGTTTGAGGCTTCGGCAAGATGAGTTTAGCTGCATCGCTAGCGATAGAGCCAGGGCGCAGAGTAGAGAGGTTCAGGTCAGAATCTACGAGCATGGAGATAAAGCGGGAAAGCTGATTGCTTGGCTAGAAAGAGGGGAATGGGCATCAAGGCTGATGCCTGAACTGCGGCGGAAGGATTCCAGCATGATTACGGACCCGCTGGCTATTGCAGATGCTTTTGGCAGGCATTACCGAGAGGTGTACAGCACCATGCGTACCTTCACAGAGATGGACAACAGAGAGATGATTAGGTATATTCAGTTACCGGTATTATCAAGTGAGGATAGAGTTATCTGGAGTCCCCACTTACAGACGATGCGGTGGCGCAGGCTATCAGAGGAGTGTGGTCGGGGAAGGCTTCGGGGCCAAATGGTATCCCGGTTAAACTATGTAAATTAAAGTCCGATAGACTCGCCCCATATCTCTGCTTCATGTTCCGGAAAGCCGAGACAAGGGACTTCTCCCATATGACCAACGAGTGGCCAATATAGTTGTCATCTACAAAGAAGGCAAGCGCAGAACGAGCCACGCATCCTATAGGCCCATTTCATTACTGAACGCTGAACCCTTGCAATGTTGCTGGCGACCCGCTTGACAAAGGTCATCGCCACCTTGATCCACCCGGATCAATCGGATTTTATGCCACATCGTAACACAGCCTTGAACCTGCGACGGTTGCACGGAGTGCTGGGTAAGACTCCTACAATTATGGAACCGGCAGCTCTAGTGTCGTTGGACGCCACCATGGCGTTTGACATGGTTGAGTGGACTTATTTATTTGCAGTACTGGACAAACTGGGCTTCGGTCCGAAATTCACAGGCTGAATACCCCTCCTGTATTCTGACCTGATGGCCCGGGTGGGGGTGAACAACCGCAAGTCCCCTGATTTTCATCTGAGCAGGGGCACCAGGCAGGGTTGTCCCCTGTCACCGCTCCTGTTTGCACTGGCCCTGAAAACATTAGCGACTTGGGTCAGACAGGACCATTCTATACGGGGAATGCGTTGGTCAATGGATTGGGTAGATAAAATCTCCCTCTACGCAGACGGTATCCTGCTTTGCCTTACTAACCCTTAGAGGGTCACTCATATGTTTTTTAGACATGCTGGCCATTTTCGGCAGATGCTCAGGCTTTGCCATAAATTGGTCCAAGTCGGTGTTGTATGTCCTGAGGGGTGAACATCGGGTCATTCCCGCCACTTGCCTCATTCAGATTGCTCTCGAAGGTTTCAGGTACCTCGGCATAAACATTAGATCCGAAACTCTGTTACACTAATAATCTGGGCCCACCCCTGTCGCGGCTCAGGAACGACGTGGTGCGCTGAAAGGCCCTCCCACTCTCCATGTAGGGTAGGGCAGTACTCTTTAAAACGATGGATCTCCCTCGGTTCCTATACGCACTCCAAAAATACAATGGATCCGGTCCCCATGTCATATTTCAGGGAAATTGAGTATATTGAATAATAATATGTCTGCTGGGGGACTCCACGTCCACTAAAACATACCATTTGCGATGGGGGAGGCATGCTGAAATCTGGCATGGCCACTAGGTGGCGCCCTCAGCTCCTTTGCAATGGCAACGCTTAACTGGTATGACGGAGGAATAGGGTTGCCTGACCTAAAAGAGAATTATTGGGCATCCCAACTGGCAGCTATCAATCATGGGATTTATGGGCAGCCTAATGATCCCGGATTTAATATGGACAGATGGCAACTCACAGGAGGGGACTACACCAGAGTGCTATATGCCGGGCCCCGCAGATTTCCACTCACAGGTCCCACCGCGCACGCCGTCCATGTATGGTATGCAGCCAATAGACACCTTAAATGGGAAGGAAAACTCACGCTAGCTCACCCGCTTTGGAATTCGGAGAAATTGGGAAGCCTCTGGAAGTCCAAGGGATTTGATAAGTGGGACCTCATTGGGATCTAATGAATAATAGACGTCTGGGGAGACGAAACAATACATACCTTTGACTCACTTAAGCGGCAGTACAATTTAAATGACAGTGAGCATTTCCATTACCTCAAGGTGCGCCACGCGCAGCTTCCGCATATCTCGAGGGACACAACACTCCCGAAAGCTTCCCCTCTGGAGGATAGGGTGCTAGATGGCAATCTTCCCGTTAAAAGACATTGGAATGAGGATGGCCTGGAATTAGATGATGAGGATTGGCAGGAGGCAGTCTCCTCCCCGCGAGTAGTGGCAATTCAGGTGAGGCTGAGGCTGGTGCAGCTAAAGATACTACAAAGGACCTACCTCACAGGACCCGGACTGGTGCGAATGGGTCGTTCAGAAAGTGGAGCGTGTAGGAGGAGTTGCAGGGAACTGGGGACCTTTTTTCATATCCTGTTGCACTGCCAACGCATACAAGCATTTTGGGGAGAGGTCCATCACATGATGAGGGCAGTCCTGGATATAGACATTCAGCCGGAGGCACGTAGGTGCATCCTCAATGTCTGGGAGCCAATGGATCTAAATCACTGCACAAAGCAATGGGCAATGTTGGCATTTATGATAGCGAAGCGCAATATCGCCCAACTGTGGGGAGCTAGCCGCCCGCCTCAGGTCGAGAAGTGGGCGGAGGACTTAGACTGGTGCATGCTCAGGGAGAAGTCAGTCTATATCGCCAGTGGGTGTACAGGGAAGTGGAGTAGGGTGTGGGCTGCTTGGAACCAATACAAGGGGGATATCTGTTCTCCACCGGACCATCGGAGAGATGCTGAAGTGCAAGAATCCCCTTGATTCACCCACGGTACTAACTGTGCATTATTTTGTCTGTATGGAATGTCGTTGAGGTCGCTGGAAATGTTTGCATTGTATCACTCGATGTGTCTTTTGTCGAGCTGTTTAATAAAAAGAATATTTCTTTTTTTTTTCCTGTCTCCCATTGCAGACCTCTTCAGAAGAGGAGAGGGGCCTCTGGTTAAACCTCCTGCGGGCCGGGAGTGAAGGAAACTCAGAATCTGAAGCCCTCTCTGTGTACGAAGAAACCAACACTCAGATATCATCGCTGGCGGACGTCACTAACATGACGTCTGTGGGGTAAGCAATTCACTAATGGTGCTCTCTTGATCTCTGACATGTACATTTTTATTTTATTTGTGAGCCACGTGCCTCCCAAAAGGTGCTGTACATATCAAAAGGAGGGCACATTAGGTCATAAACAGTGGAGTGGGTACATAGGATTGTAATGAGTGATTGTTGTGACAATACTTACACACACACGGACACACACTCACACACAAAAATCCACCCATTATATTATACAGTTTATCTGACATATCGGTAGCCAGGGTGTAGTCAGGTTCATTGTCAGACTAGACTAGACTAATCCATCATGTTTTCTGACCAAAGTGTCCAGTCCAACTCTATTTCCCGCTCATCTACCTCTAGAGCTCTCTCATTATATTTCGGGGATTTACCTATATTTACTAAAACATCTCCTTCCGCCATGGCACGTTTGCTTCTTCATAAATGATCCTCCATCAGTCAGAGGCCAGCGGTGCTCCACTGCATACTTTCAGAACCTCACTCTTTCACCAACGATTCTCACTCCAGTCCTCGTTCCCTTTCAGCTTTGTTAGGGCACCTCATGCTAGTTCTTGATGCTCATTGACAAACTTCACTCTAGCTCTTGAGTCAGCACTGCTGGACTAATGTAACTCACTCCAGATCTTGGAGCTCTGTTGCTCTACTAATACATCATCTAAATCTAGCCACAAAACTCCCACTGCGCCACCGGTACAATTCAGTGCAGCCCAGGGAGAGCAACTGTTTCACTAATGTACGCTCAACAGCATAGTGACTACCACTGCTCCACGTGATCATCTTCTTGTCTGAGTGTTTCACCTTTACAGTTGGGTCTCCAGTGCCTAGAAGTCCAATTCTTAGCACTTAATAAATTGCTGTTGAATGTACATTCACTATTGCACCTCACGCCAGACTGAAGATCTGAAATGCTTCACTAATACATCAAATTCCAGCTTTGTGACCCTCACCACCCTGCATTACTCTACTATTTGCATACTGCATCTGATTGGATCCTGTTTGTGCCTGTATCCTGGGACTGTAATTGATGGAATCCTCTATGTGACAGGATTCTGTGTGTGATAAGGTCCTGTGTGTCACGTCATGTGGTGTGTGTGTCTGTGTGTGTGTATACACTGTTTGTAATGGAATCCTGTATGCACCAGGATTGTTTGTGTGATATCCCCTGAGTGTGAGCCCACCATTCCTGTGTGATGGAGTTCTGTCGGTAAAATGATTCTGTGTGTGATGGTATACTGAAAGGTGACGTGATCATGTGTCTCTTAAAGGGCTTTACTTCAACGAAAGTTGCCGACTCCCAACCCTTACATGGATGATCCGTTCAAACAGATTACTACACCTGCAGTCCCTGTTCCAGTCTACTCCAATACAGAGATTTTACAGCACATGGTACAGTATTGGGGCTGGGGAGATTTGAGGGGAAGGCAGAATCATATAGCAACAAGCAAGGGAAGAGACACCAAAGGAACTGATCAAGAATAGGACAAACTGACAAAGGTGTCAGAATTTAAAGTAGAGATACAACCAAAGATATGGGTGTAGAGACGGAAGGAAGAGACGGGCATGGCAAAGCTGGCATGGGCAAGGAAAGGTTTGTGGCAGACGCATGGGGTAGGGAGAGGTGGAAGGGGAAGGGGTTGCGAGATCCTGACTGAGGCATCTAAGTAGAAGGATGGAGGTGATGGGAAGAATGCAGTGAACACCTTTTCGATACACAGCTAGAATCCTCTGTGCCTGCACCATATGGAACCAACTGTGCAGGTTCTTGGTGCCATCAAACCAGAAATCTAAATTAGTTCTTGAAGTGGTTCTGTGGCATGTCCGACTCCTTAGCATGATTCATCTTCTTGTAAGTGAGAAGCATCCCCTCTCTGCACCAGAGGTTTCAATATGTTTATACATAGCTTCCCCATTTAGGGGATGTGTTTCTTCAGTAGGTCTCATATTCACATTCCCAAGGTGTTTCTATTGGATCAGACCTGCTATTCTTATCCAGGTCCTGTGTTACTTTTACTGACCTCCTCCACAAAGCCAGCTGGAGCCATTGTAACAGCAGTACTTCTTGGTTTATGTGTGTAATTATGTGATGTATCTCAATGTCCGATAAACACTGGATTGGTAGTTGTTGTTTTATTCTAATCATTTATTTCCATAGAATCACAGCTTCAATAGTGTGAGCCAACACGGGTCGTCTCTGCCTCTCCCTTCTTCTCATCCCGGCAGCCCCCAAGAACAGCAGACTAACAATGGTCCTGTCTTAGCCATAGAGAAATCAGGTGAGTGTGACCAACAGCAGAGTAGTGTTTGAGTGCCGGTATCAGAATGGCAAGGGATGCAGCAGTTTGGATTCAGGTGCTTTGGCAGAGCTTTGGGTGTAATCCCTCTCCTAGAAAGGAGTCTACAGGGAAGGATCAGGGAGCATTTCAAAAGCTGTCTTTGAGTCTCAGCACAGGAACATAAGGGTTGCTGCAGGCCAGAATTGCGGTACATCAGCAGCTCTCTGTGTAAGTCTCCCAATCTATTGAGAGGTCAATCAACATCAAGGATTTTTCTTCATTAACATATTAAAAGCATCATCCTCAAAATAGACCTCTCCACCAATCACAACCCACAAGCATCTGTGATTCCATTCCTCAGTAGGCTATTCCCACTTCTCTCTCTTTTCGTTGCTTGCTTTAACCACCTCTGTTCTCCAATCCCTTAACGCTAATCTTCCAGCACTGACATTCTGCCACCCTCATCATCAAATCTGTGTCCTCCGCAGTTCTCTCCTTTAACTTAAAGATCATCCACATCGGGCTCCAGACAGGTGCCTTCCGAGGACCCATGAAAGCTGGCAGATCATCCCATGGTAAATCTAACATGGACTCTGATGACCTCGCCCATCACTGCCATATTTCCCACTGGCCCTTCATCTACGAGACATTCGAAAGAGTTGTAGCGCTTCAATTTACAAGGCACATTTACCCTCAATCCCTGCTGGAGGCAATTCAGTCATGATTTCTGTCATACTGCAGAAACAAAGTTGCTACAGTGCATGCAAAAGATTATACTTTTGAATTACAAAGATGACCTGTGCCTCCTGGATCTTTTCAAATTTCAGAGACCTTTGACACAGTCAATTCAATTCAATTTTATTTATTTGATTTGGTACTCGACTGAAAACCACAAATATTTCATGCATAATATTCAATTTTTACACCACAGTCAATTACAAGGTTCTACTGTCCATAATTTGTTTCCTCTTTATTGGCAAACAAGTTGCAATACCCACTATGTCCTTTCAAACATGTGGCCCCAGAGTGCTCCATCCTCGCACCCCTGCTATTCAGAATGTTGATGTGGGTCCCCTCAGCGTCCTCATGACCAGACAAAATATCCACTCCACAAATATGCTGAAGTTCAGCTGTATGTATGGTCTCCTCTATTTTTTTTTTTTTAAATATATTTTTATTGCAGGGATTAGCCAAAGTTACATGTTAGATCAGCAACATATCTGCAGTGAAAATAAAAAAAAACATCCGATCCCCCGTGAGAAAACATATTGGATACACAGCCATTCAGCCCACAACCCGAGGGTCGGGCGGCGTCTGCTTACAAAATCGCAGGTGGGGATCCGGTATAAAGTCTAAGCTGATCCGGATAATCCAGCGGCCTTCGTCTGCTTTTCTAAATCAACTTAATGGAACAAACCCTCCCCAACAGTTGCTCAACTCAGCTCCCTCCCCCCGCCCAACCCCGCCATCAGTGTGTGATACGTGTAGCAAGCGCTCGTGGGAAGAAACCCTAGGTAACTGCGTAGAGATCAGTGTTGTGGATGTCTAACGGGACTCAAGTTGTGTTACGTCATCGCCCTCAGAATCGCTGGAAGCGCAGTAATCTTGCAGGGCCTGCACTAATGTCTCCCATTCCAATGCTGTTTCTAGCGCCCTCTCATTCTGCTGCCGCCTCGCCAGTTGGTATCGTAAAGTGCTCTCCCCTGTGGCCCATTTCAAAAGTTCGTTGTGCCATTTAGCTCCCGTTGGACCAACTCTTGCCTTCCAATTCCAGGTTATCTCTCTTTTAGCGAGAATGAGCCCTAAGTCTATAAATGTGCTTGATATTTTATTTTTAGGGGTATGCGGGAACCAATGTAGGATCCCCACCGCTGCGTCGACAGTCAAAGTTCTCCCAGTAACCCCATTAAGAGTGTCCTCGATCAGAAGCCAGTATGAGGACAGCGCTGGGCAGGACCACAGCATGTGAATGAGGTCTGCCTCGGGTGCTCGGCATCTGGGGCAATCTGCCGTGTCTGTGGCGAAGTATTGCTGGATTTTTGGCCGGGGTCAGGTAGGCCCTGTGGAGTATATAAAAGTGAACCAGTTGAAACCGGGCGTGGCGCGCTCCCTTCCAGGCTCGGCGCATTAGTTGTGTCCACGTCGTTTCCGGTATCTCTTTTCCTATGTCGGCTTCCCAACGGTTCCGCAGTGTGGTGAGCGGGGGCAAACCCTCATTAATCAGTCTATTATATAAGCACGTGACTGCCTTGACCGTCCCCGCGGACATCATAACATATTGGCACACCGGCGACGTAGGCGGTTCCTCCATACCACTTTTCCAGTGCGTCTGAATTGCTCTAATTAGAGCTGTATGTAGGAGGAAATCGCCTCGGGGAACGTCGAAACGGTCCAGGATCTCCTGGAAGGGTAGTAACACCCCGTCTTCATAAAGGTCCCCCTCTAACTGCAAGCCTGCATCTTCCCAATGTCCTAGGCGCGACCAGTCTCCCCCGTGCGGCAAGGCCGTTAACATCCCCAGCGGTATTTCCGGTGCATATCGGAGTTTTAGCTCCCCCCGGGCGTGGGCGCGATTCCAGCACAACCTAATAGTCCGTTCCTCAAGCGTTAAGTCTTGCAGGGCTAAGCGCTGGCGTAGTGCGATGAAGGAAATAACATGTCTGGGCATTCCCCTGCCCCTCCCATCCTCCGGGCCACGAAACTCTCTCGCTATCTCCTGGGTGAAGGTCTGGAATTGAGCTGCCAGATAGTATTTTTCAAAATCTGGCACCGCTAGACCTCCTTCCGACTTCGGTCTCATCAGGGTCTTGAGTGCCACTCTCCGGCGACCCGATCCCCAGAGGAACCCCACAACCATGGATCTCAGGAGCCGAAAGGTGGCCGGCGGGACCCAAATCGGAAGCACCCTAAAATAGTATATCAACCGGGGTAGTGCCACCATTTTCAACAGTGCTATACGCCCCGCCACCGAAAGCGGAAGGGTAGCCCAGAAGTCCATGTTGCCTCGCAACACGCGAATACAGCGGGCTATATTGCCGTCCAGGAGGTCGGCGGGGTCATGGTACACGTTCACCCCCAGGTACTTGAGGCAGCTAGGTTCCCACCTAATCACTCTGTTGGTGTCGGGTCTGGGCTCTCCCCTACGAACTGGAAATAGACAGGCCTTGGCCCAATTCACCTTAAGGCCCGAGACCTCCCCGAAGGTTGTCAGAGCCTCTGCAGCCCCGTCTAGAGCAGTATCTGAATTCTCAAGGAAGAGCAGCAGGTCATCAGCATACAGAGAGATATAGTGCTGACCAGACAAGGTCCGCAGTCCGCCGAAAGAAGCTCCGGTCCGAACTGACAACGCCAGTGGCTCCACCGCTAGCGCGAAGAGCAATGGAGATAGCGAGCACCCCTGCCTCGTACCTCGTTCTACTGGGTACTGTTGGGAGATCAGCGGGCCTGCCCTCACCCTGGCCGACGCAGAGGCATAAAGCACCGTAGTCCACCTGATAAAGCCCTCTCCTAGACCGAAGCGCAGTAGTACTCTGCGCAAGTAGTCCCATTCTAGGCTATCAAAAGCCTATTCCCGGTCAACCGAAAGGACCAATGGGCACAGGGCCTCCGTGTGCGGTTCCTCTAGCAGTCGAAATAACCGGCGAATATTCATGGTCGTATTGCGTTTTGGGATAAATCCTGCCTGGTCTTCGTGTACCAAGGAGCGCATGTGTCCCAGCAGCCTTGACGCCAATATACTGATAGAATCTTATAGTCGACCATTAACATAGATAACGGTCGATAAGACGCCGGGTCAGCTGACTCCCTACCAGGCTTGAGGAGGGGAACTACTAGGGCCTCACACATCGAGCCGGGGAGTCGTCCCAGGCGCTTCGCTCCTCTGTAGACTACTAACAGTCGGGGCGCCAATAGGTCCACGTAGGTGGAGTAAAATTCGACCGGGAGCCCGTCGAGGCCCGGGGTCTTATTTCTCGCCATCCCCTTTATGGCGCTACGGATTTCCCCCAGTTCAATATCGGTGCCCAGGGCCTTGGCCACGGCGGGCTCCAGCGCGGGAATCTCTAAGGATTGCAGATAATCGTCGACCAGGGTGGGATCTCGGGTCAGGTTACTGTGGTACAGCCGTTCGTAGTAACGCTGGTAGCAATCTAATATCTCCGGTTGAGTGTGCACCTCAAGACCCTCCGCGGTGCCCCCATTGGTCGCAAAATAGTCAGAAATGTTGTCCTCCAGGTCCGCCCTGACGACTATATACTCTAACATCTCAGGGCGCAGTTTCCAAGTAGGTACATTAGGGACCCCGGGAAACCAACGGAAGTCCCCTAGGAGGGGGTTGTGATCCGAGATGGTCCTGGCCAGATATTCAGAGCGAACTGTCGCGTACACCAATTCCACCGACCCCAGAAACCCGTCTAGTCGCACATGTAATTCGTGCAGGCCAGAAAAGAATGAATAGTCTCTAGTGTCGGGGTGTTGCGCACGCCAAATATCCGTCAGCCCCCAATGCGTCTGCCATTCCTTCCTGCCTTTAGCCACTCGCCGGACCGGGGAGTCCGGAAGGGGGGGGTGTGAACGGTCAGCGTCGACATCCACCACCGAGTTAAAATCGCCACCTAGCAGGAGGGTTCCCGACAAGAAATGGGCCAAGGAGCCCGACAACCCGGAGAGGAAGGCAAGCTGGTCCACATTAGGTGCATAAACGCAACAGATATTCAGCGCTCTGCCCCCCAATGTGCCAGAGATAGCCACGTAGCGACCCTCCGGATCTACCACAGATTTGGAAACCTGCAGGGAAACCCCAGCCCTTATCCATATCAGTACCCCCCTCGCGTAAGCTGAGTAAGTAGTGCAGTAAACCTGCCCTCTCCATCTACGCTGTAGCGCCGCCCCTTCCGCCTTGGTGAGATGTGTCTCCTGCAGCAGCGCTATTTGCACCCCTCTACGCACTAGATAAGCGTGAATTTTGTGGCGTCTGGACATAGTGTGAAGACCCCGCACATTCCAGTGACGCATTTCACATTAGCGATCTCAGCCATTGTCCCACATCGTCGCTCCCAGGCTCTCCCAACAACGCGCAATCAAAAAACAGGCAAAAATCTGGTCAACACTAATGGCGGTCATCCCCCCCAACAGCAACCAAACTTCCTTTTGAAACAAACCCCTTCCCACCCACCCCAGAACTGGACCCAAATAGCACCATCTAGTTCCCATCCAAACCGTGTCCCTGGAAAACCCCTGTTCCCCGACTAATCCTGCGGTCGCCACCGCAGGTAAGCCTTAAGGGCTAAGTGCGGGCCGGGTGCCAGCAATGGGCCATCGAGCCTCGGGCTACCGAGACTAAAACGAGCCCCAAATCAAAAGTATCAGACAATGTATGGTCTCCTCTATATACGACAACTAGAGATGCTGCCTTGACACTACTCAATCCTGAACTGGGAGTAATGTATGTAAAAATAAACCTCTCTGAAACTAAGTTCCACTATTCAATGAAGGTACAATCCCAGACAAAGAATTAGGTACAGAACATTCAGCTCAATAAGGTTGACCCCCCTTGTAACAAGCCCCAACATCTACAGTGTTTTCAAACTGATTCCAGTCCCTCTTTCAAGGATTCTTTTTAATTCTCAACCGGTGTACTATCAGCTCAGCTTCCTCTCATTAATCAATCAATCAATCAATCAATCAAGGCATTTATAGGGCGCACTACTTACCCGGAGGGTCTCAAGGCGCTTGGGAGGGGTGGGGTGCCGCTACTGCTCGAACAGCCAGGTCTTGAGTTTCTTCCTGAGGGAGAGGTGGTCTTGGGTCAGGCGAAGGTCGGGAGGGAGGGTGTTCCAGGTCTTGGCGGCCAAGTAGGAGAAGGACCTTCCTCCTGTTGTCACTCTTCGGATGCGGGGGACGGCGGCGAGGGCGTGGTTGGTCGATCGGAGGTGGCGTTTGGGAGCGTAGAAGTTGAGGCGGTTGTTGAGGTAGCTCGAGCCTTGGTCATGTAGGGCTTTGTGTGCGTGGGTGAGGAGACGGAAGGTGATTCTCTTGTTGACGGAGAGCCAGTGCAGGTCTCTCAGATGTCCGGAGATGTGGCTGCTCCGGGGGATGTCGAGGATGAGTCTGGCTGAGGCGTTCTGGATCCGCTGGAGTCTCTTCTGGAGCTTGGCGGTGGTTCCGGCGTAGAGGGCGTTGCCGTACTCCAGTCTGCTGGTGACGAGGGCCTGGGTGACCGTCTTCCTGGTCTCGGTGGGGATCCACCGGAAGATCTTCCGTAGCATTCGCAGGATGTTAAAACAGGACGCGGAGATGGCGTTGACTTGTCTGGTCATGGAGAGGGAGGAGTCCAGGATGAAGCCCAGGTTGCGTGCGTGGTCTGTCGGTTTGGGTGCGGAGCCCAGGGCGGGGGGCCACCAGGAGTCGTCCCAGGCGGAGGGCGAGGAGCCCAGGATGAGGACTTCCGTCTTGTCTGAGTTCAGTTTCAGGCGGCTGGTCGTCATCCACTCGGCTACGTCTTTCATCCCTTCGTGGAGGTTGGTTCTGGCGGCGGCAGGGTCGTTGGTCAGGGAGAGGATCAGCTGGGTGTCGTCGGCGTAGGAGATGATGTTGAGGTTGTGTTGGCGTGCGATGGCCGCAAGGGGGCTCATGTAGACGTTGAAGAGGGTGGGGCTGAGCGAGGAGCCCTGAGGAACGCCGCAGATGACTTCCGTGGCTGCAGATCTGAATGGTGGTAGGCGGACTCTCTGTGTTCTTCCAACGAGGAAGGAGATGATCCACTCCAGTGCCTTCTCCTGGATTCCGATGTTGCTGAGGCGCTGCACTAGGGTGCGGTGGCAGACAGTGTCGAACGCCGCAGAGAGGTCTAGGAGGATGAAGGCCGCTGTTTCACCGTTGTCCAGCAGGGCTCGTATGTCATCGGTGGCAGCGATGAGGGCGGTCTCGGTGCTGTGGTTGGCTCGGAAGCCAGACTGTGGGTTGTCGAGGGATCCATTTGTCTCGAGGAAGGTGGCCAGCTGCTTGTTGACGGTCTTCTCAATGACTTTGGCTGGGAACGGGAGGAGCGAGATGGGGCAGTAATTCTTGAGTTCGGTGGGGTCCGCTGTTGGTTTCTTTAGTAGAGCGCTGAGTTCGGCGTGCTTCCAGCTCTCAGGGAAGGAGGCGGTGTCGAAGGAGGTGTTGATGATGTCCCGCAGGTGGGGTGCGATGACAGTGTCGGCCTTGTTGAAGACGTGGTGGGGGCACGGGTCGGTCGGGGATCCGGAGTGGATAGAGTTCATCGTGCAGATGGTGTCTTCTGTGTTGATCTGGTCATATCTTCTGCTTTGCATTGCAAGCCCTTATCCTAACGTACATCATTGGAGGCGATACACTGCTCTCAAGACTCATGATACCACCCACACACTCTTCGTAACTACCTTACAAGGATGGCATGCTTGATTACTGGGCAACATAAATATGGCTACAACACACCAATTCTCAAAGGTCTCCTGTGGCTCCCTTTGCAAGCTTACTTCAAATTCAAAACCTTATGCAATGTATGCAAAACATTACACACCACCAATCCTGACTAGCTGTTGATTAGCGGATGCTCGTATCATGCATAGCAAAAACAAACTTATTCTTGAAGTTCCCCAAAAATTAAGAAGAAACACGTTTATGTTCCTCTCCCACTTCACTTTAAATTCTGATTAACTTGTGTCTCCCCCTCCTCTTGTTCCTTTCATGCTTTTATGCCAAAAGTCTTGTTTACTGGGGTTAATGTCTCCTACATTATTCTGTATTTTAAAACCAGTGCTCCTTGTATATCACAGTATCGTCTTTGAGCCCATTCCATACTTACCAACCCTACTGATTAGTTGGTAGTTGCGTTTTGAGCAACACTAGCGCTTACTGAGTTCAGCCTTCAGTCCTCCGCCTTTTAGAGCTCTCAAGGTTTGATCATTCTTAGTACTGAGAACTGATTAGCATATTTTATGGTATAGCAGGAACTATAGTATGCACACTTTGACATCAGTGACAAGATAGAACATTACATTGGTTAAATGATAAAATCAAATTGAAAGCAAAATTACTAGAAAAACACTGAAACTTGACTATGGTAGACAGTTACCTGACAAAAGTTGTCAATGTTAAAGATAATGACGCCCCCCTTCTGGCAGGCAGGAGGGTGCCAGCTATCATGTTTGCTGACGACACCCTCCTGCTTTCCAAATCTCCGATGGGGATACAAAGGATCTTAGATGGATTTGGTCTCTTCTGTACACAACATGGTCTAGAGATCAATACTGAGAAGACCAAGTTCATCATCTTTAATCCATCCCTAAATACCAGACCTAAACCTACCTTAGGGCGAAGCCAGCTTGGAAAGGGTTACAACCTTTCAATACTTGGGGGTTACATTACATGAGGACTTATCCTGGGACCCCCAAATAGTAAAATCCCGGCTGAAGTTGTGCCAACTTTCAGGTGCTATCCTGAAGGCTGTGAACACTTCAACCTTTAAACCCATAAGCCCGGCACTAGAACTCTACAAAACTCAAGCTAACGCGGCTGCATCTTATGGCAGCAAGCTTTGGGGGTATAAAGCGGAGCATGATTTGGCCAGAGTGGAAAATAATTTTCTCAGACGCCTTCTGGCACTCCCTCGTGGTACACCTCTGCTCCCCCTAAGATTAGATGTGGGCTTACCTTCTATCGCTGTAGAATTGGAGTCAAAGCCAATAAGATTCTGGCATAGGCTATGGTCCACCAGCGAGCTCGCACATTACAGGCGGGACCTCTGCCATGTAATGAGTTTGAATAAGCGAGATAGAATCCCATGGCTGGCTTTTGTCAAGAAAGAATTGTACCGGATGAAACTGCCTGAGCTATGGGAGGACCCTGAGCAGGGATGTCGAACTATTTCCCGCAAAAAGTTGGTCCTAATCTACAAGGAACAAAGTTTAGCTCTCCTCCTGTCCGCTCCTACTAACGGCACCCTGACTGACCGCTTTTTGGAATTTAAGAATTCCTATGAATTCGAAGGTTTTATGGACATTATATTCCCCATCCTAGCGAGAAAATTATATATACAGTGGAGGCTAGGCACTTTGCCCATTAAAACCTTCACTTGTAAATGGCTTAAGGGGGGGGATAAATCTTGTCCCGGATGCAATGCTCATGACGAGGAGGAAATTCATTTTCTTTTCTTTTGCCCTGCTTACAACAGACCCAGGAAATACTGGCTGGTGCCCCTATGCAGGAACCTGGGATTTAGGTGTCATCTGTTTGCATATAGAATATTAAAAACTAGCACTTTGCCTCACATTGTATTCGCAGTGGCTAAATTCATTATGGCTATGTGGCAGATAAGAAAAAAACTATTACATGCCTAAATGTAGAAAATATGAAATGTTCTTCTTAAATTAGAATTATCCTTTTCAATTCTGAAATTATCCCTCCTAATCATGAAATTGATTTTTCCAATCCCCTTTTATCTTTAGTACAATATGGAAACTATTTTTATCTATTGTATTTTAAAATTTGCAATGTGTTTTTTTAATGTGGATGTATAAATGTATTTTGCAATGAATCTTTTATGGTCTCAAGGACCGAAATAAAGAAATTTTGGATTGTATTGGATAAAATCAAATTGAAAGCAAAATTACTAGAAAAACACTGAAACTTCACTAAGGTAGACAGTTACCTGACAAAAGTTGTGGAGTGGCACTCCTGTCTGTCCAAAGAGGCTCCATCCATCAAATGAAGGAGTCTCTAGATGGATTCCTCGTAGGTGTGTTGCTTCCTGACTCTTCCGCAGCTCCCAGGAGCTACTCTGTACAAAGCAGTGTCCAAAATGAAGGTACATTTAGATGTCAGGTTTTAGCCCATCTCTACCAGTGTGACATTTGCCCTGTTGTGAGTGAGAGCTGAACTCGACATCCAGAAGTGTGAGTCTCACTCACAATGAGTGAGACTTGGAGTCTCTGGGTTTTTCTTAAGACCAGAGCAGGCCTCAGCAATTCACAACCGCTCCTGCAGTGAAACAAAACATTGCACAACGAATGCAGCTAGAAAATAAGTCCAAAATTGGGTCATGGGGAAAGTGAAACTGGAACTTACAATGCCTTTCTGGGTGAGAGGAAAGGCCGGATAGAGGGGGTGGGAGGTAGGCCACCCTGCTATGATCCAGTCCGTCCACTGCACCTTTTGAATTACTGAATTATGAAGTACAGAAAGAGGCTGCCCCAGCATCCTGGGTGCCCCACCGCTCCCCCTCCATGTCTCCCTACTACCATGTGACACAATGCACAGGTTTCAGTATCTCTTTTGCCAGAAGTGAAGGCACTCATGGCTATTGCAAGCTCAGGGCTGCCAGTGGATATTTCTGGAGACTGAGACCGTTCTAATAGAGATACAGCAAGCAATGGCGAGGCTAGGCAACCATGTTTACACCCAGGACCATGCACTCACCCACCTCTGCCACATACCTACATAATCACCGGAAATGGTTCTGATAACACTCATTCTTTGAGTGTGAGCTTCACACCTTCGAGGACAAGCTCACTTGCTAACCGTGAGTCTCACACCTTGGAGCACAGCCTCATCCATTGAAGGTGACTCTCACACCTTGGGGTGTAAGCTTAACTCTAATCTGGGTAAAATGTCATTTGATGTTATTTAATGTGATTGCATGATCAGGTCTCATGTGATGTTATTTGTGGTCACATCCTCATTGTGCTAACTGGTGGTTTCGAAGCTTGAAACAGCCTACCTCTTTTTTGGTCACAGCAGGAAGGCTGTGCCTTTGTAAAATAAGTGAATCAAACGGTAGACAGTACTGCCCACCTGAGGTACCCTGGCAAGGCTCGGACATTTTTCTAGCTATGGAATACCAAGAGGTTCTGCAAATCATAATTGAAGTGCTAACAGAGCTGTGTGTGTGTCCCATCTCTGGTATAGCAGGAGATGCTGCATACCCAAATCAAGGTGTGTTTTGAAACTGTATTTTATTCTCCTTACTGCAATGTCAGGTGGTTGGCTGATAAGGATTGACATTACCCGAACACTGTGTGATTCTCACTACTTACATAGATGGAGTACTACAGCTTAGGTTTGACATGGATTGGAAAAGTTGTCTTATCCATGAAGGTAGCGATACCAAAGGCGATGATGTATATGGCCATTTCTGAACTGGGGTGGCGGAGTGAGCTAAAGAATGGTGATGGATTAAACCCAGATCAGTTGACTGGAGGTGAGTGTTTGATTTGCTCAAACGCTCCGTCCATCATCCATCCCCTTTTGTATCGCTTTGTTCGCCCTAAGTTGGCAGGGTATGCTCAGACATGAGTCCCTTGCTCACTTTGCCACTGGATTCAAGATAGCCTGGCTGATGAGGATTATGAATCCGAAACCGGCCCCAGGAGGCTTGTTTCCGGTCCAGGGAAAACATGGCTTGGCAGTTCGGGCTGGACTGTTCCCATGAGGCACAGGGTCAGGCTGATTTGCATATGGCCATGTATGAACTGGGGTGGCGGAGTGAGCTAAAGAATGGTGATGGATTAAACCCAGATCAGTTGATTGGGGGTGAGTATTTGATTTGCTCAAACGCTCCGTCCATCATCCCCTTTTGTATCGCTTTATCCATGAAGGTATGCACAGAGTGTTCAAATCAGATGTGGGTTGAACATTTTCAGTAGCTTTGCTTCCCACATTTCTTACCCTTCCTTCGTCTCTGAAAGCTTATTTATGAATTATTCTTCTTTTTTTAAGTTTAATTTTATTAAGAGATAAACAGGAAAAATAACAGCAATGCAACAAATACATCAAATCCTATTTGAAATAATAGTAAAGAAATATATTAAAAATTTGTAAGGATAGGACAATAAAGCTGGAACCAAAAGAAAGATGCATCATATAATACAATAAAAGAACAAGGGAAAGGGAACAAAGAGTAATCAAGATACAGCAATTAACAATAACCTAGTGTATAATAAATGCTATTGAGTACTGTAAGCATAACAATAATAAAAAATTGAAAAATATGCTAATAAACCAACTAATCATGTGTTAATGAAAAGGCAAAGGGAAAACATTAAGGTGGTTTTCGAACATCATCTGACAAATTTTTAGATCTGATTGATTCTTCTAACCACAGATACCTCACCCTTAAATATTCCCAGCCATCAGACTGGATCCAAGGAACTTCCAAGCAATAGCTCCACAGCGCTACTGGGTAGTGCCATCCGACTCCACAGCAACCTCATTGCCACCTCAGAAACGACAGAGTAGAGCTGCATGTATGGGACAGTGTCGTATATAAGTTCAAGACACATCATGACTTGAGAAGTAGATTTATTAAGGAGAACAGCAGAGAGTGATCCAACGCCTGCTGACCAAACTCCAACTGACTCTAATAGAACATTGAGTGTAGAGTCAGATTGACACATATTCTGGAATGTAGGGAGTACATAGAGAAACCAAGAATCATAGAGTAATAACCATAGATAGTATTTGCAACAGACAACACTGCATTCTGACATCAGTTCCTGTCTTTCCATGACCTTGAATGCTGTTCTAAAGCTCCACGTTTAATGTTGTCAAACTTCTGACATCTTCAGAATTCTCAAGCAGTGCCCTTGGGAAGAAAAATTTCTACCCATAACGACAGAATTCAAGCCATGCCACAGGAAGCAAATGTCAGTCACAGACCTCCATTATGTGTCGCTGGTGCCTAGCAACCGGTCAGGACGCAGTCATGGGGTAAGTGTGGCCTGATGCACATGACAGTGATAGGAAAGCAGGAAGGAAAGGTTTTCACATTGCAGAACACAATAAGAGATCACAATTGAATTTGTGGTCCCGCTCCAAGTCGGGGGCTGTTTTGCTCCAGATCGATAGGCTCTTCCCGCTCTAAATTCCTGTCCTGCTTGAACTCATTAGGTAGGTCAAAGTTTAAGGAGCATCACGAAGTGCAAGAAGTCCAAGCAGGATTTGATCCCCTCTTGCCACTCAGGTCCATGGTAGAATCCATGCAGTTGGCATTTCAAGGGCCTTTCTCCTCCACTGACACCGAGCCCGTCGCCAGATTGTTCAAGCCAACCACGGAATTCATGAGCCATCGTTGATCTCACAGCAGAGAAAGTCATTTAAAGAGGTCATGCTGCAAATGTTTAAGGTGCTGTAGCTCCCTCTGGAGCTATAGCAGGCCTCTCAGAGCCCTCTTAAAGACCCAAGCCTGGCCCCATGCCAATGCAGGTCCAGACTTACACTCCAGCCTCAAGGTCCACACTATAACCTCCATGCTAGCTTTGCTGCCAACTCTGCCAATTCCATATCCGACTCAATCCCAATGCCAGTCTCTGATACAGAGCCAAGGACAGCCCGTACCAGCCCTATGTCACATTCTGAAATAACTAAAGTGCAACCGACCATAATTGAACCCAACTCCTAGCTTCTCCAAAGCACCACTACTACCAGAAGTTAGAGGCCTCTTTACCTCTGCGTTGGATGCAATCCAGGGTTGCACACCTCCTCAATAATGGCAGTGATAAGAAGGCGGACATATTATTTCCCCCTCATTATACTGATGCAGGACTCTGTTCGGACCTTCAAAATGTCAGTCATTGCATACTTCTCCGTAAACTGAACTGGAATCCCCACCTAGGCTATGAAAGTTCTTGAATTACACCTGCCTAAAGCACAAACAAAGTCCAGCCTCCTCACTGAAGCTCTTCACCAAGCACCAGCTTTTACAGAGCCTGTATTGCCCTTCAATGAGGCGCTTATGGACACTCTCTGGCCCTTGATACTGACACCTCCCGTTAGTAGTCCTGTGGCTAGGTAGCATGGACCGGTCCCTGGTTACCCTGTATTTCTCACTCAGTATCTCTTTCCAGAAAGCCTCTTAGCGCAGGAGTTAACCAGTAAAGTCGACCTAAGGCCTTTCCTTCTACACCTCTGGAGAGGGAATCTAAGCTTATTGATGTATTTGGAAAAAGGTTGTACTGCTCAGCTAGTCTGGCCTTACGTTCTGTGAATGCAGTCTTCCTTCTGGGTAGATACACTTGCACACTGTGAAACATGCTCAGCAAAATCTCAGCAGCCGTTCCAGAGGATCTCAGGGCAACATTTGCCTAAACCATCAAAGATGGTAGGAGGGGTTGAAGTAAGTATTACATGCTGGCCTTGATACCACAGGCTGTATAGGTCAAATCATGGGCACCAGAGTAGTGCTTAGGTAAACACTGTTGCATACATGCAACAACGTTTTCGGGTCCATGTGTCCTGATGGACATGTCCTTTGATGGCTCTTGACTTTTAGGGAAGAAAATATCATTAGCAATGGGACTTGCTGTCATGGACACCTATCAAGCTGCATTGGGTGTCAGTGCATGTGTTTAACAGCACTGCTGCCTTGAAAGACAGTTTTGCAGAGAGTTATTCTGCCCACTTGGTCCTGCAGGACTTTTTGTTTTGAGCCCATTCCTCAGATCTCCACCGTTTGGGGGATAATGCTTTGGTACCTTTTCTAAAGGTGAGGAATCTGTAGTTGGAAGCATTCATCAGAAGAAAGAGTTACTTACCTTTGGTAATGCTCTTTATGGTGGATACTCTAATCTTTCTCAGCTATACCACCTACTCGCTTTGTGGAGAGAACTCCTATTTAAGGTTACATGGTGTGCAAAATAAGGATGAACTCTGTAATAACCACTGGCTGAGATTATTTCAAGCATTCCACCCATCACTCTTTTGTACACATCACTCTGACAGCCTAAATATGGCAGGTATGCCAAGGCATGGGTCCCATGCTCACTGTGCCACTGGAAAAAAAACTATACTCGATGGAAGAGCTCCAGCCAGGGCGAAACTGGTCTTGAGTTGCCTGTGTTCCAATTCCAGGAGGTCATGGCCTGGCAGTTTGGGCTGGAGCAGGGCAATGCTGATTTACATATGCTTGGGTCCAAACTGAGGTGGTTTAGTGTGCAAAATAAAGTTGGACTGGGATACGGTCCCAAGTAATTTCTAGTGGCTGAGATTAATTCAAGCATTACACCCATCACCTTTTTCTATACTCCAAGTTAGTTTTCAGTACACATTCACCTGCAATTTGTCTGAGTTGATCAGCGCCTGAGGGCGCAGAAACTGTCATCAGGGTGTAGGTGTGGTACTATATGAAGCTCTGCTCCATCACTAACGGGCAGCACCTGGCCACTGCTTAGTCCGACAGTGCCACCTGGCAAAAGTTTCCAGGTTCAGACTGGCAACTGGTAACAATCTAAAGGTGAAGAACCTGCAGTTAGAGTATCCCCAGAAAAAGGGTTGCCAAACATCAATAACATATTCTTCTAATGCTTTTTATTTGGTTTCAGCAGCCCTCAAATCCAGCTTTGCAAAGTCCCACAGTGATTACCAGATGCAAAGGCACACGCCACCGCTCAGGGACAAGGGATGCTTTGGCTCTCAGCAGAACTTGACATTTTCAGAGACAAAGAGAGTCTTGGATGAGCTAGCATTACCTTTGGGTAAGTCTATCGGACACAAAATTGTTGGATGTCATGTTGATGTGATGTATATGCGATGGAATGCGTGACATGTGATATATGATGTGATGTTAATTGTTTTTTCTAAAGTTTATGTGCATCAACCAGGTTTATGTCACCAGGGTGAGACAGGATAACATCTATTAAGATCGATTTATTGGTCACTGTTTTTGAAAACTCTTTTCAGAGCACTGCATAAAACTGAGATAGAATTTGCTGATCAGAGAGAAGTAGAGAGGGAGTGCCAGAGGGTGGGGGCCAGAATGGCATATATTTGTCCACCAATGCATGAACGCTATATGTGGAAATAGCTCCTAGCATGCTTGGGTGCAGCAGTCATGATGGGATGCACTGGGTGGTTCTGTTGAGCTGTTTCAGTAGCAGTCCACAGAGCGCAATCCATGCCAGACTTCAGCATTAAGGGCTTCAGTGTATGTAGCAGACCCATGAAATGGTGTCACCAGCAAGCCAACATCCTCTATTGCTTCTTCTAAGGATACTTTTGGTGACTACTTTAGAATGCGTTGTGGCTAGTAGAAGAGAGGAGGGGTCCCGTTAGTGACCTGTATATTGTGCTTGCTAATTGAGAACTGATGCTTTGACAGTTTAGGATAAGATGGGGATCTGAATGAGGGAGATTGGGAGTCTATTACTGAATTTGGTTGTTGTGTTATCCCTCTTGGCAGGTACGAGGATCATCCCAACGCCACAGGAGAAAATCGGGGCGCTGGAGCAGGTGTGCCAGATGAGAACACAGCTTAAGGCTGGGTCCGAGATGAACCTTCTGTCCCTCGGCAGGTCTTGCCCACAGGCATCCTGTGACTATGTGCACTCAGCAGGCTCTGAGGTATGTGAGCATTGCACCACAACAGGCAGCATCCCTTTCCTATTGACTGGCTTTGCGTGAGCTGAATACTTCTTTCACAGAGCACTACACTCCCTTCACAGAGCTGAAGGCACTACACTCCCTTCACAGAGCTGAAGGCTTTACTCTCACAAAGTGAATCTCCTCAGCTCTCTAAATTTAGTGCTTCCAAGCTGACTGCTCAACATTCTAAAATCTGGTTTCCAACAAGATGAGACACCCTTCCTTGATGTTGATTACTTCCTCGTGCAGCCCTCCATGTAAGTGAAAGTCCGCCATCATGCTGCGGTAGGAGATGGAGTGTCATCTCAGTTCTGCACATGCACATTCTGTGGAAACATACTGAAGACAACATTAGGGGCCATATGTATCAAGCAAAATTGCATTCTCAAACGCTGAAATTCGCAGAATTTCGGTGTGTGCGAATGCAATTTTGCCAAATGGTATGTATTAAGGCAAAATAAGGAATCGCAAAATTTGCGATTCCTTATTTTGCGCTTGCATTTAAGGAATCGCAAATTTTGCGATTCCTTAAATGCAATGTAATCTGTACCAAAAAAGTGCAATTTGACCTTAAGGAATCGCAAATTACCACCATCTTCAAGTTGGTGGTAATTTGCGATTTCTTTGAGAAATGCATTTTTTTGTATTTTTCAAAGTGCAATGTGAAGCACATACATGCCATTGGGGCATGTATGTGCGCCACATGTGCCCCCATGCTTATTTCAGGGGTGCAACAGGGTGTCCTTTTGACACCCCTGCACCCTTGAAATTGCATTCTCAATTTGCGATTCGCTAATTGCTAATCGCAAATTGAGAATGTCTTCCCAGTCATTCCTATGGGCCTCTAGGCCCATAGGAATGAATGGGGAGGTATTCCTTAATTGCGAATTGCAATTTGTGATTCTCAATTAAGGAATATGTAGGATTCGCGAAATGTATTGCAAATCCTACATACATAGCAGTTTGCGATTCTCAAATAGAGATTCGCAAAAAATCGCTATTTGAGAATCGCAAAATGACTTATTGATACATATAGCCCTAGAAGAGTCATGATTGCAGAAGGGGGAAAAAATACACCTGGCCTTTCCATGGATAACTGGTTCACAAGAGTTTCGAAATCTGAGATCCACCTAGGAGGAAACACTTTGAACTCTCAATATTTAAATTGAGCTGACTGAATGTGGGAAACACGATCATATTTTTATCTATAGTGCTTACTCCACCTGTCCGGGTTTTAGAGTGTTGGACAACGCATTGTAATGACATGAGTGGTGGAAGCATGTGAGGAATCAGTTTCAAAGCGCTATGCAAAGCCTTTGCAAAAATATAAGTAAAAGGAGCATTAATTGGAACAAAATGTACAGAGTTGTGCAAAAACGTTTGCAATATCAGGAGTAAAAGAAGCAGTTAGTGGCAATTTCAGAGTGCTGAGCAAAGTGCAACATTAGCAATAAAAAAAGCAATCATCTGAAATCATTAGAAGGCTAAGATTAGCCTATAAGGAGTCCCCATTGCTTGAGTAGGGCATAGCGTGTCGACTGATACGAGCAGGAAGTCAGGGGTATAAAATCAGAATGAGGGCACTGTCTGAAAATCTCTACTTAAGTGTATATTACATGACAACTCTGAGGTCTGGCAAATAGATAGAAATAGCCACTCAGTGTAAGCCCATCCCAGTGCCATACACTGTTAGCAAGATATAGACGAGTGCACAAGTGGGGAAAACAAGATAAATGTCTGATAGGAAATACAACTATTGTACAGCTATAAGAATAGAATAAGTACATATTCAAGTTGAACATCACAATTGAACAGAGGGGTCAAGTAAGACACGGTTGGTAGAACAAAATAACAATAGTTACGACAGAGCCGAAAGTAAGAAGTGGTGGTAATTCAGAAAATGTATTTGGCCAGTTAATTCATTTTAAACTTTTTCCTTATGTACTATGGCAGTCGGGAGTTAGAGGGCCTTTCTCAAGGTTGTTGTTTATCACCGGTTTCCAAGGTGGCCCTGAGACACACTCCAGTATGATGGTTATGACTCCCCCATGGACTGTGGATTACCCCAGGGTTGTGAAGTTGAGCGGTTGAGGCTTACTCTAGAGGTTAAACGCACATATCCAACTCAGCACGGATGTAACTCTCAATAACATTAAACATTAATTTGCAGTCAGTGTTGCTTAGTCAAAGAACAGGGCTTTCATTTAGAGATTAGTAAGATACAGAAGTTAAACTTATGAAGCACACGGAAAAAAGATATTAGCATTTTGTGGCTCCAAGGAACGACCCTAACCGTTTTCATATCATTTGCACATTAGATTTTCTGTACGATACGCCATAGCACAGTTTCACATAATGGTGTGAAAGAACTCAGGACTGAAGATCATTAGTTCTAATGGGAACCTGAGTATTATATTTAAAAAGACAATGCTTTCCAAATAATCATTCTCAATTGACACTCACGGTATATATGAGACAGTATCCAAATGTAACAACACTGATATAAGTACCATGAAGTGTTTCCATCACACAAAAAAAGGAATACTTCCATGAGGCACATCAGGCTCGTGCTACTCCCTGAAGTACAGAAGGGAGAGTGGCAATGGTCTACTAGACCTGGGTGAAATTTAAATTACGGTGGCGTAATTGGTGTAAATTTGGTAATTCCGCATTACACCTGTTAAGTGAAATTCCCGAAATTACACCTTTACATTACTTCCGATAATTATGCACCATTCACAGTAAAAAGTTGCAATGAACATGCCATTCTGCTTAGATCACAATAAGGGGACATCATCTCATCCCCTCCTCCAGCTGCCTGGGGCTAAAGAAGCTGGCCTCCTCTCAATATAAGAACTCCATCCATTCACATGTCCATGCAAGAGCAAAGTCTTGAAAATATTTGGTAAGCAACAAAGATCATGTTAGAATGTGGTGTCTTCAACTAAACGAAAAAAAATTATTCCTTTAACATGCGAAAGCATTTCACCTTAGTACATCAGATTACTTCAGAGATATTTATTAGAAGTGAGAGTTTTTTAAACATGAACTGACAAACCTTTCCACTGCTGCCCTGATGACAATGCTATTATTGAACTAAGAGGCAAGTCAGGGATCATTTGTCCCTTATATGTGGCCTTGATTAATATAGATGAGGCAACATATAAAACATGAGAGGTTTTTATATAGTGCACGTCCTGAACTCACATATTTGAAGGTGCTCTTGTATGTGATAATGGACAAAAAGGAAGCTCGATTAAATATATTATTCGCCCAGGATCACGCAATTTGTTCAATCAAGGAAGACAGGATTGAAACCAGATTGGGAAACGGCCACTACAACGCGGTCGTTTCCACGAAAACATTTACCACGCATGCATGACAACGCATGCGTGGTAACAACGAGAGGGTTTACCACGCATACCTTTACTACGAAATACGTAGTAAAGGTATGTGTGGTAAATAAAAAAAAGAGGGGTTTGGGGGGTCTCCCCCACTAAAAAAAAACAAAACAAACTAACCTGCAGTGCCGATGATGAAGCAATCAAGGAAACGGAATTAAACTTCCGCTTCCTCTTTACGACGTACGACCGACGTAACCAACGAAGATGAAGAGGAGACAGTTAAAAAGGTAAGGGGAAATGTAATTTAAAAAAAAGTAAGGGTTAAGGGCAGGGGTAATTATAAGGAGTGGAGGCTGGGGCGTGTAAGGGGAGAGGTATAACCTTTAACAAGAATATGCCCTCACCATGCATAAATTTACAACGAAAAACGTTGTTAATCTATGCGTGGTAAAGGAATATTAGTGGTAAAGGTTATACGTAGAAAACGAATGCCGTTGTAACACATGTGTGGTAAAGGCATGCGTTGCAACGGAATTCGTTGTAATGACATACAACCCCCAGATTTTATACTGTGAAACGAATTCACTAGTCGGTACCTCTTTCTGACATCAGTGGTTAATAATGCTGCTCGAGAACATAAAAGCGATTCACAACAAACTTTCAGCGCAAGAAGATTTGCCAGGCTGCAGAACCTGGGATTCGAACCTGGTTCTAAGTGTCATGGTTGGCAGCAGTATCACTACGCCACATCGCCTCTGTGGGAGCTTGCCTTGCTTTGGGATTTAGATTCACGGTCAGGTATCAGACTTCAGCCCTTGTTGGAGCTTTAACCGCATCGCTGCGGCGGCTTTTCCCGCTGTGTGCTGCATTTTTAAAATTACTGCGTTACATGACGAGCTCAGCTCGTCATCAGCACACGGCAGGTAAGCCTCATGATGAGCTGAGCTCGTCATCAGCATCGAAGTGGTTAAGTAACTCACCCAGTTCTGATATTTGTTGTTCTTTTCAAGACATTTTAATTCATGGCCCTGACAAACAGTTTACAAGATATATTTTTAGTAATATTAACTATATGATCATAAACAAGTATCTGCTCCAGATTTCAGTTTGGTTGTGATGGCACTGGCAATCCGAAACACGTGACTGCTCTTCTGGGCATCATTTAATAATTAGAAGTGCGTTCCCGAACAGACCACGATCTTTTTCTAAGCTTGTCAGTGCACTCTGGAACATGTTAGTTTGTCATGCTTGAACCCCTGGTTTTGCCTTCTAAAATGCGTTCAGGCGTACAAAATATTTCACACCAACTGTTCATGCCAAAAATGTGTCAACTACAGCCCAATCCAGGTGTTTCCTACCAGTCGATCACAAGCTACCAGTAGCTCGCAGAAACCTTCAGAGAACCTCCCAGCCTTGTGTTCATTTTTAACTAAGAACTGCAATAAATAATGTTTTCCTTTTAAAGGAATGGCTATGTTTATTTTACATTACTATCAGGCTGCAGATAGCAGAGCCTGATAATGAGCAGTGCACCACTCAGATTTATGACCCAGGGCACAGAGGTGTAGTACTAAAGTACTGATGTATTTAACTCTGAAATACAAGTTGTTCTCAGCTCGGTATTGGATTATGTGAACAAAATGATGTATGTGAATTCTTTTAAATGAGAGAAAATTAAAATGTAGAGTAAACTTAATGATTAAGAGAACTCTTCATTTTAATTTGCTTTCTTTTCAAAGTTTTAAATTTACAAGCAGCAGGCGTGTTGCTCCCAGTGGCTGGTGGGCACAGTGTCATATTTATAACTGATAAATAAAGTCATTTTCTTTTAAATGGGAGACACATAAAGTGAAGAAAAATGTTTCTATGAAACATTGTCTTAATGTTTTTATCTACTTTAAATTAGGCTAATTAAGTCCTAATGTTTTATGAAGTATGCTTTTTCCCTTTAAATTCCTCACATTTGAACAAATGACTGTATTTTCCTGTTACAAATATGGCACTGTGTCTACAGGCAACTGGGAGTAAAATGCCTGCTGTTTGTAAAGACACTTTGACTGAGAGAAAATTAAAATGATGAGCTTTATTTATTGCATATCAACATAAATCAAACTCTTCAGTTGAATTTTCTTTCATTTCAAAGTGTTGCATTTACAAACAGCAGGCATCTTGCTCCCTGAGGCTGGTAGATACGCTATTATTTATAATTGAAAAATACAGTCATTTTGTTTTAAAAGGGAGACATTTAAAGCACAGAACAACGTTCTATCAAGTGCCGAAAAATATTCCTTAATATGACATTTTTGCAGAACATTTTCTGCACTTTACATTTTCCACATTTAAAAAAAAGAAAAAAGGTATTTTTGTGTTGTACATGTAATGCTACCACATATGCTTGCCCACCCTTTCACAATTCCCCCCTCTTTCTTTAGAGGTCTTTATCTCCTTTTTAGGAAAATCAAATAAGGATCCCTTCTTGACCCAGCACTGATGAGAATTCTCGTGTTAGAGCCAGATATTATTTTCCCTATTTTGTTAAATCAGTCAAACCTCCCTGGAAACAGTCATAGTGGCGCTACCATGGAAACATGCGATGATCAGAGCTGACCTAAAGAAACCAAATCTTGACCCATCGTGTCTGGATATTTTTCGCTCTATATTCTTGCTCGCAGGTTTAAGCAAAGTGGCGGAAAAGCCTGAATAGATGTCTGTCGAAGTTTCTTGAAGATAACTCAGTCTTACACCAGACACAGACAGGCTTTCGTCCCAAGCATAGTATAGAGACCGCCCTTCTGGCAGTAGTGGAAGAGACAAAAAAGAGTTTGGATCAGGGGTAACAGTAACTATTGTGCTCCTGGATCTCCGCCCGGCCTTTGATGCTGTTGACAACTCTATACTTTTAGATAGAGTGGGTCAGGCCAGTATCACAGGGAAAGTCTTGGAGTAGGTGGGTTCCTTGTTATGTTCCGCCTAACCAGCGCATGCGCTGTCTCGACGAAAGATGCTGTATACAACTATAGTGGGGGAAGCCCCGCCCACTTTCAACCTAGCTTTGTCATTGGCCGCAATCGTAAATGCTGCATGCTGATTGGTTTATGGAAACTTAATCCCGCCTCATGACGGCCATGTCGTCATTATTGTTCTTCCACAGCTATCGGCACCATTACCTTTAAAAAAGTTTAGTTTCCCTGCCTCCTCCTGTTCCATCCTGCAGTTCGTGACTTCTTAGGCCAGCAGCACCCCCCTACCCCACCCCCTTCTGTCTATGCCTTCTTTCACGCCCACACTTCTGTAGAAAATGCAATATGTCTCTCGTAAATAAGAGTCATATTGCATTTTCGGTGCTTCGTGGTGCGTGATTGGTTGATGGCTTCGCACTCTTTTTTTGCAATGGGTCAGAGTGAGCCTCTTTTCATATCCACCGGGACCAGACAGTTGGCCTCAAACGGATTTGCTGCAGTGCAAACAAGCGCACGCTTCGTGCTCGCGGGCACAATATTTAAATGCTTTTAAAGCTACTTGTGTATTCGCAAAGGGAGTTTGTTGCCTGATTCTTCAATGGCCGCCGCGGAGCGAGTGCGCACTGCAGCATAGCCAGCACTCCACGCTACTTCCACTGTTACAGCTCCCAGTCCCAGTTTATGTGCCTCCTGAGGGCGGGCGCCTCCAGGGCGCTGCAGCCGTTCTATTCCTGGAGCCGCCTCCCGATCCAGGCCCATCCGACCCCCATGTCTTCTCGCCGTGGTCTCTGCACTGCAGAGAAACACAGAAGAGGCGGTGCTGCTTTTATTTAGTGTGGACTCTACCCTTAGGTAACAGAGCGCTTTACACGAGTACCAGTTGCCCTACAACAGGGCATATAAATTTTATATTTAGGCACGGGGAGATTGTGATGTGCCCAGAATCACAGGAAGACCCTAATGTAACCAATATGGCTAAACCATTGGCATGGCCAATGCTTGTTATGTTTAAATCATTTTATGATTTAGAATAGGTATATTAGACAAGAAGAAAATAAGAAAAAGAGGAACAATACAAATACTCCCACCTACATCCAGTTCCCGGTAGGGCGGCATTGAGAGAAATGAAGTGAATAAGACATACCAAAACTAAAATAAAAACCCAATAATAGAAAAGAAAAAAAGGGAACAAGTGGGGAGGGAAGTCCCGGATGGGCTGTCTCAAGGATGATATAAGGAGCCAGACACTGGGGCTCCTCTGTTGAGTAGCGCTGATATGGACTGCGCCCAAGACTTTAAGTATTTGAAGCCTGTTCCGTGGATGGTGTCTCTTCTGGTATTAGGCAGAGTATTCAAAGGTAACTCAGACATGTCAGCTCCCTGAATTCCCCACTTAGGTAACTAATGCAGGGTCCCCACATCTTATTGACTCGTGGTAGTTGATTTTCTGCCTCTGCGGTGAGCTTCTTTATCCCCAGAATATCCCACATCTTCTAAAGCCAGTCCATACGTTGTGGTATCGCGCCCATGCCCCATCGTCCTAGCATTGATTGTTTAGCTGTACATAGCGCTAATGTGATCGCATGGCCCTTCAGGGATCTGAGAGTGTATGTTAAAGGGTTGGGGAGGCCCAGGAGAATGTAAGTTGGGAACCTGGGGAGTTCAGTATCAAATATTTCATCTATCCCATCTAATATCTCCTGCCAGTATGCCTGTATTTTAGGGCAGGGCCACAGAAGGTGTGTCAATGTCCCCCTGTCGCCACACCCTCTCCAGCATTTGGGGTCTCCTCCTCTTTTCCAATGCGTTGTGCGCTCGGGTGTTTAGTACCAGTAGTGAACTATCTGTAGTACGAGTCCCTTTACCCGTGGCAGAAAGTGCTGCTGTATTTGCCTGTTTCTGTATGTCTGACAATTCCTCCTATGTGAACTGTCTGCCACACTCCTTCTCCCACCTCTCCTGTGCTTTTGTTCTGGTTTGTGATTGTGATGTGTTCAGGAAGGTGTATACATCAGATATCAGTTTTTTATCTGTATGTGTGGTGATAAGCCTTTTTTCAAAGGGTAGCAGTGGTCTACTCGCAGAGGGCTTCATGGCTGGTTGTGTGTCCCAGTGACGAATAGTGGTGTATTGCCAGTGTGCCGAGGAGGGTAACCCATACCCTTTTTGAATTTGCTGGAAGGACATAATACCCAAATGATCGAATAGGTCGCCCGCTCTCTTAAAATTTGCATGCTGCCATTGCATATATACGCCGACCTATGCAGTGCTGGTGGGAAGTCTGGGTTTCCCAGAATGGTCATGGTACCAAATTAAAGTCCCCGCTATGAGCATGTGCGTATCTGTGGTTTCCATCACTGTCATAATGTGTCCAAGATAAAGGGTTCTTGTCATTCATTAGGTGTGTAGATATTTGCAATGGTCATGGAGTGGGGCCCGTATGTAATACACAGTGAAAGGAGGTGCCCTGGAATTTCTGCTTGTGTACTAGTGACTCTGCCCTCGAAATGTGTGGCCAATAGGATCGCTACCCCTGCCTTCTTCACCTCTCCTGCAGAAAAATACTGGCGGTAAAAACCAGCGGAATCTTAATCGTCGCCAGTCTGCTGGAATCAGATGCATTTCCTGCAATAAGCATATATCGCATTTAGATTCTTTCAGCATAGACAGAAGTGCCATCCGCTATGCAGGCACATTCAGCCCTCTCACATTATAACTAATTAGCCTAACCATCCCTCAGTTGTGTGTGTTGTGTTCGTGGTAAATTGAATGATAATCATCCTGAGCCCTCCTTTTGGAATTTAAGCAGTAGGTAGTCCACTGTCAACAACAATAAGAAAAATTTAATACTGCCAATGGAGAGAAAAGGAAAGATAGAAAACAATGAATAACAATACTCATCGAAGACTGGACATCGATTCCCCCTCCAAATCGTCCAACACACGAGGAACATGGTACATGGTATCAGAGATGCATCACAAAGGTCATCCGAGTCCTTGGTTCGTGTACCCCGCCGTCCTGCCAGTCATCCATTGTCCCAAGATCAAGGTGCGCCCCAGGGTCTGCATTTGTCGTCGCTGAGATCTAAAGAGTTATTATTCCTACACTGTCCTCTTTACTGCATATTCCCCACTCCCTTCATTCGTTGTTTGGCGCCTCCCGTACTTCCTGGCTCTGCAGCTGTTTCAGCAATGCTTCCCTTTCTGTTTGACCTTCTATGTTCAATGGCGTACTCATTTTTTCACCCTTCTCTGGAGCGTGATAGGGGACAGGTCTTGGTACAGCCATATTTTTATGCCCTCGAAGTCAATAGTGTTGCGATCTCTGGCTGCTGTCAAAATTGTTTACTTTTGGGTGTAATAATGGAGGCAACTGACAATGTCTTGTGGCATGCCGGTCGTGTTTGTGGGGAGGACAGCTCTGTGTTTACGGTCCAGGACGGTGTCTTGTAGAGCCAGCATAGGGGCCACATGGTGGAAAGCCAGCGAACATACGCCTCCAGCCCGGTCACTGTTGCTTGCAGTGGCACATCCTTGATACGTATATTGCTTCTCCTTGATCTGTTTTCGAGGTCCTCCATACGGGAGTGGAGCTCAGCATTTTTAGCTTGAAGGTTCAGTGGTCTCTATGGTGAGCATCCAGCTCTTCTTCCCCGGCATCCCCCATCAGCTCCAGTGAATCTACTCTCTGGCCTATGTCCCCCACTTCCCTCCAGATCTCTTTAACCTCAGAGGCTAAGTCTTACTTTAGCGTCACAAAGTCGGACCTCAGAGCTTCAAAGAGGGTTTCCAGGAAGGTTCTAATCACTGGTGCTTCCACTCCTTCCTGGTCTCCCACTTCCTTCTCAGCGCTGGCTTCACATCCCATTGGCTTTTTGGGGGTGGACTTAGTAAGTCCTTTATGCTGCTGTCCTTCTTGGTGGGGGGTTTGGAGGTCGCCATTTCCTCACCCAAAACGCAACTGTTCGGCCTCCCAGCACTAGGCTATCTCAGTGGGCGTTGCCCTTTTCACCAATACCTGTTGTCTGTGTCATCTATTCTGTTGCGGGTTCCCCCTGGGTCCGTTTTTTCTCCTGTACGTCAAATTCACCCCCTGGCATGTGTTGCTATACCCATTGCATGGAACTACCCCTTCACCAGATTTGGCGACCACAGGCACATGCTGCTCTGATCCGCTCACCTGTCAATATTCTGGCCACTGTTCCTTTAGGCTGGTTACTGTTACACCTCTGCGCTGGGCCCGTTGTTTCTTTGGTTTTTCTGTTCCAAGTCTACCACTCACTGTCTTTATTTCCCCCCAATATGTAGGGTTAACTCCTGTGCAGACCGGAGGGATCCTCGCTCTCTTTGCAGTAGCTGTAGCAGGTAGACCTTGTTCCCTCCGCCCAGCTTCGTGTAGGCATTTTCCTGGGCTTCTCTGTTGCCTGCAATCAGCACTGCTCCACAACTCGCTTCAGGCACGCACCCGGGGCTCCACTGCCCCCTCCGTCATCTGCATCCCACAAACACTTTTGCCAAGCGCTCCGGCATTCCCCTATGCATCGGAGGTTCCCTTGCGGGCGTTGGGAGCAGCTCTAGCTATTCTGTCCCAGTGGCTGGTCCCACGTAGGCCTTCCACCGGGCCTCTCTGCAGCTCACCATTAATCTGGGGCTCCGGTTGCGAGGGGAGTAAACTGACCTCTCGCACTCCTTGCTCGTCTTTGCGTCCTCTTGTTCCTTGTCACCGTCGTATCCCTGCTTTTGGGTCAGGCCTCCACTTTCCGGGAGCCGCAGACCGTTGCCATTTTGCCTGGCAGCCGCCAATGGCGCTGGAGGCTTCCCTTCTCTCCTGTGTTGTCTGCAGCTTGCGGGTATGACCGCCGAGAGCTCCGGTGGTCCTCCAGTGCACCAGAGTTACTTTGCTGGCATGTGGGGGCCTGAGGGCAGCACCCAGCTGTGTCACACTGGTGGTGGACGACCAAGCTCACAGGAATCACTACAGCTCAGCCGCCATCTTGCCACTCCCCCGTGGGTTCCTTTTTAAAGGAATGAACATTCCATGTTTTTGACAGAGTCTGTTTTTCGAACATGTTGCCAGTGGCTTGTGGGGTCACGCAGGGGTCCGCACTTATCCCCAAGCTGTTCAATAGATGCCTTTGGCAGATATTGTAGCCACCTTTGGAGTCCCTATAATCTTGTATGCAGATGACTGCCAGCTGGTGTTTTCTCTTGCCCCAGACTTGGCTACTTTAATATCTAATCTTAGACCTTGTCTGGAGCAGGCAGCCAGCTGGATAAATAAGTCATGCCTGAAAGTCAATGGATCAAAAAAACGAATTAATGATCCTTGGTAATAAGTCTAACATGTAAAAGAGTCGGGGCTGGCCTATTGGCCTTGGTCCCTGCCAACCCCTACATCTGTTATAAAAAGCTTAGGGGTGAGGCTTGAAGATACTTTGGCCATGGAAGCCCAGGTTACAAAAATGGCGGCTATCTATTTTGGAATGGAAAGACTGCTACGCAAGTTCCTACCCTTGCTCCCCTAGACTTCGAGACAAGTGGTGATTCGAACCTTAGTACTGTCTCATTTGGACAATGGTAACTCCTTATACTTGGGGCCCAAAAAGTAGTTATCCGGATATTACCGGTGGTGCAGAATGCGGCTGCATGCACACTGCTTGGTATCCCTAGTTCCCAGTCAGCTGGTCAGGGCCTGAGAGATCTTCATTGGCTTCCATTTGCCCAAAGAGTGGAATTTAAATCACTGTGCATTGCGCACTGGGCTTTGCAGGGCCATGGTCCACCTATCCTTCAACTGCTGATCACTCCCTACACTCCGAATAGACCACTTCGTAAATTTACATCTGGCACCAGCCCTAACTATCAAAATAATGAGAGGAGGTGGTTGCTCCGTCAGCTTTAATGTAGCATAGTTTTGGAACACCTTACCATCAACCATTTGTATGATAGAATACGAGCTACGCCTTTGGAAAGGGATCAAAAACTGGCTCTTTAAATATCTTAATCCTTGAAGGGCTCAGTCCCATCGATTGGGATGCTGCCTCCTACTCAGCGCTGGGATGCCCCCGGGTTGCCATGCGCTCTAATAATGATGTAAATAGAAATAAACATGGCGAAAGGTATGTCATGTGACACAAGTACATACACAGGCTCTAAGTCACCCATACCCGTATATCCCTTTCATTCACACACGTTCATACATCCCCACAGACCATGCACGCACATGGCAGCCGTATCTTAGTACCCCTAGTCACAGTATTTTGTTCAGACCATAGTATGGGGCTCCATGGACATTAGGTTTAAAGTTAATGAAGCTGGACAAGGGGGTGCCTGGTAACAATGCACGGGTTATTTGACCTTCAGTAGCTCACAACTATTTTCACTGATCAGAATTAGCTCTCATTACAGAAAAGGATGGAGACCCCTGGTCCAATCTCTCTGGTGGTTGAGCACCGTCTACTCTATAAATGTGCTTTTAGTGCCCTCTAATGGTGAGTCTGTGGGATTGCCATAGAGTCCTTTACCGTGTTTATCTACAGAACGATGGCTCTAACTGCGGGCATTATGGGCCAGATCATGTACCAAGCGATTTACCGATTTCAAAGTCTGTTATTTGCTAAATCACAGGATTTGCAACCGTTAAATGCCTTGTACAAATTTACTAAACCCATTTTGATATTTAGTAACATATTACCAATTAGCTTAATGGATTTAGGAAATCATAAGAAATAAATTAAGAAGGCAGGTTGACAGGGTCATCTTAAGAATTTGGGGTGCCTTGAGCCAAACATATTTTTGGGGCCCCTATTCAGAACAGATTTTAATTCATTATCTAATTTCATCATTTTGCTGCCCTCTTTATCCAAGTGACTGACCGCGCAAAGGCACACTGGTCCAAATTCTAAATATGTTTACATCTAGGATTCAGGGCTAGTGATGTCTGTTTTCAATATTGTAATACAGCAGCAGCTCACTAATATTATTGCAAATCATCTCTGTGACCCCCACCCATTTGTCCTATGTGAGGTCCCGTTTTTGCTCTAAAAGATACTTTTTCTATGAATGTTGCATGAAACATAAATGCAACATTGCAAAATGTTTGCAATAGACTCCCACACATTGAAAATAAATTAAAGGAAAAAGGTATTTAAAACAATTTGTTGAAGAACTAGTCAAGTTCATCAGGGCAAGACTCCCTGCATAACAGAGCTGGCTCTATTAGAACCCCCCTGAAAGGCTGGGGCTCTGGGCTAGAGACCACTTTGCTCATGAATTAAACCGTCTCTGCTGATCGAAGGCCCGACATGTATATTCTACATGTAAGCCTGATGTACAAAGATATTTGGAGGATACAAATTGCCCGATTTGCATGTTTGGGCAGTTTGTGACTGCAAAAAAAGCGTTTTTAGCTGCATAAATACCAAATTGTGGTTCAGTAACTTGTTACCGAATCACGCCTTGCATTTACGAACAAATTCTGAATCGGTATTTGGAGTGGGCATATTTAGAGCATTCCTTCCAAATGCTGAATCGCCCTGGAATGAACTAATTTTTTGGTCAATCAAAATTGGTGGCAACCCATTTGCAAATGGGAATGTGAACGGATCCCCTTTTGAGGTCTCGCCTGTCGATGCGCATGCGCATCGAGCTTGCGAGACTATGGGGGCTTAAACAGTCTTTAACCAACTTGCAAGGAATCGTGGCGATTCCTTGCAGTGCCCGTGAAATTCAAGCTCAATGCGCATGCGCATTGAGCTTAAAAGCGCGTGCACATGCCCCCAGCCGCGTATTTTCCCTCAGGCGCACTCCTCTCACACCCCCGCTCCACCCCCTCCCCTGCCCGCCGTGTCGCATTTCTCCTCCCCCCTCCCCTTCTCTGCCTTCCCTCCGTCTTGTCTCTTTTGGCCCCCCTCCTCCTCCTACTCTCCTCCCCCCTCCTCCTCCTACTCTCCTCCCCACTCTCTCTCTCACAGCCTCCCCCAGCTCCGCCCCCTCACTTCTTGGTTGCACGGCCGCTAGGCCGTGCCTCCCCTACTCTCCTCCCTCCTCCTCCTCCTACTCTCCTCCCCCCTCCTCCTCCTACTCGCATAGGAGCGTTTACAAAAGCAGAAAAAAACGAGCTCCTTACGAGACACCCACACGGGTTTACAAACTGAAATTTATGTATTTACCCTGCCTTCTACATTGTACAGCGCCTCGCACATTTATGGGGTTGAAGCACTGCTCTGCCAATATTTGCCGTGACTCAGGCTATTGTGTTATACAAGGCTAATAATAAAGCAGCATTAATGCGCTTATTTTGAGGTCTTGTCATGAGCTGCAGCGCGTGGATTCTGCTTTTCATTAGCGGGTATTTGTTTAAAGATCTGTCGAGGCGACTCTGAACACACAAAGTAACCACAAACTAAGCAGCCGGTACGCAATCTGCGGGTTTTTGCTTTTCCTTATGAGTACCAAACCAACCAACAACAGGCAGACAGGGGTGCAAGACAACAAACACAGTGTGATCTCTGTACCGACAACGAACTACTCCGTGTGAAAGCTCCACTCTGGATCACAACTACAAGGACACGGTTTACGCGCAGTCACTGGTTTATTATGACAGAGAAGATCATGAGTGAATGTTGTACCTTGAACACCGCGTTTTCCGTGCGTCTCGTTACTAACTAGTCTCTACCCATCAGGTAAAGGAGAAACTCTAGTACGTGTGCATTCAGCCAAAGTGGCACTGTCACAGGGACATCATCAGCGTCTTGGATCAAGCAAGTGCATGCTTTGGTTTTTCATCGCGTGCATCAGCACACAGCTCCCGTGAGCATTTAGCCAGGCACTTCAATGGGTCAAGCAAAGTGCACGCACTGCTCAATGCAACCTAAATTAATGCATGTGAGGGAACATCCGGTCTTAGGTTAAGCCCTATTAGGATGCTTCGAATTCTAGCAAATAAAAATGGTAACAAATATAAAAGACAGTAAGTCCAAGACTCCCCTAGATGCAACTAAAAGCCTCGTAAAGAGTTTACCACTAGCTACTGGGGAGTTTATTTAAAACCCAGTCGCTGCCCGAGTCTCCTCCACCACCCCCACCCCCTCGCAGCTGTTCTGCCTTTCGCTTTACTCTCGGACTTTAAATGCAGGAGATTCTTGTCTGGCACCATACTCATCTCTTGGGGTCTCTTATTTGCGGAGGTAGTCACAGTCATGCAAGGCAGACGTGCATTAGGCTTTTTAAACAGTAACGATTATAACTTCTGATGAATTCGAATGACTACACATTTCAGGTGGGGAGTTTTTAAAGCTTCCACCCCCAAACACTGCAAACAGTGCCACCTCGTGGTAACTGTGCAGCACTCCAATATAAGGTATGTCAGGAGCTAAGACTCGCACTTCCCTTCCCAACCACTTATTTAAAACCCAGTTGCTGCCCGAGTCTCCTCCACCACCCCCACCCCCTCGCAGCTGTTCTGCCTTTCACTTTACTCTCGGACTTTAAATGCAGGAGATTCTTGTCTGGCACCATACGCATCTCTTGGGGTCTCTTATTTGCGAAGGTAGTCACAGTCATGCAAGGCAGACGTGCATTAGGCTTTTTAAACAGTAACGATTATAACTTCTGATGAATTCGAATGACTACACATTTCAGGTGGGGAGTTTTTAAAGCTTCCACCCCCAAACACTGCAAACAGTGCCACCTCGTGGTAACTGTGCAGCACTCCAATATAAGGTATGTCAGGAGCTAAGACTCGCACTTCCCTTCCCAACAACTCTGGGTGAGGACGCATGCTGCTATATCCACGTTTCTGGTTATAAAAGCCTTTTTAGGTCTCGCCCCCTCCCTTCTCCAACCCCTCCCCACTCTCTCTCCCAGCACAGCACCATCAAAAAACCCCAGCCGACAGTGCAATAGGTCTCGCAGCATTTGAGTTAGAGCTTTTAGAAATGTTTATGGCTTTTTTTATTTGTAATTCTTTAGCATTGGCTACAGGAAACAAAAATGCTAAAGATTTTAAAAAAAAACCATAAACAATTCTAAAAGCACTAACTCTAATGATGCGAGACCTATTTCATTTCCAATGCTTGTTGATAATGTTAATAAAAATTTTTTTTAAGAGGTGGCAGTGGTGCACTTACCACTGCTTACTCTTAACAAATTAATCTTAAACGTTTATTTGACTGCAGCAGTCAGATTTGACCACAGGGTGTGCAGAGGGGCTGCTCCCACTTGCTCTCTACCCTGCCTCCCTCTGCATTGACGGCTGCATTGGGCCATGAGGCACAATTTGGGGATTCCCCCTTTTGCGTGCTTCTGCCCATGTCACTGCTGTTGGTGGACTTGTGGGGAGACTAATGATTTTCCCCAACTCTCCTACACTTTCCCTCTTGTTGGAGAGTGACACTGTTGCATCCTGGTCCTGACCACAAAGTCAGAGTCTATTCAGTGGCCATTTTCAGCCCACAACTCTTGGGGCATCTCCTCTTTGTGCCTGACCCTGGGGGGTTCCTGCGTGTTGGCCCCCGCTGGCATGGCGGGATGCGCAATCTCTTCCTTCATCTTTGAGTGGTCAATGTTTTTGCTGGATGGACCGGATTGGTAGTTGTGCTGCGACGCGGTTGGGAGTTTTGTAGGCGTTCCGGCGTGATACTTCTACCATTGTTTCTTCATTGCAGGGGGCTCCTTTTTCCTTTGTGAGAAGCTCCCCTGGTCTCATGTTCTCCCTTGCCACTCTTGGGAGTGAAACTCCTTTTCACAATGTTGTTCACCATGGGGAAGGATAAGCTGCCCCAGCCCTACATACAGGGGAAGATTGACAAATATACTAAACTCACTTCCTCAGTGGAGCCTCCGATTGAATCTGTTGGTGTTCAGGGGACTGCTGTCCAGTCCTGGGATGACTCCCCCATCCTGCAAGCTATCCTGGAACTTTGCACTTCTGTTGAGGGGAATATTGTGGAGCTTCATGTCAATTTGTCTCTTATCCGTCAAGACTTGTGCAACACAGTGAACAAGGTTACAGATCACCAGGCCAGGCTATCTGTGTATCTCTATGCAATCCTGCCAAACTGAGGTGACAGCCCTGCGGCACTCTGTGGCCGTGCTGGAGGTGCATGTGGAAGATGCGGAGGAGCGCTCCCAGTAGAACAACACTTGTATGATGGGCATTCCGGAGGATGCTGAGGGTTCGAACATGACTGCCTTTATCACAACTTAGCTCCGGTCCTAGGTGCTGTCTGATGCTGTGTTACAGTGCTTCATTGTTGAACGTACCCACAGATACCTGATGGCCAAACCTCCGCCTGGGCCTTCGCCGAGGCCTGTCATTGCCTGTCTACTGAATTATGCTGATCGATGTGCCATCTTGCAAGTCTCTCACTCTTAGAACTCGCTACATTCCAACTTGGACCGGGTGATGGGTTTCCCAGACTGTACCCTTCATGTCCAGCAGTGCCGCTCATCACAGGAGGTGAAATAAAAACTTAGAGCCCTGTGAGTAACCCTGGGCGTGGAAATCTGCTCCGCCAGCGGAGTTTGCGGAATTTGCCTACTCCGCGCTCCGTGGCAAATGCAGAGTAGGCAAAAACTCTGCCTCCATGGCAGAGCAGTGTTAGTCGCTCCCTCCCCCCTCCCAATTGCTTAAAAAATATATAAAGAAGGCACTTACCTGTATTTCTGCCACCTCCCCTGCTTGGCCCCTCTCCTTCCTGCTCCTCTCACGGCCACGTCCTTCATAAAAAAAAAACACTACGTTGTAAGTCTTGACATGCGCACGCACAAGACGCACAATGTTGTGGGTTTTTTTATGCGCAAGCACAAGACTTACAACGTAGTGTTTTTTTTACAAAGGACTTCGTCGAGGACAATAGATGAGCAGGAAGGAGAGCGGCCAAGCAGGGTAGGTGGCAGAAATACAGGTAAGTGCCTTTTTTATATATTTTTAAGGCATTTGGAAGTGGGGAGGTTGAGAGGAGGGAGCGTAGCTCCACAGAGTTTTTTTTCTACCTCCGTGGAGCTATGCGTAGAGGCACTATGCCAGTTCCGCCCTCCCTTACCTGCGAGTACAATATATGCTGCTTTTTCCTGCATGCCCTCAAGTGTTCTTTGGGGGCAAATTGTTGTTTTTCTACACTCCGGAGGCTGCCTTGTAGTGGGCGAAGGAGAGACCGTATCTACGCCGTTGGGATATACCATTGAGAGGTTACACAGCCCTTGATCCGAGACTCCCTTGGATCAAGTAAACTGCGACCCCCACCGTGTTTGCCCTCGGTACATGCGGGATTCCTGTCACTTCGGAACAGTGGCTGACCAGGATTTCAGGGTTGCTTGCGAAGATAGTTGCCCTCCTTCCCTGACCACAAACGTTGAACTGGTTTCGGCCCTCCCTGAGTCTACGTCTTTGTCGGCTGCCACTGACTCCTGATGTTGCTCTTTTGTTATTTTCTCGGTCACTGTGATTTGTATCTTGTTTAATGGCTGCTGCATATACTATGTCTTACCCTAGTCTGCTGGTTTCATGTAATCGTGTATGTTCTTTTGCTTTGACTTTATGATGTTTATCATTGTGCATGCTCAGTTTCCTTTACAGGTTTGTTTACTGGGTGTGGGTGGGTCTCACTATGGTGCCTGTGGCCTACCGGCACATGCCCTTAGATTAATAGGTGGGGTTTTGGTAGGGGTGAGGTTTGTACAACAGTCAGATAGAGGCTTGATCTCCTGTCTGCCTGGTTGGCGTCACCCTGATGTTTGCACTACAACAGATACTTCTTGTTCTTGAAGTATAGAGGTAGGTGGGTAGGAGTGATGGTGGGTGGTTTGGACATTAGTTGCTTTCTTTTGGTTCTTTTTCGTTTCCTTCACACTGTAGGCAAAGAGACTTCTGTATTTGCTCCACGACTGCACCTCACAAATGACTTCTCTACAGACCCTCATGGTGACTAATCTTGTAGCTAATAAACTCATGTATGTTCGGTTCCTCACTTGTCAATAGATTACTTGATAAAACCAAACGATATGCAGTCTTGAGAGCTGCCCGGCGGGTGGCACCTGGCTTCCTGCTTTTACAGGAAACTCATTTAGTGGGAAACCAATGCCCCTTTCTTACCTGGCTTGGTTTTGAGCTAGTGTTTCACTCAGGATTTCATAGAAATTCCAGGAATTTAGCTATACTCATCAGGTGCAGCATTCCATTTCACCACATTTGGACCTGGCATGATGCCCAGGGTTGCTATGTTGCGATTACTGGCCTCCTGGGGAGTGAGCCCTTTTCTATTCTTAATGTGTATGCCCCCCCCCCCCCTCCTGTCTGAGGTGTTTTTACACACCATCTGTGCCATACAAGCCATTGTTCTGAAGTTCCCTGTGGATACTTGGCTGCTCAGGGGAGACATAAACTGTATCGCTTCTATGCCCCTAGACCAATCCTCCGGGGCCCTGGGATTCTCCTCGCTGCAGACGCTCCTAGCACAATTCATCGATGCTGTGGGTTTGCTGAATTCATGGTTGTTTTGTCACACCATGAAAAGAGAATACACCTACTTCTATGGGGTGCATCAATCCTTTTCCGGCTTATTCTCTTTTACGTAAATCCCAGGGCTACACGATCAGCAAGGTTCAAAATATGGCCATGGGGTCTGTCGGATCACTCGCCTGTCAAGTTGTGAATGTTGATGAGAGAGAGGAGGTGACCACGTTGGTGGTGGCTGAGCGATTGGACTCTGGTAGACGCCCAGTTGAGGTCAGCCTTCATGATGCCACATGGAAATACTTTCACCATAATGTGGGTTTGGTTTGCTCACCCAGGTCCTGTGGGAGGCTTGAAATGCCACAACACAGGGTTTTGTCAATAGTTATCAGGCGGCTCACAAGACTGCATGGACTGTAAGGTGGAAGAGCTGGAAGTGTGTCTTCGTGAGCTGGAGGATCAATATCTGGCCTCCCCTAACCCGGTAGTCCTCTGTACTCTCTGCACTCTCTTTAGATCCTGATGGAGGAAGCGCACTAGGTGTGGATGGTTATTCAGAGGGGCGTTTATCAATGGAGGGATAAATCCATCAAAGCCCTTCATTGGCTTTTCTCTGTCGAAACTCACGCGGGACCCAATCCCTTGCGTCAGCAATGCCCTGGAGGAACGTGTATCCAGTGATCGGTTGATTGCCGGCACCTGTGCTGATTACTATAATGCGCTCTGTGTCTGGCGCAACACCGAGAGCCCCCTCAAGGGTGGAGATGTTTGTTTGGGATTCCCATGCCCATGCCTTTTCTCCCCATCGAAAGGGAAGCTTTGGAGTTGGATATCACAGTGGAGGAGTTTGGGGCTGCGTTGATGCAGCTGGGTCAGGGGAAGTCACTGGGTCTGGACGGCCTCCTGGCTGAATTTTATAAGGCCACCTGGGCACCACGGGCCCCCACCTGCTGGGAGTTTTTAAAGAAGCCCTGAAGGGCAAAATGCTACCTCTGAACCTTTAGGACTGCAGACATCATAGGCCTTCTTAATCCATGTTTACCATTGTAGAGCTGTGGGTATTATTGCCCGATCTTGCTTCTCAACATCGAAATCAAGATATGGGCCAAGACGTTGGCTAACATGTTGTTCAAGGTCATAGGATTCATGCCAGGCTGTGCTATGAGACATAATATTCAGTGGGTGTGAAATTCTATTGCTCTTTTGCAGCATCATCATACTGATAGTGCGCTCCTGCAGGTAGACTTCAGTACAGCTTTTGATTCGGTTGCTTGTCAGTTTCTGTTTTCCCTCATATTATGTAAATATTGTGCACACGTATCTGTTCACTCGGGTCTGTGAATGTGGGTTCACTTACACCCCATTTCCGGTCAATCGAGAGAATGCATCAGGGATGCCCCCTCTTCTCTCTTTTGTGCCTTATCCAGATAACCTATGGTGAGTTGGGTCAATGTTGATGCACAGCTGTGGGGATTTAAATTGGGGGCCTGGAATTGAGGAGAGGATTGGGTTATATGCCAATGCTCATTTTTATTAACCCACCTCCATGACTCTGGCTGTGGGTGCTCCGGTTCCTTAATATCTTTGGAGAGATTTTGCTGAATCTGAATTCATCCCAGTAAGTCCTCTGAATTCATCCAAGTAACTCCTCCGTGAACCCGGTGAGTGGGCACGTGAAGGGGCTGTGGTGGGCATTGGGCCTTCTGGTCCTCCCACGAGGGTATCAAAATTTGGGAGTGTATGTCACCTCGGACGAGACCTGGGTGTGAGCCCTAAATATACAACCGCAATTGGATAGATTGACAGCCGATTTAAAGCCATGGGCGACGTTGCCCCTCTCCCTTCTCGGGAGGTCGGCCATCTTTGAGATTGTCGCTTTTGTATCGGCTCCAGAACTTACCATTAACGTGGCATTGTCTTTGTTTTCCCGTATCAACTCCCTTTTGCAGGGCTCTTCTATTTGATTCTAGTCCCTATCAAATCGCCCTCTCCAAATGTTATAAAGCTGCATGTAACAATGCCATTGCTACTCCGGCCGTGCTGTTCTATTATAGGGATGTATATCGGACTACCCTGAGTGACTGTTGGTTCGGGGGCTTGCTTTATCGATCTGGGTGATGCATCTGAGGGATGGGCACTGGGCTCATCGACCCTGTTGCATCTACTGTATCGGAAACCGGTCCCTCGTGACCTCCCTCCCACCACCAGAGTGGTCCTTGCGAAATGGAGGGAGGCGGTCAGGAAATAAAATGGGGGGTACAGCTCACTGGGGAGACTCCCTTCTGGGAGGGCACCTCCCTGCATCAGGTGGCCGAGCTGCAGGGGTTCAAATTCTGTGATTAAAATGGAATGTCCAGATTGGGGGATGTTCTTGGGGGTAAAGTGATTAATTCCTTTGCTGCCCTTCAAGTGGAGAATCAACTCCAACAGTCCCAATTTGATAAATATCAGCAGCTTCATCATGCTCTCACGCCCTAGATCGCACATATTTAGGACATCGCGGAATTCGGCCCCTTGAAGCCAAAATACTGTTGACCAACATCCCACACCACAGGGGTGTGAGGCAGGCTTGGGCTCGTGACCTAGACCCCTTGAAAGATGATGAATGGAGAGAGGCCCTGGTTTTTCCTCGAGAAGCAGCCATAGCTTCCAAATACTGTCCTATGCAGCTGCGTTATTTACACAGGATTTATTACACTAGGAAGAGGGTGTGAATACGGTTCTTTATCACATCTGCCCTTGTTTGAGGTGTCAGACTGTAACAGGACGCACACTGCTTGAGGGCTGTGCTGTTATTGCCTCCTTCTGGGGTGGGGTCTTTGACTGTCTCAGTAGGGAATATATGACTTTTACAACACAAAAAATTACAACACATGCTTTTACATGACAGTTTTTGCAATGCAACTACCATCACATCGCGTGTTTTTACAAAGTATACCATTACAACTCATTTTTTAAAACTACCATTGCACTGTATTCCATTACAACGCATTCCATTACAGCGCATACCATTCTCCACATAATACTTTTAGTGTAGTGTAGATAGCGTAGATAGCGTAGATAGCGTAGGGGTACAAATTACTATTTCCACTCCTGTGAGTGCAACAGTAGGGAAAGTGTTGGATAGCGTAGGGGTAAAAATTACTATTTCCACTCCAGAGAGTGGAACAGGAGGAAAAGTGTTGACTAGAATAGGGGTAATAATTACTATTCCCACTCCAGTGACTGCAACAGTAGGGAAAGTGTTGGATAGTGTAGGGGTAATAATTTCTATTCCCAACTATACCCACCCCAAAACTTAAAATTCTCCATTGCTAACCTTATAATGGGTTGTGATGGCATGCTTTGTAATGGCATGCTTTGGAATCACATATGTTGTAATGGCATGTGATGTAAAGGCACTTGCGTTGTAAACGTTTTGTTGTAAAGGCATTGCGATGTAATGCCTGCCTTGTAACGGAGGTTTCCCCTCGGCAGAGTGCATGGCCTTTCCTTGCCTCGGTCTCTAGGTGTGCTCTGCTGCACATCTCAAATGATTTGGGTGGAAATAGAGGGACTGGATGAGGCTTTGGTTTCCTCTTAGGAGGTTTGGAAGGAGGGGTTAAGCCATTTCCTAGGCCTCAGACATCCAGTTTATACTGCTAGGGGTTATCCTAAGAAATATTACAAAATCTGGGAGTGCTGGGCAGATTACCGGGGAATACAGTTGGAACCATGTAATCGGATGGGGAGTTCTCTGGAGGTTGAAATGTACAAATCTCTAATCTTTAATACTGTTGTTGTGAAGGAGGGCGTGGGGGCAGAGGCGGATGTTACATGTCCCTTCCTTAATTTTTGCCCCGATCAGTGGTCAGAGATGATACTACCAGTGGATGCTGAGATGGAGTTTCTTTTTGCGTATTCCTTGTTTTTCTTTCTTTGTTTGATGTTGGTCGTCACTATTGGCCAGTTTTCCCTGCTATTTTAGTCATTTTGTAACTGTGTCCAGTACTGGTTATTTTTTTTTAATCTACTGTCCCTTCTTTAAAAAATATAATAAAAAATGTCTTGGTAAAAAACATATAATGTCAGGGATCCTTTTGCGACTCCCTGACAATGGCTGTGAATGCAGACCTTGGTCCCTGCATTTGCCTTAACTGAATTGTCTTTTATGTTCTTTTACGGACCAGTGGCTGCTATTAAAGTAAAAGTTGTTATTCAGTGAATGACATTGAGGTAGCCGGCAGTGGTCCCACAGACTGCTCCTCTCATTGCTATTCCCTATACCCTCAGACAGCTTCTACTTTACAAATAAGATACCATCCGTTTTAGGCAGTCAGTGTCGGATCAATGGCTTGTGACTGCAATGGTGGCCACAAATCATTGCTACATTCCAGTCAATTCAAACGGAGGGATGGGGTGCCCATTTTATGCCCCCTATTTTTTACTGAACTGCAAACAGCCACAAAGGGCATTTTATGACTTGAAACAACATTTCCGACTCGCATTGTGTCCTTCGATTAGTGAACTACATTTTTTGTGGTCAGACATCTGATTCAGCAAATCACCGGCTCCCCTTCCAAAAATATGCTTAGTATATAAAACCCTAAATTAATAAATTCAAGAATTCTGAAAATAAATGTGTCCATGTACATACGTCAGAAGATTAATTAGTGATGGGTATTCATTCATATGTAAATATATCTCATGCCATCTGGCATTCAAATTCCAAAAGGAATCGCATGTAGTTATCTGAGTGTTTTTGAAACCCTATATTGAAAACTCGAAAAGTATTTCAATTCTAAAGTGGTCAAAATGTTGATGTTACTTGTTCAGATACGTTTTAAGTTGAAATGTGATCAATTGAAGTATATTTCGAGTTATCAATAAATGAGTAAAAGAAATACTAACTGTAGGTTATAAGGGATATTTTTAAATACCAAATAGTATGAAACTACTGGATTTATAAAAAGTGGTTCAATATTGCTGACTTATTAAACCAGTATACAGGTTGGATGAGAGGCAATACGCTCGAATGGCAAGTAAACAGATGCAGCATGTAGAAGTTAGAAAACAAAAACAATCCGTTGGCAGAGAGTCTTTTTAGTGGCTTTATTTCTGGTGTTCTTTGTTTGGATTCATTTGGAACAGCCAACGCGTTTCGCCCAAACATGGGCTTCTTCAGGGTGTTTAGCGATGCCATGTAGCTTGCATCGTTGCTTGCACAGAAAGAAAAAGGCTGTTTAAAGAGCCTTAAAAAGCCGTCTTTATTATCCAGTCCTTGGAATGATCAGTGCTCTGTGATGGTGTACGTTCGTGTCGGTAGTCGCCATGGAATAACGTTGGAGCCGTGTCCGGGATTCGTCCTAACGTCTGCCGGTAGATGACAGATTGCCATTCGATCGTATTGCCTCTCATCCAACCTGTTTACATATTTATATTTATGATCAAGGGGCAGCTGATCATTTGAGGCGGGCAATAATACCATACAACGTGACTGATCCAGGTAGTGCAGTCTTCTACAACCCGGCTGCTTTTCTTCTTTGCGAACTTATTAAACCAGAATATGATTGCCATTCTCAGAGGTCTTCTATGAGGTTGTTTCATAAGTAAATGTCCCTGAAAACTAATCATGTGAAGTGTGATATGCAGTACAAAACCGGAATGCACATAGAGATGATACACCCAAGAGGGATGCATTTAGGAAACCGGGAGAATAATGCTGTGGATTTTGTGAGAAGTTCTGGTATTGCGCTCACAAGCGATCTCTGGTGGGCTAAGGGGTAGCAAATAGGCTTTGCATTACTGTTGCTAACCTATATATCTCCTCTGCAGGGCACAAATCCCAGCACCGTCCTGAAAAGGGCATCTTCTGCAAAAGGCACACTGAAGCGTGCACCGTCGGTGGTGGTTATCGAGAAGGGAAGGGTGCTACAGAAGCGGAAGGTAGGTATCCCCTCTTTAGCTTCATAACATAACCATCTAAACTGGTCATGAAAAACATTAATGGCAGATTAGGTAAATTATTAATACTTAAGTAGCACTCCGAGTGCCATTTATGATAGTTTTGTAATCAAACAGCTTGTTGTTACCCTCACCAGCGATAAGAACAACATTTACACATTTCCAAGATTTATTCAATAATATTGGCTATTATCTGTATGATGTTGCTTCATGAAATATAGTTATAACTACAATCTGCCGTAAAAAGCTAGGTAAATTCACCCCAACATTAAATATGAAGTGATTAGTCTAAGTGTTTGCCAGGGAAGCAGGAAGGGAATATGAAGCATGTGGTAGTGGGTATGTTCTTCTGAGAAACCATTTGGCTTCGCAGATACATAAGTCACCATCTGTTCATATCTGCCTGGTCATTAATCAGTCAGGACTGGTGGTGTGGGATAATTCAGCTGTGTTTTACAACATTTCCCTCTCCTCTCACCCAATCCATGAGAAAACTGATTGCAGTCCAGCAGGAGCCAAAGGGCATAAACAAAATGGGAGGAGCCTGTGTGTATAAAAATCTTTGATGTGATGAAAACACAACTTTACATTTTGCGAGGAATGTAGAAGAGATTTTTGGATTTCAGAGGCCAATAAAATGTAAATTTGCAGCTGAGGCAGTGGTTGTCTCAGAAGGAGATGAAAACCGGTCAGTGTCATAAATTACCCTGTTTGAGAAAATGTGTAAGACATAGGTCTTAAAAAAAGTTTGATCTCAGAGTGTTACAGGATTCTCTAGTCACTGTCTACCAATCTCACCCAGTGCTCTCATGCGGTTGAACGGAGCCCTAGAACTCAAAATGAAACATTCTAATAAACATAGGGAATCCATTTGAATGAGCTTGCGCTCGTCTTACACCTGTGTGCAGAACTACCAAACCTATTGAAATGTGATGTGTGTCAGTGTGAATAAGCAGTTCATAAAAATCTGTAATAAGATGGCATTGAGGCACCCTACATTGAACCTGCATATTTGAGATGGGATAATACCACATCAATCGAATCGAACAAATGTCATAACCTGACATGCTAGATCGAGACATACATTTTTAGGAGTTATATTGAGGCAAAAGATAATCTTGTCAAACAGTATTTCTTTAAATAAACGGCGTCTGCACCCACTGGGGATGCAGGCTATGTGATTGATATGGAATTCCTCTCTGAAAAGGCCATATCAAATGTTTACCAACACCGTTGAATTGGCCAAACCATACAGCTATTTATTTCTCTTAAATTATTGTAAACTGGTTAATATATGCACCCTCCTCTCTACCGCAATATACAAATGGAACATCCCTAAGATTCTTGAACTATATTTCTCTGCTTACCAAAATACCCGCCCCCACCTGGTTTCTGTTTTTATTCCTGATATTTTTTGTGCATTCCCTAAAACTTATCTCAGTGTATGTTACATACAAAAATTCACTCTGCAAATTAAGTCCTAAATTTCTCTGAAGCTTCTGTGTATCATTTAAATCAGAGCACAATACTTAAGCCAATCACATGTTGCTTTTCAAGCTTGTAAACAGTTAATTTACATTTTAAATTTATTTTGTGTTCTTTGTCATTTTTTAGAAATACATTTATCAATAAAAGTTCAGGGGATTCATGTCCTGTTAATCATTTAATATTTCTCTAAGCATTTCTCGCTTACACTCCTACTTCTTCAAGAGTCGATGAACAGTGAAAGTCTGAAATAAAAAATAAAGACATTATGTCCCTAATCCCCTTTTCCAAACATTCCTGCGTTTGGTAATTAAATCATTCCTATTCTCAGTACCTAAACTTGGCGGTACAAAGATGCATGTTCCAGTCAGCATTCATTATCAACTTCCCATGATGAGTATTTACACTAACTGAATCACCTTGATCATCTGCGAAGCTACTAGACAACATTAAACTACCATATTATCATGCCATGTCTTTACAAAAATACATTATGCACTATAATAAACCACATCTGTAGTATAACTCCTCAATTCACAACATGAAAAGCCTTTCACTATTTGTCACTGCAGTAGTTTAATCTCTTTTCATGTGATTTTTACTTTAAAGAAAATATCCAGCATAGTACCGGCTTTCAGTTGTTAGAATATGAGATGAATGGCGTTAGTGTAAGATACATACAAGAATGATCTGATTTACTTCCACATACTGACCTACAGGATGACATTAATAGCTCGCCCAAAGGCTCATGAAAGCTAGTTTGGTTTTCATGATTCAGTAGTGGTTTGCGTCCTCATCTATAGGTTCTATTAAGAAAAAAGGAAAATTCCAGTTATGGCAAAGTAAATTTGAAAACAACTACTATAGATTGTGTACAGCCTGGTATTTACCTGTTTATAATCGTGCTTGTGTCTCTACTAGTTTGTGGAAGGGAATCCTTTAGTATTAAGTACTACTAAATACATTATTTCATGGAGACTTTCTCCTGGGGGTTCTTTTAACAGGGACACACAAGACTAACTGGCAAAAAAGAAATTCTGGCCCCATGCTTTGGTGTTTAGCTTCATCCTCCCGTCCACCTTTAGGGTTGCCGATTCAAAAAGGACCTTGAGGGCTTTAGGACTTCAGAACTACAGTCTGATATTCCTTACTTTAGACCGATACCAGTGTGCTCTGGCAATCCATTGCTCTCTTCATCAGTATGAACCAGACAGGAAATATATCCATTGGATTACATCATACATTCTCTCTTCATCTTACAAAATGATGAAGGGAATTCTTCAGTCGCATAGACTCTCAAGAAAGCCCTTACTCGTGGGTGCCATATCAAGACCCTCTTCTGGCATGGGGTTGCCGGCTGGTGCAGCTGATGCACCAAAAGGGTTGCTTGGCAACATGCTGGAGTTGCATGAAATAGCTAAATGAACATCTTCTGTGGCCGGTCTAATACATGTTTGAAAAGAACTCAATGGTGCCTTGCTTCCTTTTCGACTGATTACAGAACGTATCCACCGCATATCTTTCCTGCCCCATCCCCACTGCTCGCTTTTGTCATCTACGTGTTTGTGCAAAGCCAAAATTGCAGCATGATGCTGGTTGCCTCTTCGTAAGCCATCTGTTTGCTTTTCAGAATTTTGAGTCCTTGGCCAAATACAAAAACATCTATTAGGCTCAGGGGAGGGGCGCCCTCTCCCTTCAAGTCTCTATGCAGCTTATGGCGTGGTCATCTTAAAACCTTGATTTCTGAAGAGAAGGCTTCTGACCACCTTAATCCATCATTAGAATTGAGGGAATGAGTTAGGTTCTCTCATAAACCAGATAGTTTCCCTATCAGGGTTCATTAAACTGCCTTAATTGTGTAAGGCAGGGAGCATCGAAAAGAGGGAAACCACTGAGAACAATAACCATGATGGATCTTCATGCTAGGGAAGGAGGCGAGCCAGACAAGTATAAAAACAATCCAAGTCAAAAACAAATTAAATTGTGACCAGAGATTGATCTCAAGAATGAGCACCTAAATGTAAACGCATGGAATCCATCAAATATAAACCAATTTGCATCACTTAAATAAAGAGCCACATTAGCTGGGTAATAAGTTGCAAAAACATTACAAAGTCTCTAGACTTATTGTGAATCAGAAATACCTCTCACTGCTTATCTACTAAGAGAACCTTCTAAAATGTCCGGTGTCAGTTCCACAGCGAGGACATATGCGTGGAAGATGGAAGGTGGCACTGTGACCAACAAAGACCACCTTACACACTGTGTTTCTCAATTGACATTATTAATACTGGTGTAACTCAATGTAATGTGGGCCTGAGCCTCACTGTCTGCTTGCACCGAAACATATCATAGCACATTGCAGACAAGACATCTCAGTACTGCAAAACATGTTACAGTTAGTCAAGAGGACCAGTTTAAAAATGCAGCCAAGTACATACATACATGTTCTTGAGTATATGCAGTAGAGGATGTAATGCCTTATCAGAAGGCAACAGTGAAGGCTATAAGTTGAAGTCATTTTTGGAATCATGGTTTGTATTGTTCTTGTTGCTGTGGAATACCATTCCATAACCAGCTTTGGCAAGGCTACTCTCTCTGGTGTGCACTGCCCACCTTTAGGCTTTGCCAGTTGCTGCTTTCTTTTGTTGGAGTTTTTTTTTTTACATAAAAAAGCACACCTTATCACAGCAGTCCCTCGACTGAAGGGGACTTCTTTTTTTTTTAGCTGTGCACCTTGTGCAAGGGCAGAATACTATCCCTCATACTGAAGTTAGCCAATGGCTGAAGGGTGCAGGGCGATTGGGGATGCTGTATGGTGGGCAGAAGAAAAAAGGGAATGACACAACAAAAGACAAAAAACTAAGAGGGCTGGCGGAAGGCCCCGGCAAGCGTGTTCTACATTTAATTCTGGTACAATCAAAAGGGCTTGTTTAATGCTACCTAAAAGATGCCTGTGTCTCAGTGGTTTATATTAACAACATGCAGGGTAACGGGATGCGGGGTCAAGATGCATATTCTTAAATGGTAAACAGCCTTGACCTCGCATCCATCACCCCGCATGTTGTTACAACGCGGTCATTACAATGACCGCCTTGTAACAATGCATACCATTACCCCGCAAGTCGTAACAATGACTTGCGGAGGGGGGAGAAGGTGTTGGATTTAAAATCCAACACCTTCCCTATTGTCCGCACAGACTGGAATTGAAATAGTAAATTATACTATTCAAACATCCAGTGCCCCCCTTCGCAAGTCATTGTTACGACTTGCGGGTAATGGTATGCGTTGTTACAACGCGGTCATTGTAATGACCACGTTGTAACAACACGTGGGGTAACGGGATGCGGGGTCAAGAGGCATAATCGTTTATATTGGTTCCAATTTGTGTCTGTTATTACTATATTTCTGTTACTTTATGGCCCTCATTTGCAGGGTTTAAAAAGCATTTGACCTATGACGCTGCACACTGGTATTCCCTTTCATGCAAAATGATGGAGCCCCCTGCAGAAAGGGGTCAGTGGAGCCCCTCCTAATGCCCCCGTACACTGTAGGTGTCTGCTCAATAAAACAGAGTGGCTTTCCCGTGCTTTTAACTATTTTTTATTCCAATGCATTGCATGCATTCTGCAAGGCATGCAGTGGTATGGCTTTGAGGGTGAGGGGGGGCCACCTCCAAAACAAGAAATCTTGGGGGCTTCTCCAAACCGGTGCTTCGGCGGGGGTCTCAGTTACACCCATGCTTTTATGGAGCAAACAAAGACGATGGTTCCAGGAGCCTACTGCAGTCGCCATGTGCCCCCAGAGCATGGCAACCTGACACATTATGCAGGTTGTGCTTTACTTTCAGTTGATGATTAATATTATCCAGTTTGCCCTTTGTCTCATTCTCCTTTTTGTTTTTCAGGAATGGGAGATGAAGGCTTCTGCATAGTCTTCTCTGGTCATCATCTGAAGCCGCCAACTTCCAGGAGCAGCGTTAACACTCCAGGCCTGTTTCATGAGGCATCATCTGCAAGTGAACCATGCAGAAACCCATTTACAGTCCAATGTAACTTTGTACTGATCACCTGCTCTTCATCCATCTTTGGAAAATCCTGGTGCATGCAAACTGGGGTGCAGTTTCTGTAATATGATCCTTTTGTGGGTGCAGGCACACCCTATTAGTATGTGCCTTAAAGTGGCCACTAGTTTAGTCTGGGCCTTGTGCAGGTGCTGGCACACTGTCTTATTGGCCATGTGGGCTTGTTGACAAATAATATTTTATGCTATGGACCATGAGCATTAGGAGGCGGATTTCTATTGCTGCCTCTGCATACTAGATGGTGCTTCTCCTTATTCGAAGGAGGTGATGAAGATGATTACATTTCACTATTGTCTGTGGTATCAACATTTAGACTAATCCCTGACAACCATTCTAAGTTTACAATTGAATGTCTGCCGTCTGGTGATCTCCACTGTTGATTTCGATAGAACATGCATGTTATGCTTTTTTGGCTCACGCAGTCCCACTGCAATATGTCTACTAGTGACTAAAAAAGATGCCAGTGCCAAGTTGTCAATCAGTGTTTTTTGGTTATTGGTGAAAAACAATATCTTGTCCTCTAGTGTGTAGCTGTTCATCAAGATGCTCCAGACATTCATTATGCATGTGTCACGCAGACTTTAGCTCTCCTTGTCGCATGCAAAAACATACACTGAAAAAATGCACTCAAAACCATCCACTGCTAAAACATCTAACCATACATTAGTACTGCCCCCAAAATAGGTCAACCACTTTTAAATAACTAAATCCAGCAAACCTCACTTCCCACCAACCTATAGGTCCAGGGAAATGTATTAGACTGTGGCAGGTCTTAGCGCATTTGGAGGGGCAAGTGTGTGACTGTGATTTTAGGTGCAGGAGATATGTATGGTAGATATTTTGGAAGTAGATGTTTTGGGGTCTGTTTTTTCTTTTTCAATCTATTTTTCTTCAATCCATGTTTTTACATATTTACATTCTCCTAGCTAAAACCTTGAGGCATCCTAGCCTGTCAATGCAGTGCTTACTACCGTCCAACAGGGAAGAGGCAGTCAAGTTACTGGCCAGAGTACATAACCCACTGCAAGGCCTTTTCTTTTGGTACTGTGGTAGTCCGTAGTTTTGGGCAGTATCCATGATGGGGATTTCCACTTACCACTGGTGTTCCAAGGCCACAAACACTTGTGCACTCACAGTTTGAATAACCAAGTTAGCCCTTTTAGGCACTGGCTCTTCAGAGCATCAAAGCCAAACTATTAAAGATTGTTCTGGGAGGTGGTAGAGGGTTAGAAACTCAGAAACAGCATGACCCTGTAAATAATACAATGATGTCAGAGCCTCATCACAGGTATCACCTCTGAAGATTAGTGGGGTCATGTGAAGTATGATGGTTAGTCCATGAGGATTGCATGCATTCCTGGCAGAGGAATACCCAGCATAATTAAGATACTTGCATCCACTCAGCAAAGTATTTTGTTTTTTAAACAATAAACTTCCAAAGCACCAGTTTATTCTTTTTAAAAAATCAACCTTTGCACATGAGGCAATTAGATGATTTCCTTGTCCATGACCAGCGTGTCTCACAGGATGGTCCTGGTCTGGGACATCTAGATATGGTCACCCATCCTAAATAGGGCACACTATCGGTCTATCTGTCTCTGTAACCTGAAGGACCATACTTTTCTGATGGTGGAGCCACTGGAGAGTCCACCTTCACAAACTAAGACCCCTGACTCCAAATAGAGTGAGGGATGTACAGTTTTAGCAGGCAGAGCCAGCAGTAATATAGGCGGGCCTCCCCATCATCAAACTCTAAATAAACCTTGCAGACACAAGCATGATATACGCAATAAGCAGAACACACCTGAACTTGGGGAGCGGAGATATGACTCCCATTGACTTCTATGACATGTATGCTCTAGGATTTATAACATGGTGACCTTGGGCCAGTGTCATCCTATCAAAAAATCTTTTGGAATATTCATGTCCCTTGCTTCTCAACAATAGTTTCCTTCCACACAGTCAATAAGGCAGAGCTTCTAGACATAAAGAAACAATTTTGAAGTGTACCTTTAAAGATATTTGCTGCTACCAAAAAGGAGTGTGTGGTGAGATAAAGAAGCAACATTTATAGTTATATATTATATGTCTGCTATCTCCCTAGTTTTCAGGTTGCCTTGGGAACAGGATGGAACATTGTATGTGCCTGTGTGCAGGAGTGCAGCAGAAGTGATGTCCCCAGCTCCCAAGATAGTGAATGACCCTCTGCTCCTTAATTCTATCTGGCTTTTCCTATCCAACCATTGGGCCATTTTCGGTGCTTGCATTAGGGCCACAGCTTGTCTGATGAGTTCCAACAAACATATTCAAAACCAGCGATTACAAAAAGTCAACCACCCAAAGTGGAGCAGAGTTCCCACAAGGCCCCAGAAATAGCACAGGGTGCCGAAGGCAGGTTCAAAAATAGCCTCATTGTCCAGTTCCATGGGTCTACTGAGGATTCAGCAGCCAGGGGTTTCGCTGCTTTGGCATAGTCACACTCCAGCAAATATACAACTGACCCTATGTTTTTGGAGAGGGGGCTAGGTGCACCCAAAATAAATCCCCTTGGAAGTACCAGACTTCAAAGGTCTTTAATCTCTGTACTGGCCAGCCAAGACAAAGCATATTTAATTGGCCGGAGTAGTGGAGTGGTGTGGCTCACTGGTTAGAGGCAGCAGACCCGGAAGCAGAGGACGGCCCGGGACCAGGGTTCAATTCCCGACGCGGCAGGGTTGTGAACCAGGGTCAGCGGACTCGATAATTCTCGTCTCGGTGCCTACTCTAACCAGGGATCACACTTGGCAACTCTGGGCATTAGCTTGCCTCATCTCCACAACGGGCCCCCACATACGCCGGGGATGCCTGGTTTCACCTTGGAGATACCCAGTAGGGACCATCTCACAGGGAAAGCCAGGACGGGTTCCCCAGCGGTCTACAGCGCGGAGATACCCCATGTGGGGTGATTCATGCGCTTTACAAGACATCATCATTACATTACATTACCCTTTGGAATGGGGCACCGACTGAACCCACAGACTGAACCAGTACACACTAGGAACACTGACCATCTGCAAATTTAAACATTTACATTTCTTGATTATTAGGCCTAGAAATGTCATTGTAGATGCTCTGGAAACAGCACATCTGTTAGCTTGGGATGAAGTTAAAAAAATGTCTGTGTACTTCTGGGATATGGACACCTTATAGGCCTGGAAGGTGCGTCTTCATCTCCTTGACCTCTGAAGCTGCTATCTCTATTTGGGGAGGTAACAGGCAATGAGGGTGCAAGACCCTCATGTTTTCTAGGTGGTTCTTTCTCCTGAGACGTCTTCCACCAGGCTTCAACCCGCTGGACCTTGCTGTCTGTCTTATTAGTGTGGGACCTGCTCCTCTCCTCCCTTAACTGTTTTGGGGGACATACACTTTAGATGCACCCCCAAACCATTACCGGGCCTACTGTTGAACTTCCAAGAGAATAAAAGGCTCACCTAGTGGACTCAGTAAAGCAAGCAATTGAATTAAAACTGGGTCAGGTGGAACAGACTTACATGCCTTGGTACAACTTCTGAGGAAAACAAAAAGTGATGGGCAAATGATTGAATTCAATCTCAACCACTGGTAACTACTGATAATGGCCGCATTTCAGTCCATTATGTTTTTTGTCAACTGTGTTACTCTCAATAAAGACCAACAAGTTGCAAATCAACCTTTGCAGTGACCCAACAGGAGCATAAACCCCCAGGCAGGTCCCCTGCAGAAGGGAACCCATGCAACCCCAGACTGGTCTTGGCCTGTTTAGATCAGTGGTATTGCTTGAGTCATGTGGTAGAATAAGTATGGGACTCACGATTCCGCTTAGCCATGGTAGCTAAGTTGACAACACGCTGAGGAAAACAAAACAAAAAGGTGATGGGTGAAATGCTTGAATTAATCTCAGCCACCAGTATTTCTCCAGCATTGAATCTTTCATTGATTCACAGGCTTGAATCATTCCCTGTTGTTGTGCTGGCAGTCCCAACACTTCCATAGCAGTGCAAATACATTTCCTTTAGAAACAATGTACGTCACCTCATCTCCTAACTGCGACATCATTTTTTCAGAACAATGGCTGAGCCTGCTAAGAAGGCTTGTCTTCAGAGCTTCTATCTTCCGTGGTAAAAAAAAATGTAGTTTGTGGATTATCCATGCTGAGGCTACATTTGCTGCGTGCACCCACAACACAAGCTGAAGAAGTGTCAAATTTTATGACAATTTTCTGCCAACACTCTGAATGATCAAGAGGGCTGGCCAATTCAATGGCTTCAGAAGAAAAAGGATTCTGATATGGCCTCATAAGACAAGAAGCATTTGCATAGTGCCCTACAGGAAGGCAAGAGACCATCTAAGCATCACACTGCAAAAGGATCTCAACCTCGCAAGGTATCTTCTGACAAGAGTCCTCCTGCTATGTCCAGTAAGCCCGTCAAAAGACACAAAAGTGTCTGACAGGAAGCTGGATAGGTGACCAAAGTCTTCTTCTGAGTTGCACAAAAAATAAAAACCAACCTCAGAACTGTAGCTGTGAAACTTTTTGACAATCCCTCTGACAACTGGTACCTGCCTCTAGTCCAGCCTCATTCATGGTGCCATTGACACTACATGCCCCACCTACAGGTTTACAACTATCGATTGCTCCCTTGTTGACGATGTGCCAGGTGACACACCTGTTGACACCTACATAACCTGTGGCACTTTAATCTTCAACAGCAAAACCTTCTTTGATGGCACATACATGGTTGTCAGAAGAGTCAGTCGACAACACCAAACAGAAAATAATCGATGGTTATGGCTCCTGAAAATACCATGCCATGTAACGTTCCACAGCACATGCGTCCACAATTTCTGGGCTTGGAAGGAGAGTCACAAGATGAAGATCCTTTCAGAACAGCTATTAGTTCAACACAGTAGCATTTAACATGTCAAGAAGATGATGAAGACGAGGAGCACTACAAACAGGAAGAAGAGAGGCAGAGGTATTATCCTGAGGAGGAAAAATCACATTGGGGTACAATCACCCACATTACAACAGTAATTATGAGGAATACTATAGGCAATCTCATTACCAGGACCACCGATGCTTAGGGTACCAGTTACCCTGTTGGATGATGTCTATAATCGTTGTCTCCAACACCGACTCGCCAGGAAGGTGCACCGCAACCACCTCAAGGGAGAACTCCTAGAACATCTGCAACATGCAGATGAATGGAATTAATGTAAAACATCCACATGGGGGTCACCCACACCATCTCATGCAGACTCCCCACTGGATGATATCATCCATTTACATACATATGTGGAGAGAGCATCGAAGGCGTATCATTTACCTCTACAAATCACGGAATCAAACTCTTTTCTCTAAGACGTCAAGAAGGCACCCAGAAAGCCAGTTAAAACAATTCCCATATTTGATCACATTTGGTAAGAAGAATGAAAAATTCTGCAAATGTCACCCTCCATCTCAGCTTTGGTATCTAGGCTTAAAAAATATAGAAAGCCATGACAACACACCTTTATGCCTCACTGGTCAACTGAAGGCAGACTCTGTAGTGATGTAAGCCACACACGGCACATTGAAAAACCCATCTTCCACATGTACAACTCTTCCAAATAGGCAACCTACGCAGATGTACAGCTTTTACAACAGAGTCTCCACCCTGACTGCAACCTCCAATAGAACTGCCCATTTGCTGGCTTTAGAAGGCCACAATGACTGCCAAATGTGGACAGACAAGGGCCATACCTTGGTTTTCTTCTGGAAGAGAAGAAAGGGGAAGCCCTATTGTCCTACGTGAATGTGAGAAAGCATCGGCTGCTATGATTGATCCAACCACATTTGTGGCCAGTACCAGCTTTCGACAGACAAGGTTGGGGCAACTCAACTTCCTTTAAGCAGGCAGTGCAGCATTACGTTCTACAAGCCTTTCAACAACAAGAACCTCTTTGGGAAGCATGTGGATGATGCTTTACAGTCAATCAAGACAGAAACCGACATGTCTTGCTCTCTCGGAGTCCTGAAATGAGGATGGCAGGTGCCATTTATTGGAACAATGGAAGAGGTTTTCCATACTACAGAAGCATTTGCCAACCATATCACCCACTGCAGCAACAGGCTCCACAAATGCGCCAAAGCGATGTTAGCTTGACCATATCCACCCACAACCACTCTGTTGAAGGCAGAGTACAAAATGTTTTCCAAGGGTGGCAATCTGTAACATCTCATAGATGAGTATTGCATATCAGCCAACTGAGCTATGCCCTTCCATTCCTTTTCAATCTGCCGCAGTGCCCACCCACATCAGAGCAGCTTTCAGGGGAGCACTTATTAATCTTATTTCCAAAGGGGCAATAGAGAGGGTTCCAGACTCGGACACAGAGGCAGGATGTTACTCACACTATTTCCTCGTGCCAAAGAAGGATGAAGTCTTTCATTCTACTCTCTATCTTTACCCTCTAAACACCTTACTAAGGAAAGACAAATTAAAAATGCTCACACTGGTTCTGTCTGTCCTGGATCCAAGTGCCTGGTTGGTAGCCTTGGTCCTACAGGACATGTATTTTCTTGTGCACATCCTGCAGACTTAGACGTTACCTGTGGTTCAATGTTGTCCAGGACTGTTTTCAGTTTGCCATGCTCCCATATGGCCTTACCAGTGACCCTCAGGTGTTCACAAAAGGTATGGGGATGGTTGCTGTTCATCTTTGAAGGTAGGGGATAACAGTTTTCCCCTTCCTCAACAGCTGACTGTTGAAAGACGTATTGCCACAATCTGTCGTAGACCACCTTGAGATGATGGCAAACCTTTTGAGATCGTTGTGGTTCTTGATCAATTAACCAAATTCGCATCTGATTCCTTCACAGAGATTTCCTTTTGTACAATCTCTTTTGGACACAGTGCTGTTTAGGGCCTTTCATTCTTTGACACATGAATCAAGGACATTTGGGCCATGATCTCAATATTTTATTCTCAGTCCTGGATCTTGTTGAAAGAGCGGCCGTGAGGCTTCTTGGCCTGTTGGCCTAATGCATCCTGCTTGTCCTTTTCACCAGCTGGAATATGAGGGCTTTGCACTGGTAACTGTGTTCTCAGTCGACTCAGTGCCAAGGTAACCTGTTGGATGCCATCCAGGTTTCGAAGGAAACTGCACAAGATCTGCAGTGGTGGCTACTCAACACAACCTGATCTTCCCTTTCCCACCCAGAGCTGACAGTAGCGATGGATGCATCAGTGCTGAGTTGGGGAGGTCATCTGGGAGAGCAGTGGGCTATGGTCTCCGGCAAAAACCCAGCCCCACATCAGTCTCTTTAAGTTGCAGGCCATTTACCTAGTGCTGAATAACTTCCTGCCATCCATCAAGTGAAGTCTTTTGCAGGTTCACATGGGCAACACCACCTCCATACGGTACCGCAATAATCAGGACAGAATGGGGTCCTTTGTCAAGAGGCACTATGCCTCTGGTGTTGGTTGGAGCATCAGGTCTTCTCTCTGATCGTGAATTACCTGGCATGGCCTTTGAATGACATCGTGGACAAGCTCATCCGCAGTGACTGGTGGACAACAAATAGTAGTTGCACCTCGAGGTGTTGTTGAGCATCTTCTGACAGCAGGGAGAATCCTGTCTGGACCTTTTCGCCACTGTCGAGCACATGCAGTGTCAAACGTTCTGCTTGTTGGAGTTCTCAAGTAAGCCCTCTAAAGGAAATTCATTCTGACTTGACTGGAGCTTGGGACTCCTGCACACTTTCCCACCTCTGCCTCTCGTGCTTCGAGTTCTGAGGAAGATCAAGAATGACCGAGCCGAAGTCTTCCTGTTGGCTCTGGATTGAGCCAGGAGAGCTTGGTACCTGGACCTTTTGGGCTGGGCATCTGTCCTATGATCAGGTTACTGCTTCTGGAGGTTCACGTGTAGCGGTATACAACCTTTAGCACCCATTTTTTACAACGCACTACCATTACAACGCAGGCATTACCACGCATACCATTACAACGCATTGCGCTGGGGGGCGCTCTGGGATAGGGAATAAGTTTAATTTTCTATCCAACATCTTCCCTAGTGTCCACGGGGACTGGAGTTAGAATAGAAAATTATACTTACCACTATCCAGCACCTCTAAGCGCTATGCGTTGTAACGGTATTCGTTGTAAATACCGCGTTGTAAAGGTATGCGTGGTAAAAGTATGCGTGGTAACGTCATACATCCACGTGTAGCAGCAGCAGACCAGGGTTCTGCGCTCAAACCTGCACATTCTACACCTCTGTACAAGGAAATTGAATAGCAGCAGTTGATTGTGTTTGATCTAACATTTTACATAGTCCATTTACGCTAGGCGCTGGGACAAATCTATGGCCTAGTGTGGGTTCTGCCACACAGACCTCTTACAAGCCAAACTGTCAAATGTTTTATTGTTTGTTTTGTATTTGGCCCCACAGGGTCTTGCAGTGGGCAACTGCTGACCGATAGGGACCAGAGAGAGGACGTTCTGAACTGCAGATTATCGCCTTTAGAACTCATTCGCGTATCTTGAAATTGGTCGCACAAGTACTGACTCATTATAGCTGGTTATTAGACCTTTGACATCACTAGCAACCATAGTTACAGTTCTTTGGACTATTCGCCTTGAAAAAGTCCTGGCTTATGGGCCACAGGGGGCGAAACACGTTGGCTGTGCTGCACAACATGATTTTTTTATTATGAACACTAAACACTCCAAATAAAATTTGGAGAAACGATTTCTCGACCTTATTACTTACCATTTTTCGCAGTGATGACGCTTCTTACCAACGGATATGATTGGACATTGACAAAAAAATAGGACTTGTCCAGGTCTCTTCACTTCGATTACTGCACAAATGGGTTAGCGGTTTTCCCATTTCCATGGACTAGTGACACTGGATTTTGCCTCATTCTCGAACAGGGGGTTAAATAACTGTTCCTGTTACCCCTATTACTACTCTCACTCCAGCAAAGAAAGGTTAGGGGGTCAAAAAACTGCTTTGACATGATGAATAGTCCTCTATATTAAGATATGCAATGCATTGGCCAAGAAGCAACCTCCGAAAGGACTGATGGCTCCATTTCTCAGGGCCAAGGCTGCACAGTATGAAATGTATACCTAATGAATGAGGTACATGGTATCTGTGCGACAAATACAGAAGTAGTCAGGTGAATTACCTTGAGCTCTCATGGAGGGCATTGCCATGTTGTTTTTATGCATTCTAGTTGCAATGTTGAGTGTTTCTCCTCCAAAAATACTGAGGTGATGTTGTGGTAAGGCACATGAAAGGACTGATCTGATGAGACAGGCACCTCAGAAGCCATGCTGATGCTGTGGCCCCAGCATCTCCTGTAAATATGAATGAAGAACATCAGATAATGCACTGTGGTTCACTGTAGATTATCCTGTTTCCCGACAATTACGAATGACGAGGTATTAAAACTTCTCTTTATAAAATTTGGATCACCTATAGACCCTTGCCCTCCAGCCATTATGCACCTTGCAGCTGGGAAGATCTGTGAAAAGTTAATCCCACTTGTTAACCAAGTTTTAGAATTGGGTATTTACCCAGCTAGTTGGAAAAAAGTATCCATTAGGCCACTTCTCAAAAAGTCGACCCTGGACCCCACCGAACCAAAGAACTATCACCCAATCGCTGGTTTGCCGATAGTAGCAAAAGTACTGGAGAAGTCAGTAAATAAGTTGTTGACAAACTACCTTGACGTTAACAATCTACTGGACTCCACAGAGCACGGTTTTAGGTCTTTCCACTGTACTGAGTCAGCTCTGATTACTGCAACGGAAGAGATTCATAGAGTGGTGGACGGAGGGGGTAGGGCGATTCTCATACTCCTGGATCTATCGGGCTGCATTAAACACAGTGAATCACACGGTGTTGGTGCAGTGGCTGAGGGATGTAGGGGTCGATGGTACTGCCCTGGCCCTTCTTGCCTACTTCCTGTAGGCAAAAGAGCAAAGGTTGCACTGGGATGGCCTACAATCGGATAGTTTCCATCTGCCATGTGGGGCACCACAGAGATCGGCCCTCTTTGCCACTATGTTTAACATTTATGTTATTCAGTTGGCCAGACTCATCAGGAAGCATGGTTTTGCCTTGGTCTCTTATGCTGATGATTCTCAGCTTGTTATCTCCGTCAATAACCAGCCTGAGACCACAGCTACCAGGTTCCATGCTTGTCTTACTGGGATCAGGACATGGATGGACCACAGCTTCCAGAAAATTAATACTGACTAAACTGAGGTGAATGAGTTTGGCCCTGGCCGACCCCTGTGAAATTACTCTTGGTGGTCGGTGGAGGCTAGAGAATGCCGGTGTCCCGTCCCCAAGGTCAAGAACCTGGGGGTTATTTTTGATGACCAACTACATTTCTCCGCCCAGGTAAACAGTCTTACTTCATCCTGTTTTTTCTTACTAAAAACCTTGAGAAAAATCTTCCTGTTCATTTCACAAGAACTGCAAAAGCCGGTTGTGGTGGCACTCTTCTTGTCTAAACTGGACTACTGCAATGCCGTTATTCTTGGGGATTGACAAGTTCCAGTTGATAAAACTGCAGTCTTTACAGAATGCTGCAGCAAGACTAATATTAAATATTCCTAAAGGACAATCTACTTCGGCAGGAATTAGTTCACTGCACTGGCTTCCTATTCAACAGCTGGTGGAATTCAAGGCCATAAGCCTAGTGCATAAAGCACTTTATGGGGGAGGTGCAGAGACTATAAAAAAACAAATTTCCACCCTACACTCCCTCGCGTGCCCTTAGATTTAACAACCTGGGTCTTATTACAACTACTAAGATAAGATAAGCAAGATGGGGCGGTAGAACTATATTGCACTTTGCTGCAAAGCTTTGGAATAAAATGCCTATAGCTATGAAATTTCAACCTAATCGGCAGCTCTTTAGGAAAGATCTGAAAACATGGCTGTTTACTACCATGTAGCCTTATCTGTAACTACAGGTCATACTCCCTTTCTTTATACACCAGTGCCAAGACGCCATGGCAATCGAGCGCTTTACAAACATATATCCTATCCTATATCCTATCCTATCCTATCCTATGCTTGATCTGCTTCTAGAGAAAGCAATTGTTAAGACCGTCTCAATGATTGTGAATTTTGGTATGCAGATTTTCGCAGATTTCACCCCTATTGCCTTTCTCTATATATATTTGTACTAAACTATTACCAATGAAAAACATAATTCATCTTCTCACTATACCTCCGCGTAAGAAATAAAAATAAAAAAATCCCCTTGCTTGTGCCCATAAGGTGAAAATGCACATTTGCGAAATGGCTCTGTAATACAGTGAATTAACAGTCAATAACTGCCTCTGCTAAACACTTTGTTTTCCGGTATTTCCTGCGGACAAACGTGCAGCTAGTACCGCTAACGATATAAAAGCATGCCACATTTAGCTAATGTTTACATGATACATGCACACCGTGAACTGAATTATCTAGGATAGCCAGAGGTCCAGTCCCTAATTTGTAAAAGTAATGGGGGCCTGATTACGTGTTTCAGTGTTATTTATCGCACATGATAAATAACGATAACACAGGGTACATTAATTGTGTGCAATAAATAATACCTATCATGAGTTTGAGGGAAATAACATGCATATTTTGGTGTTTAAAGCACCAAAATCCGCATGGTACTAATGACAGCTGTGGTAATTAATGCCTCCTATATTTATCGGATGTGCTAAATACAGTCAAACTCGTAATTTTGAATCATGCGTAAACAGGGGTTAAAGCGCAGGTCGGAATTTGCTGGCCCACTCATAATCAGGTCTAAAGTATCTGACCCTCAAGCACATCCGTGCCGCTGCCTAATGTCTGCCTAGTCTTAATTCCACCTCATGCCTTTTTCATCCACCACCATACTCTCCCTTCTCCTTTATCTGAGTCTTTCAGGATCTTTCATCACATTTTTTTCCTTTGTCACTGTTTTTCGATCTTTCTCTTACTCCTTTTTCCAACCCTTTGCTACCTTTCTCTCTAGTTCTGGGTCAAAAACTGTTGAGAAAAAGTCAGATCTGGTCCAAAAAGCACTACAGAGGTCACTGAAGGCTAGAAAATGTGGGCCTCATTTATGAGGTTTGCCGTAGGGAAGCGCAGCAGGCCTTCCTGCTGCGCTGCCCTACGGCAAAAGAAAAGGGCAGGAATGCACTGTATTTATAAGATGTGGCGCATTCCTGTCCTTTCCCCTGCGCAGGTGCACAATGGACTGCTGTGCGCCAACGCAGGCACCTTTGCACAATGGGGCAAGGGAGCTTGCATTGCAGGGATGATGATTTTTGTACAGGAAGGGAAACCTTTCTGTACAAAAATAATCACAAGAGGCTTTTCCTCTTTCTATATGTGCTGCAGAATGCAGCACATATAGAAAAAGGACAAACAAGGAGAAATAAAGATATTTCTCCCCGTTGTGCCTCCCTTACACCTTACGCCTCCCCTGTAATCTTTTGGCACTGCCTCAGATTTACAATTTCTCGTAAATCTGGGGCAGTGTCAAAAGGCCATGGATGTTGCTGGGAACGCACCCAGCAGCACCCATTGCACGCCCCTTTAACGCAGAACACTGCGTTAAAGGGACGGATATTTATCAGGCAGAATTAAGCCCAAAAAAGTGGCTTAGTGCTGCCTGATAAATATCACGCAGGCTTCTGCGCCATGGAACGTCACAAAAAGTGACATTCCGATGGCGCAAGGGGCCTCATAAATGAGGCCATAAGTGAGGATTGGAGAGGCGTTAGGGCATGACCGAAAAAGATATATTAGGCTGTAATGGAGAAAAAGAAAGGTGTTGGGCCTTTTAGTGAGAGGATATATGCCTTAATAGAGATAAATAGGGGCCCAAAAAAGAGAAAAGAAACCAGGCCTTACAGAGCTAGAACAGAATTGGATAGCCCAGGGCCGATATTTATAAAGATAATTCAAGTTCCCAGTGTCTTGGTTGCTTCATGTGTCAAAAGTAGGGACTGAAAATCCCCAGGCCCATCATTGGCGACTGGCTACCGTTTTCAGATGTACTCTGGAGCTTCGAATTTGATGGTCCTGTGCAACGGTAAGCAAATAAGAGCTCATAATGTAAAGCTTCATCAAAAATCCCATCTTTGATGGTTTGCAGCTCACAGTTGAGGCTACGCCCTGTCAGCATCTCATGTACACGGAGGAAGATTGCCACTTCTTGGTCTATTATTCATTCTCTTTCCAAGTGTGTCACTTTTTTTTATCATTTTAATAATATTTCAAAACCAAGGAAAAAACTTTGGGAGTTTATATTTAATATATTTTGTATGGTATTAATGTAAATATGCACTTGCTTTGGTTTTCTTTTTCTTTTTTTTACAAAATGTTATGCTAATTAAACTTTTTTTATTAAAATATTTATGTTCTCCTTCCTAGCCACTGTTTGCCTTGTAATATTCATCACCAGGTTGAACAAGATAACTTGCAGATTTCCATTTGCCAATAGTGCCTATTATGTGTCCTGGATATGCCTCTTCTTCACAGACCTCACTCTCAATTCATATTACTCACGGTCTTTATTCCTATTCTTGGTATCCAACACATTCTAAGTCCTTCTGGGGGCATTGTAGCTCCTCTCACCTATTATTGCCTTCTCAGTCATAGAGCTCTCTCTCTTGCAGGGATGTCATTTAGAGGTGATCAGGAGTCGCAGATGCGACCCCAGCCTTGCCCCTTGCAACCCATGTCACTGCATTTGTGACCACTGACCTCAGCGCTTGCACAATCAGTGCCAGGAAGACATGGGTACCTCGTCCTTAGCTCAAATCTCAATTTTTGTCATTTTTTTATTACACTAATAGTGATGAATTATATATTATTTACCATTAGAGTAATAAAAATGGAGTACAATTAGCAGGAATATGACCCTCTCTAGCAACAGAGGTAAGTAAAAAAAAAGGCTTTTAATTGTAGGCTGTGTGCAGGCGTGAAGGTGAGAGTGAGAATACATGAAAGAGAGTGCGTGTTTTTGTGTGTTATGCGCAAGCATGTGTGAGTGGGTGAATGTAAAGGTCAAATGGCATTTGGTGTCACTTCCGCTACCCTTGCGGTTGTGGTGAATTGATGCTCATGCTCCCTTGATCATTGCCTCTCCCTAATCCTGGTGCCTCACTAGCTAAGAGCCTTTCAGCTTTCACTGCAGCAAACCTTTTGCATCTTTTATCCTTTCCCAGTCATAGCCTTTTTCAAGCCATTTGCATTAACCGAGGTTTAGCCTTCACCGTGGCTGAATTCTGCCTAGGCCCTGGTCACGAACACAGAAAAGTTTCAATTATCCCTCCCAGTTCTCCTTGGCCCTCAACCACAGGCCTCTCCCTTGCTTGTGAATTTCACAGTGAAAGATGAGTGGCTTGGCAGTTCGAGTTGGACGGTTCCAATAAGAAGCAGGGTCAAGACTGGTTTGCATATGGTTGGGTCAAAACTGAGGTGACATGGTGAGCAACAGAACCATGGGTTGGAGTGATACACAAGCTAATTCCAATGTTTAGACTTATTGCAAGCTGCCTCCCATCACCTTTTGTGTATTTCATGTACTGTCCTAAGTGGCCTGGGTATGCCCAGACGGGGGTCCAATGCTCACTGTGCCTCTGGAACCAAGCTATACCCAGCCCATAATTAAAGCAAAACCTGTTCCGAGTTGCTTGTGTTCAAGTTCAGGGAGGACTTGGCTTGGCAGTTTGGGCTGGACTGTTCCCATAAGGAGCAGGGTCAAGACTGGTTTGCATACGGTTGGGCCCAAACAGAGGTGGCATGGTGTGCATAAGAACAATGGGTTGAAGTGGTATCCTGAGCAATTGCCAGTGGTTAGACTTATTGTAAGCAGCCTCCCATCACCTTTTGTGTGTTTCACTTAAATAAATTAACCATTTTGTTAGTCAGCTGTAAGTGTGCATTCAAAAATTAAGCATAGCGACTGATCTCTATAAAGTGGAATTGTATGCCTATTTACAACCAAACAGCTAACATGGGTTTAGAGAGGTACTGTTGACCAAGTAGCAGTATAAAAGTTAAATGTTTGTGTCAGACATTGTTTGGGGGGCGGGGGCTAACAGGGCAATTAGGGGCTCCTCGGTCCCAACCGTGATAGATGGAGCATTTTACCAGTGTCCCTGGTTTCGTCCTACTATGGCACCCCAAACTAGGTCGAGTAGACCCCTAACGTGGGTGACTCAGGGTGTCAAGGGCAAGCAGTCTAAGGTGTTTCAGGGAGGTAGTGGGGTGTAGAGACACAGAACTAAAGCAATCATACATAAAGCCCAAAAAGTGAATGTCTAGTCCAGTGCTTTACTTTCAGGGAAAGATAAATACTTTTATCACACCAAAATGTAATGCAATATTTCAATAAGAAGTATCAGTACTGGCATGCACTCTACTGGATCTAGAGGATTCAATACACACAGAACAGAAACAGAAAGTCTTAGATTTAGAGCCCAAGTGCTGCCTCCCTCTGGCAAAAATCGTGCAACTTTCATGCAACTTGTGACCCACAGGTCTGTCTGTAACATTTTCTAGACAGTTCTGTTTGAGGGTTGCTTTTATCTTTCAATGTTGCAGCAAAGATATGTTTTGCCAATTCAAAGTCAATGTCTTTCAGACTCTGGTGTTACCTGATAATGGGGTACACTAGGATCTTCTAAGCGCCTGTATGCAGCTGTTATCCGCATGGGGTGAACAGCCACACTCACGTTCACTGGGGCTATCTCAGAGACCTGCCATCTTCTCTCCACATCAGCATCGAAAGCTGCAGCAGCTCGGTGAAGGCACTCTGGAAACTGAGCTACAGCTCACATAGTGGGGAATCCCTCCCCTCTGTTCTGGGACCTGGGGTGAGGCACCAATGTATTGAAAGGCAGAGTCAGGACAGGTCTTGTGTCCTCTTCTGTGGCAGTTGCAGAGCAGGAACACGGGTGATTTGTTGCTGACAAACTTGGGGTCAAATGTATCAAATAGTTGTGGCGCCCTTGCACCATGCAATGGGTTGCAAGAGCAATGGAACACTTAAGTTAGATTTATCAAGCCACTCAAGGCCACCTATCAAATCAAATCACTGGGTTGCGTTACTCTGTCCCAGTGAGGCGTTCCATGGGAGAAGCGTGGGTGTTCTCACGCATCTACCCATGGATATTGGCACACTCCGAGACTTGCCATTTCTAGTGGACCAGGGAATGCATCAACATGCTATGTCTTCCCAGGTGAGGCATAATGTGGAGAAATATCATTATTTCTCTTTGTTACTTCCTCTTTCTAAGTGTGCTGCAGAATGCCTCAGAGGATTGTTTTTGTGTAGGCAGGTGTCCCTTCCAGCACAATAACAATGCTGCTTACAACACAGGCACCCTTGCACCATGGTGCAAGTGTGCCTGCATTGACGCTAGGCACGGCATTGTGCACCAGCCCAGAGAAAAGACAGGAATGCGCTGTATAATGTAAAATCTGGTGCATTCCTGCATTTCATCCGTTTTTGCTCGTTACACCTAGATCATGAAACTGAGCAAGCACCATGACCCCAACTCCCATGAGGCACGCAATATCACGTTCTTAGTAAGCTTAACCCCCTGTTTTCCTCCAACCTATGATCCTAGACATCATGGACACAACGTTTCTATTCCAGCATGCATGCATTTGTCATGACACCCACACCGATGAGAGCGTAGACACCCACTTAATATGAATGTTAAAAGTGGTGTTGAATTATTTACTCTCTGGTCTGATTGTTACACCATGAATCTTGGAATGCATAGATGCACAAGCACTTCTTAATGACACGGAGTGCCTAGACACCCACCACATAGTATGCCTGAGTGGGTGTTTGTTTTCATTCCGTGGTGACATTGTCACTCTAGTGATTGTATGAACTCTATTGCCTCATACATATGATGTGTATTTGAAACGTCCTATACACACACGTTCGGGATCTGAAGAAACACTTCACAACCTAGAGACTATATTTTAGCTACATACTCTGTTTGCTTGTGATGTTATGTTTGTCTTTACAGATTTTCCCTTTCTACGAATTGGACAAAAGGACACCTGACCGTGAGTACTCGGTTAGGTCACAGTGGTCAAGGGCAGGATACACCTTAGCGAGTGTATATCGCCCGGGTCACGTTCACTTGTCCTGACGAAAACATGGTACTATCAATTTCAGATTGAAACATGTAGACCTTTTTATGCACATTTTTTCACTTTAAAGATACCAACGGTCAATCTAACCAGGAACGGCATCTCACCTATATTTTTATTACTGTCCAGTTGCTCTAGAATAAAATATTTTTAATGAGTTATATCTGGCCAATTTTTAAAACCACCTCTCACTCACTGGCACAAGAAAAATCAACCTGCTCCACTGTAATCAGGTGTCGTAGCACACCCGGATGGCATTCGGCCATTCGGGTTGGACCCCAATGATGAAGCATGTCACCAACTAGGTTGGCGAGTGAGGGGTATTTTTAGAAAGGGAGAATTTCCTTGTTGTACACCACTCCCAACACTGCGGAGACACTGCATTGTCTCGTGGGTGTACTCCTTCATTTGTTTTTGTACAAGCAAGTGTACCCATAACACAAGCACAATGTGTCATCATCATTCCTGGATGGGCCACACAAGGGCAGACAAAAGGCCCAACCCCACCAAAATGTCACATCCTCTAACAATTGGCCACTTGCCCCCACTACTCTACCATCAATGGCAGTGCTCAGGAAGGACTAATCAGCAGTACCCTGCTAATTAGGTCACATAGATTTTCTAAGGGCAGCATTGTTTGCTTCCCTATAAACTTCAATGTCGGGGGCTATACTCAGGAAAGCAGGCATTACACTTCCACTATCTGGGAAGACTGTATCAACACCTCCACCCTGTGCCATGTCAAATCCAGAGGGAATACAAAATGGATCTCACATACTTACTCACAACCAACATGGAGCCCTCCTAGAAAGCATCAAATATGCCACACGTCCACGACATGCACACGCTTGGAATTTTATACGATTGTGTCAAGATACATCATGCTCACTTTAAAACACAGGAAAAAGACCTGTTCAAGTACCAAAGATTCAAAACAGTATGCTGCCACCACCGCTCACTGTACTTTTCATAGAGGCACCGATGGTAGTCTTGTGTTCAAGGAATACGCTTTTGGCTCTCCCCACTTAACCTCAGAACAAAGTGCTGAGTCTTAAGGTCAATTTTAGACTTATGGCTAAGCACGAGTGCACAATTTCGTGGCTGCTGGGACAAACAAAAGTCAGGATACCAGATAGACTTGTAGATGGGTAATTCAGGGCAGGGGTAAACATCTATTTACCATGTAGAGGACTTTCAATCCTAATACTGTATAAAAGCTATTTTTGCGAACTTCTGTTAGCAAAGGCCTAAAAACGCTACTCTTGAAGCATTAAGGTAGTTATGAGAGTAATGAAGACAGAGGCAGCTGACGTGCTGTAGGCAGCTCGGACATCGAGCACCTTGCTAACCCATGAAGCCCCCGGCCGCCCCAGGCCACCACACCTGTTTTCCCTCACCAGCCTAGAAGCTTCCATGGCACGGGAATCACAGGGGCACCAGCAGCCCCAGAAGGCCCAGAAGGGAGCCCGATCGACGCCGCAAGCAGGAAACAGTGCATTGGACAGATGAAAGCTGCACAAAAAATGGTGGTTTGCAAGTTAGTCACGATCAGTCTGCGGAGCCTGTAGCAGCATGTGGAACTGCCCAGAGGTGGACACAATTGCCACGTGCCGTGGCAGAGGAGCAGTGATCTGGGGCCCTTTGACTTCTTTGCACCAGGGCATTCAAGAGGGGACTGCACCGATGTAGCGTCATCCCACAATTACAAGGCGGACACGCTATCTATTTTCATGGAGCTTTATTGCTAGTGACCATTCCTTGTCTCGTCCCTACTCTATTCTGCCCCTTTTCCTTCCTCTCACTCCTCCCCTTCCTGTTCCTCCCCTATCTCCTTCCACCAACCACTAGAGTGCTAAGTCACATTCTTACATCTCCCCTCTTCTTGAACAAATGCAAAGTCAATCATGCTGGCGACAGCTTGTTACCTCAGTGAGGGTGTGAACATATTTACAGTTCTTTAATCAACTGTGCATTTTTTCGAATGGTTTGTTGCGGTTTCCAATAAGCTTCTAAGTTCTTGCCTCCAGACTCAACGAGATTATCGGGTCTCGGTCAAACATTACCAGCCATGTCACTCTCACTAACTAGGGTCCTCAACGGATTGGCAAAGGCGTCTTTGACTGCAGATGGGCACTTTTAGGAATGTGACACATTTCTCGCGATCCACTTATTTCAGACTCTGACACGATCATAGTTCTCTCTTGTTGGGTGATTATTAATGGCCCAGCTCGATAGCGACAGTCTGTCTTCCTTTGTGGCTCTGGTTTAACTGACACCCGGTCTCCTTCATGAGTGGATGGGGTTCTGGCTCTCGTCCGAGCATCGACATGTGATTTCATTTCTTTTTGTCTTTTCCGGTCAGGGGCAGCAAGGTTCTCATGTTCAAAGTCATGCATATCAGATTGGAAGGCATTATCTAAAGTGGGTATCCTGGTCCTGATTGGTCGCCCCGACATGAGAGTAGCAGGGCACTTGCCAGTGGCTGCATGTGGAGGTGCTCGGTAAGTTCGCAGGGCTTCATTTGTTTCAATGCTGCCCGAGAACGACAGTCAGTTCTGGGACCCATTTACTGGCTCTGTTTGTCTCACCCACTCCCACTCGCGTTTGGGAATGTTGAACTCTTTGACCATCCGGGCGTGTGCATGTTCCTCTCTCATCCCCTTTTTTTTTTGCTTTTGAGAATGGTCTATCTCTGTCAACACGTTTTGCCTTCCTTGCAGAGTGATGAGACAGTCCTTTCCCAACATTTTGGGTAATGTTCCATACATTTGTTTTCCTTCTGCAAGCCCTTTGAGTCAGCCTCGCTGACCCCATCAGGGGTGACGGTATATTATTCATGTCTAGATATAACTGTGACTGACATGACATGTTGCGTGGTGGGGTGATCGAATATTCTGAGACATCGGCATGAGATATGTTGCTGTGGACAGGGAGAACGTTCTCTGATTCCATTGCGCATTCGGGTGATTGATGTCATGGGCGTTTTCGTGACCTTGATTCTGTTGACCTGAGTGATTGTACAGACATGCCTTCTGAATCGGAGGAGTCTTTTACTGATTTCCTTTGAGAACCTTCTTTTGGGTGTGTCTTGACTGGTAAATTTCTTGAGCTGGTAGGCTGTGACGAACTGCTCTTGGAGTCGGAGCTATCTTTGGGACATTTCTTTGGGTACATCTCTCGAAAGGTCTTCTGTGTTATTGCAATGGAGAGATTGTTGGATAGCCACGCGTTTATTTCTTTTGTTTGATCCCAGGGCAGTTTGTCTCTGCCTCTCTCGTATGATGTTAATTGTCTCCTCTCAGTTTCCTCGTTGTCACGGGTGTCTTGAGTGCATTTGACTACCCCTTTCTGGTGTCTGAGTGAACCACCCCGTCTTATGTGGTTTGTTTCTTCTTCTCGCTTGTTGGGTGCACTGACGTCTGTGCCATGGGTGTGATGTATCCCACTGCTTGATGCTTCTTCGGACTCGTCTACGAAGTTTGATGAACAGTGGGTTGCTCGGGTGTGTTTGTGTACCGGTTTCCAGGGTTGGCATGACTGGTCCAATCTTCTGTAGTTTGTCTTTCCTTCACACTTGCTGAGCAGGCTGTCATCTGTTCCATTTGTGTGGTCTGTCCCACTTGATGCTTCTTCAGAATAGTTTGTAACGTTTGTTGAATGACTCCTTGAGGTTATATCAGTTAGGCTGTCATAATCCCAGATCGGCGCGGTCTTTTGTTTGCCATCCTCCACTGTCTTTTGTGTTGTTAAATCAGAGTATTTCATGTCACTTTGTCTCTCCTGCTGTTTTATCTCTAGTCGTCCTTTGCCCTCCCTCTTTCTGGTGTCTTTTGTTTCTTGGGCTTTATTTACAGACATGAGAGATATCTAAATTTATTTTATCTTCCTTTCTTGCATTAAGGTGCAATTCTCTTGATAATTCTCAGGCTTTGGCCCGCTCTCCAGCTTCGGCCCTCCTGATGATTTCCTTTAGTGAGAACTGCCTTTGAAGGATCTTGCGCTTTGTGTCTGGTATTGAACAGCCCTCAATTACCCGGAGTCGAATTGCTTCCTCGTTTGTGAATGTATTGAAATGGCAGTATTGCACCAGACTTTGTAACCTTGTTATGAAGTTTGGTAATGATTCCCCTGGTTCCTGCCGTGCTGCGTTGAAAACGATGTGTTCATGATCTACGTCTTCCTTTGTGTTTAAATGAGCGCGTAGCGTCTCTTTGAGTTTTCCATATGTCTCTGTGTCCTTTGCTGAAAATGTTCTGATTAGGCGTCGGCCTTCGTGACCCACCAGCTGAAGTAGTAGTAACAGACGCTTCCCATCTCTTCCTTCACCGGTTGATACAAGAAATTCATCCAGTGACTCCAGCCACCGGTTCCATTTGGGACCCAAATCCTGGATGCCAGTTTGTGTCACTGGGGGTGGCACTTCAATGCAGGGAATGGATTTTTGTGTTTCTTTTTTTACCTACATGATGGAGGAAAGTTCTGGTATGATGGTGTCACAGGACTGCTCACTATGCTTCCAGTGCTATTTGCCGACCCTCTTCAGTCGAGGTCTTGAGTATAGTTGTTTCCTTTGATTTTTTTAGAAAGCTTATTTAAAGGTGACCACTGTATTTTGTCTGCCAGTTTCACCTTTTCCTTATAGAGATGTTCCAGTTTTTATGTCTGTCTCAGTAGGCTTCAGTTGTTTGAGTTGAAAATGGTCGCCACTCAGCTGCAGGTGTTTTATGCTTCCTCAGCACTGGTACTTGCCGATGTCGACATCTTGCTACTTTTCTCAAGACTTACGGGGGTTATCAGCCACTTTGGTTGATGAGAGAAAGCTTCCCTGACACTTATTTACTCGTGTTTCTAGATCATTTATTTTCTTTCTTCCTTTAATTTCAGTTACTTATCTTCACTTGGTGCCGAAAATTTCCTTCGGGACTTGCACTTGCTCATACTTGTTATACTCGGAATTTGCATCTGCCTGTGCTTATGGCACTTGAAACTTGCATTTGCTTGTGCTTGTTGCATTCAGGACTTGTATTTACTCTTGCTTGTTGCGTTTAGGACTTGCATTTGCTTGTGCTTGTCGCATTTGAGACTTGCATTTGCTTATGTTTGTTGCACTCAAAATTTGCATTTACTTGTGCCTGTTGTATTTGGGACTTGCATCTGCTTGTGCTTGTTGCATTTGGAACTTGTATTTACTCGTGCTTGTTGCACTCAGGACTTGCATTTGCTTGTGCTTGTTGCATTTGAGACTTGCATTTGCTTGTGCTTGTTGCTTTCAGGTCTAGTCTCTACTCATACTTATTGCTTTCACGATTTGTATTTTATTGTGCTTGTTGCGTTCAGGATTTGCATTTCCTAGTGCTTGTTGTATTTAAACTTTTCATTTGCCTGTGATTATTGCCAAACTCTGGTCGCCTGACCTTAAAATGGCCGCTCCTTATCCCTGACAGGGGATAGGTGGAATCGCCTGACTCCAAGATGGCCGCTGTTCTCAAGATCTCGTTTCTCACGAGATTTGGCTCCCTTCTCAATTTCAGGTGCAGTCGGGCACTCACCGGTCATGTGCGCACCACACTGGGGATTGAGGTCTTCCCAGGGCTCCCGTGTTCTCTTCAGTCAGCAGAAAGAGCTCCCAGATGCAGGTCGGACCGGGGTGGGCTCCCAACGACGCTACCTTTTCTCCGCGCACACCACCACACGCATCTGGGGTGAGCACCCAGTATTCGGCGCACAACAGCGACCTTGCAGATGTGCTCCACGTGGCTTCCCGGCCACAGAGCTTCAGCGCAGATGACGCGAGGCTGTCGGCTTCAGTTTCTGCCGTGGCACTCGCTCAGGGCACGCTCGTCGCGACGGCGACCTCTCACACGTGTCTTACGGGACAGGGTCACAGCTTCTGGGATTCGCGCAGTTGCACAGCGCGATCATCCCACTCTCGTCGCCAGCTGTAGCGTCGTCCCACAATACCAAGGCGGACACGCTATCTATTTTCATGGAGCTTTATTGCTATTGACCATTCCTTGTCTCGTCCCTACTCTATTCTGCCTCTTTTCCTTCCTCTCACTCCTCCCCTTCCTGTTCCTCCCCTATCTCCTCCCACCAACCACTAGAGTGCTAAGTCACATTCTTACAACCGATATCCTGCCTGGGATGGATGGGCCCTCCCCCTCCTTCCTTAGTTATCGGGGCCTTGGCTGGTTGCATCAGTGCCATTGGATGGCTACTTTCCACTACGTACTGTGCTTGACTACACTGTGGTGGGCCTCCAGGAACCCCCATGATCTTTTAGCAGCCTCCCTTGCAACCACTCGCCACTAAGGGCCCGTGGAATACTGATCACCCGGACCCCTATGCCCCACCCCCTTCGGCACCAGATGAGGGCTTTAATGTCTTGGGAGATGGCAATAGGTGAGGTCCCTGAAGTAACTGCCCAGCAGCCTGCAGCTGCCCCGGGACCTTGTTGTGGGGTACCCCCTCAGGTCGCTTGTAGGACACGGCAGAGGGGCGAGGTGTCCTACTCCCAGACCCAAGGAACCCCTGGATGCCCAGGTGGGCAGATGGTGAGGCCTTGGAACTGGCTATAGTGATGGGGTGGAATATATGGGCCTCCTTTCTCCGCTTGCTGATTCCACATGCGGTTTGGTGGGGGTGTCGCTGCCTTCCTTGAAGGGGGCCCACTAACTTGGGAGGACCTCTGGCATTGGTGCACATAAGGAAGCAGTGAGGACGGTGCCATCGTGCTCCCTGACGACACTGACCTTAGCTAACTGTCCTGCTAACTTTATGTGCTGTACCCCCTTTTGTTGGGTATGGGCCACACACAGCGACACAAGGAAGATGCCCCCATAGCACATCTCAGGAGGGGCTCAAGCAGGGTGCTGGTGGAGGGGATGCCCCTGCCTTGGACTCCAAGCTTGATAAACTTCTGGCTGCAATTGATGCTACAGGAGAACGCCTGGAGTATAAAATAGACACCATTGCAGTTGAGCTGGGCCTAGATCAGGAGGATTACAAGAAGGTGGCTGGGAGAGTGTCAGACTTGGAGGCAGAGGTCAAGACTCTGGAACCGGAGGTCCAAGTTACAGCACATTGTCCAGTGGACCCGGAGGCACAAACATGTCAAATGGCTGCACGGCTGGGTGACCAGGAGGGGAGAGCTCGCTGCAATTATATTAGGATTGTCAGTCTGCCCAAAGGGTTGGGAGGTGACGCCATGCTCAATTATCTGGAGAACTGGCTCCAGGAGGAGGTGGTGGTTCCAAAGGGTCTTTCTAAATTCGATTCTCTGAACTGAGTGCACATGGTCCCAGCCTTCCCTCCTAAGCGTGGGGCCCCAGCCCACGCGGTGGTTGCCCACCTTCTTGATTTTAAGGATAGGGATTTTCTCCTTTGACACGCATACCTTCACAACTCTTCGTGGTGGAGAACACAACGGTTTCACTCTATCCTGACTTCGCCCTTCAGGTGCATACACAGCGTGCCTTGTTCTTATTCATCAAGTGACGTCTTAGGAAACTGGCTCTCCCGTACTCTCTGCTATTCCCGGCCCGCCTGCGAGTGCAGGCAGAGGTCAAGACCCACTTTTTCATAGATTCTAATTCAGCATGGGACTGGTTTAGGGTTAGGATGAGGATACAATGCATCCAGATCAGATGGCTCCTCACTGGCCAGTGCATCAAAAACATGAGCAGTCCCGACACCAGGGATTGAACTGACAGACTAAACTACAAGCGGCTAAGGAACCAATGAGAGCTGTGGAAATAGCGACTTCTCGAAACTCCGGAGGGAGTCAACTGTGTTGAGGCGCCTGATCCCATTGGGGTTCTGCTTCGACTTCAGGGGTCTCCACGGGGCCTGGGCTGGGTGACGTTCTTCAGGGAGTCACCCCGCGCATGGCAGACAACATTATTTGAAACCCCAGTAGGCAGCAGCTATTATTCACCTTAGGCAGTGGTGTGGTAACTGAGGTTCAATGTTCAAAGTCTTCGGACTATCTACAAGCTCCTTCTTTTACATCGATCCAGCGGTCATGGGCATGGGAGGGGTTTCCTCTTTATGCTGTCTGTATTATGTACTATCTCACTGTTGATTTGGCTGGTATCTTGTCTCTCTGGATTGTTCCAATGTGGACCTGGTTGGCATTGGTTGTTAGGCCCTGTTTGTTCAATGTTTTGTCTTCCTACACTTGTTTGAACAGGATATATACATGTCTCAGGGCCATATGTATCATTCCAAATTCTGATCGCAAAAGCCGAAATTCACAGAATTTCGGCATTTGCAATCGCAATTGGGCTCAGAGGTATGTATGAAAGAAAAACTGCCTTGCAAAATAAGGAATCGCAAAATTTTCGATTCCCTATTTTGCGTCTGCATTTAAGAAATCTCAAATTGCTATTCCTTAAATGCAATGTAAGAAGCACAGAAAAAATGCAATTTGGCCATAAGGAATTGCAAATTACCACCAACTTCAAGTTGGTCGTAACCTGTGATTTCTCTGAAAAATGCACCTTTTTTGCATTTTTCAAAGTGCCATGTGGCGCACATACATGCCCTTAGGGCATGTATGTCTGCCACATGTGCTCACATGCACATTTCAGGGGTGCAATAGGGTGTCCTTTTCACATCCTGGCACCCTTGAAATTGCATTCGCAATTTGCAATTCTCTAAGTGAGTATCGCAAATTGACAATGTCTTCCCTTTCATTCCTATGGGCCTCTAGGCCCATAGGAATGAATGAGGAGATATTCCTTAATTATGAATCGAAATTTGCAATTCGCAATTAAGGAATATGTAGGATTCGCAAAATTATTTGCAAATCCTACATACATAGCGTTTTGCGATTCTCAAATAGCGATTGGCAAAGAAACGCAATTTGAGATTCGACAAACCAGAGTTTAATACATATGGCCCTCAGTCTGGAGGGGAGGTATTAGCAGGCTTTGGGGTTGAGGTTCATGGTTTCTTTTGTTGGTTTTATGTGCGTTTCTGACATGTGTGGTTGCGGGGTTGAATTGTGCTCGGAGTGGCGGTGTTCGTGAAAGATGCGAGGATACTGTGCCCCTGGATTGTGTGGATATGTAAATGTAAATGTATTTGAGCTTATATAGCGCACAGCTACCCGCAGTGGGTTTCCCGGCGCTTGCTTAGGGAACCCGTCCTGGTATTCCCCTGTGAGATAACCCCGGCAGGGTATCCACAAGGTGAAAGCCAGGCATCCCGCAGCGAGGGGCCGTTGTGGAGATTACGCAAGCTATTGCCCAGAGTCGCAGAGTGTGAACCCGTGAGTCGAGAAGGCACCGGAGCGAGAATTATCGAGTCCGTGGAATTTTTGAGCCCAAGACCCGCCGAGGCGGGGAATTGAACCCTGGTCCAGGGCCGATCTCAGATTCCGGGTCTGCCGCCTCTGACGCCTGAGCCACACTTCTCTCTTCTGGATACTTACTGGGATAGCTGATTGGCTTCGGTTGATAACATGGAATGTACATGTCCTGTCCTCGCCCTCCAAGTGCTATACTGTGCTAGCGTATTTGAGGCAGAGAGGGGAGCAAATCGCTTTTTTGCAGGAAACCTGGCTGCTGAGGGCAGAGAGCTTAACAAGAGGCGGAAGGGACAATTATACTACACAACTTACTATGCGTTTGTGAGGTGGAGTCCTTATTTGGATTAGACATGGGGTGCCTTTCCTTTTACACAAGTCCATTATTGATCTGGAGGGCAGGTTTGTTTTAGTGCTGGGATAGCTGAATGGTAAAGACATTGCAGTGCTCATTGTCTAAGCTCCAAACATTGACCAAGACCCCTTCTTGGACACTCTTACCATCCTCATTTCCATCCATGTTCCCCGATGTACGAATAATGGGTGGTGATTTTAATTGAATGGCTGACACCAACATGAACAGATCAGACCCTCCCCTGCTCATGGCGCCTGCGATTAAACTGGAGGATTCCTTCTGTAGCTGGATGCGACATTGGGTTCTGGTAGTTTGCTGGAGGGTCAGAAACCCCAGGGCCCAATGCACTTTTACAGCTCTGGTGTGCATGACCTGTAGGTGCGGGTGGACAAGGTGCTTGGCTGTTCTAAAGCATGTGACAGGATGATAGATGCTGAGTACTTGATATGGACGTACACTGATTATTGTCCCCTGTTGTGTACCTTTTGGTGGTCCCCTCGTAGGTCATGCATTCCAACTTGTAGGTTAGACCCGGCATTGTTGGAGGACCAGGCATTCAGGTCCACGTTGCACGAGAAGATCACAGATTATTGAGTCAATAATGAGGGTTAAACATCATTGGATGGGACCAAATGAGAGGCATCTAAGGTGGTTATGCGCGGTTTCTGCATCACTAATAAGTTGGAGATACGAACTCAGCTGCCCCCTGACATACATCCGCAGGAAGCAGTCTTAGTTGGGCTCCCTCAGGAGCGAGGTCTCATGCAGGGGCGGATTCTCCATTAGGGCTCTGGGACTGCACAACCCTAAAATTCCTTCACATTCCTGTACAATTATAAAATAGATGTATGTATTTAGAGATACCGTTGTATCTTTAATCAAATCGATGTATTTAAGTCTGTGCTGTCTGTCCCAGGCTGGCTGTCTCGCCTTGCTCTGAAGTAAGGGACAGAAGCCAAGAAGTAAAGCACCTTTCTGAGCTATGACGCATGACACAGGGGTTACTGTCCTATAATCCTTCATAATGAGTCATTGCCATTGTAGTCTATGGCTGTATTCACTAGTATAGGCCAGTGACGCTGTCAGTCATGCTTTGGAGTGTTGAAGTCTCCCTCCCTGCGTGAGAGCAGCTGTCCCTAATTCACAGGCATAGGATCCCGCCCTTTCCCATTCATCACACCTACGAGTGGATGCAAGCACTGTGCAGCACGTGTGTTTTGCTACCTTGTCCCCTGTAATGGTAAGTGTTAGAATGCTAATATTCGGTTATGAATATTGTTCTGAGACCCCTCACCACCTCAATCTCCCCCACTAGGACACCTTAGGCCCTGACTCTACTTCACTGGCCCCATTAAAAGTGGAGCGCAGCATTTGTTCTACTGCGCAATGGATCCGAAAGACGAGCAGGCCAGTCTGAGATTAACAAACATTACAGGTGTGCAGATTGACACAGAGCTGCAAATCTCCTTTTCTGTCCACTGCCTGAAAGCGTCGAGCCTAGAGAATCTCTCATTCAAATCAAACGAGCTGTGCAAACCCAGCAGAAAATGTCTGTCTGATTCCAAATCATTTTTTACTCATGTGGCAGAAGGGACCTACTTTTAAAGGGGCCGTCCAGTGAATGATGTCTCCATACATTTCAAAACCCCAGCAGATGTCATCAAACAGAGAAACACTATGTAGTGATTCTTGTTGATGATTGCTACCCATGCCAGGATGGTAAACAGCACTGTGCTTTTTTTCTCTACACTGCACGGTCCCTTCTCGAGTGCATGCATATAGCTTACAAAGGGCCAAATGTATTGACAATGTTTTTTGTTTTTCACCCTCTGAAATCCTGCTTTGCCGAAAGCTCCAGGTTTTGAAGTAATGAAAAAACAAAAAGCAGGTTTTAAAAGTAGCATCGCCAGTGGTGCGTTTCATTGCAACACGCAATCTCAACATTACGATTTGTGAGAGCTGCAAGGATAAGGGGCAGCAAATGGGTTTCTCCTTTTTCTTCAAACATCGAAGGACATTCATCAATGGTCTGCAGTTGCACCTGTGGTCAAAAAGGACTGGTCATTTACTGACTTGCCTTATCAGTTTTTTTTAGCAACAATGAGGGTTCTTGTTCTCTTGTGAAGTTGATCCAAATATCCGAGTCAAGTGGAAAGCGAGAGATATGTCCTTACAGTAGACAGTTATCTGCTGTATGGCATTAAAGCAGGCCCTGTCTTCATGCCCTAACAACATTAATGCCAAAAACATGTATTGATTTTAGAACATTGAGTGTTAAAAAACATTAAGGCAATGCATGTCAGCGATTTAGTTCCTCTATTATTTCAAGTTTTACTTAATCTTGCCTTCCTCAAGAATTAGCTATTTAATCATGTGGTTCTTTCTGTATTGTTTTCCGTGCATACTTTGAGCCATGCCAGGTGTTTCTGAGGGGTTTTGAATGAGATCTCTGATGCTGACCCCGAAGCCAAAGCAAAATGCCTGTCAGTGGGTTGGCCTTTCTGCAGAGCATACAGAACAAAGGTCATGTCCAGTTGTAATTGCAATTCTGTGAAAATGTGTGTGAAGGTGTGCACACATATTTACAGGGCAAAAGTAAATAAATTGCTTAATGTGAGTGAGTGCACTGTATGTTTGGAAGTGGTGAAGTAATGGAGATGGGAAGAATGAAAAGAGGATGCTGAAGAGGAAAGAGAGGTGGTTGAAGATGTGCAGATGGAAGAAATGTGCAGAGAAAAAGGACTTAAATATCTAACATAAAGCACTCCTACCTAAAGACCAAAACTACTTCCACAGGCCTCAATACTATTGACATTTTAGAATTTGAACATTTTGGGTGTAGATCAGTTGTTGTGTAATGTATCTGGATGCAATTACATCTCAGAGAGAAACCAAAATACAGATCGGGTAGCAGCACACTATAAGAATCACAGAAATGTATTTTACGTGGTCCCTTTTAGAGAGTCCCCGCATTTTTCATCCCACTTGACCTCATGCGCGCTAGCGGAATTCCGCTCGCACGCTGAGATTTTCAAAACCGCACTTTACGTGACGAGCTGGGCTCGTCATCAGCGTGCGAGGAGGCTACGCCATGACGAGCCCAGCTCGTCATCAGCGTGGAAGGGGTTAAAGACCTGTCTTCACATATATCTATATGACTGAATCAGCAGCTGTGAGCCCTTTCTGAAACCTGGTCAGAACATTTTCTACCAAAGTTGATGCTGCATGCAGTGCAAGACACTGGGGAAGCACACACTTTTAAAGGCTGAAGTTGTTGCGTTGTACAATTTGCACATTACAGTAACTGTTGAACATATTAATGCAGTAAGATATAGACCAGTTTTTTATGTGTTTAATATTTCAAAACTATACATTCCCAATGCTTTATAAGCATTGCTTTATAACAAAAGTAATTTGCTTTAAAATGCACATTTGCCAAACTTTTTTTTCAATGTTTTTCTCTGGAGGAGGATCCAGACTGAAGCCCATGTTTGTCTATTAAGCTTGCCCATGTTGCTCACTACATAAAAATCATACCAATCTTTTACGCCCCACCACTTTCAAATGTCACCAGACACCACTGGAAATTTGTATGCAAAGTAGACATGGAGCACACCCAGGTCTGTCACACCCCTAAGGTGAAATTTCCTAGAATGGGGTACATCAGGCAGATGTGCCCCATTCTAGGAAATTTCAGTTATCTTGGTGATGGCAGAATTTAGGAAACTGGGACAGGGTTATGCCCACTTCCCACAGGAAGTCTTCATGTGGGGGCATACTGACTCCAATGGTAGGTAGCCCATTGGCGACCACTCTGCACTCCCCTAATGCCCCTGAATTTAGTATTTATGGGGCTCCCTGAATCCAGAACTTTAGATTCTACTGACTGAAAAAAAGAAGACACTGAAGACCTGAACCCCACAAGAACTGAAGACTGCTGTGGAGTTTTGGACCCTAACCCCGCCTGCCGCACAGAGACTCGACAATTGCAAAGCTTGTTGAAAGTACAGTCTGGACTCCAACCACAGCATCGACGACAAGCCGACGAGGGTGTCAGCACCAGAGAGGCCAACACCGAGTGGCCAAACTGCCCTGTTTTTGTCCCCTTTGCTAGTCCTGACCGACAACTATTAGCACCTTGACGCACTAGAGCCAGCCGACTACCAACACTCTGCACCTGAGCTGCCCGGAAAGGTCCAAGGAAACGGAATGCTTTCTTGTGCTCCCAGGACCCTCACAGCCCAACCCCTTCATTGAGAGCTCACGGACATGTCCTCAAGTCTGCCCTTGTAGCCTATTTCCAGGTGGCCCCCCTTCTCTTCTCCTGAGTAGCGTGCAAGGCTACCAACCCGTCCAGCACCTCTGCACCCAGACTCACCACAGCAGATACAACCGATCTGCTGGTGGAACTTTGGTCCTTGCCCCTCTACCACCTCATGACCAAAAGGGGTCCCATGGAAATGTATGCAGTAAATGTTCTTTCTCCCATAGGAAGGCATTACCCATAAAAATGCACTCTTGGTAAACATTGCTAAAACTGTTAAAAGTTTATTACGAAAAGTACTTATCTGATTACGAAGTTCTTGGTTTTAAGATATGTATAAAAATACCTGTTATTTTTCTAATTTGGTGTGACTTTCTTTTTCAAGTGTGTGCCTCAATTATTGACTCTGTGTGTGCAACAAATGTGTAACACTCCTCGCTGATAAACATTAGGCTACTCAACCACACTACCCTAGATACAGCATCTTGGGGTTTGGTAGAGAAAGCCTCTGTCCACTCATAAGGGATACCTGGACTCTTTACACAGAATATCTCTTTTTGGTGTACTATATAAGGAGCCAGCTTCCTATGCCCACAGCCATTGCTTCTCGTGGGTAGCCGATGATATCCTATGGGATTTATATTTCAGCAGACTGGACAATCATCACCATTGTGATGCAGAGATCTAAATCAGGCCCTTAGTTTGTTTCGTGCGGGTCACCAACCCCAGCAAGCACATCTGAATCGTTGGCTGCAACTGTATCTCGGTGAGTTCTCCCAAAGCTTCAACCACCTCAGCCCAGAAAGCTCCCATGCCTGGGCATGCCACCATGTGTGTATATATGTCCCCACTGCCATCCTGCACTTGGTGCACTGCTCCGGGTTGGAGGGGTCTAGCCCATGTAGCCACTGCAGTGTACCATAATTCCTGTGGAAGCATTTATAGTGTATCAATTGCAGGCATGCATTGCATGGAATTTTTCTACAGTTGCCAGACATGGATACCCAATCCCACTCCTTCAACTCCACACCTATGTCACCCTCACAGTGTGTCTTCAGTGTTGCAATGCAGGTGGCTGTGCACGGTATCAATGATGCATGGATCCGAGTAATGAGTTTACCTTCTGCCATATCCAGGAGTTTCTGATTTAAGACGTACATTTCCGGCTCCTGTGGGAACACAGCCCAGGCCTTGCAGACAGCCGCTCCCAGCCCAGCATATGCCAGGGAACATCCACCAGCAACTCCCCGATCTAGCGCAGAAGGCCACATAGCCCACCATGCGGCCATTATCATGCAAGTCTACCATGCTCTGTGGATATCTCCCTCTTCCTTGCACCTTAGAAATAAAGGCAGCCTAGGACTAATCCTAGTGTGCCAAGAGACCAGCTACTGCATGTATATATACTCCTCTCCTTTACTCATTGATGCCTGCCCCCATATTTCCAATAGGGTCTTCATCTGTACTGGCAAGGCAGCTCTTTTCTTGCAGGGCACTAGGGGTAACGCCTGTAGCACCCGCGGTCAGACCCGGCGCATCAGAATCCCCACTACAGGGTCAAAGCCCCGCTCCCGGAACCATGGCACTGTTTATTGTAGGTAGGCCACCCAATGAAAGGTCCTGAAATTCAGTGCCTGCAGTCCTCCCGCTGTCTCACAGAAGTTTGAGTACTAGGCTGATCTATGCACCCTATTCCCCCAGTAAAGCAACCAAGTAGCTCATCCAGTCAGGAGAAGTAGGATTCCAGTATGCGCAACAGCATGTGTTTTAGTATATACAGTACACGAAGCAGCATAATCATCTTAATTATAGTGATGCACTCCATGAGAGACATCGGGGACCGCAATCATTCACATACACTCCTTTCCAGGCCAACCAGCAAAGCACCCACATTCGAGTCATAGGTTTCTTCAATTCTGAGCCGAAGTACACCTCCAGGTATTGTACCGTATTTGTCTGTAGCTTTATATTTGGTAGGTCCGTTCCCTCGGACAGAGTCACCTGTATGGGAAAAAGCACCAACTTGTCAGTGTTCAGCTGGAACCCTGAGTGTACCCCCACCACGACTAGTGTGTTGTGCACTGTGCTATATGCAGCCATTGAGTTCCTTAGTTAGAATTATGTAGTCGGCATAAAATGAATTAACTTCCTGTTTGCCCCTCACTAGTATACCATGGTCTTCATGTCTAGTACGTATATTTTGAGCTAAAGGCTCAATAACTAAGGTGACTATCAGTGGAGAGAGAGGGTACACCTGGGGGTCCCCCTCTCTACCTGCCAGCTATATGACACTCTATTGCCCAATTTTACTCTCACCTTATTTGCAGTGTAAAGTAGCTTCACCTATCTCAGGTAGTCCACTCCAAGAGCAAATGCTGCAGCGTACGATGCATAAATATCCAGTTAACAGTGTTGTAAGCTTTATGGGAATAGGCTTTATGGCCCATCTGATGTCTGCTTCCTCTATCAGGGCATTCAAGAGAGCCCTCACGCCCCTATCCACCCTTGGTATGTGTGCTTCAGCCAAGATGGAATCTATACCTGCCTCATCACTCCGACACTGTTGTGCGTATAGCGCCATGTAGAATTCCGCAAACCGGTCCAGGATATCCACCTGAGCCATCAGGTCACTCCACTTCCAACTTTGGGCGATACAACAGCATTCCCTCCCATTTCCCTGGTAACTATACATGCCAATAATCGTGCAGGCAGAATTCCCTGCTCATGTTGTGTTTCTGTGTATGTTTTATAGTTGTCTCCCTAATGTGTCACAAACCTCATCCAATTCAACCTGTAGTCTGTGTTGTGTCTCTTAAGTCGCCTCAGCTTGTGGAGCCTGCCTGGCTACACCTGCTATATGTTGTTTCTGTTTTGTGACTGTGTACCTCAGTGATCTCTGCACCCCATATAGCGTGGCCATACACCTCCCCCATATTGTCACCTTAAAGGCTTCCCATACCACTCCGCCAAAGGATACCGTCCCCGTATTAAAAGCAAAAAATTCCTGCACTGCCTCTCTAATTTCTTCTCTGAATGCTTGGTCATGTAGTGCCCGGGATTGGAATCGTCACTTCAGCGCCAGTGCTAAATAGGCATGTCCTTGCAGCTCCACCGCAAGGGGGCATGGTCCGACAGAGTCCGGTCGAAAACCGGGCCACCCCAAAGTATGCAACCTGTTCTGAATGAATAAGCATATAGTCTATTCTGGAGAAGGTCCCATGTGGCGGGGAATTTAAAAAATAGCCTCTCGTCTGCAGGGGCGGCTCTAGGCTCATGGTGGACCTGTGCAGGGAGCGTAGGTGGAGGCCCCGGAAGAGGGGGTCAGGCCGGGGCGGAGCTCAGGAAGGTGCTTTAATAGTACGTCCAGAAAAGTCATTAGATGACCAGTACCTGCGGCTGCTCCTACCCTTCCGCATTGCGATAAAGAAAATCTGCCCCTTGGTGTGCATGCCCGGCGTGCCAAATCTAGCCTTAACCCTAGCACTCTCAGGCAGTTGGTGGCAATTAAATTTAAAAAATACTCTATGGGATTGCCTTATTTCCTTACTTCACTTATACCTTCACCCTCTCTCTTAACCTGACTCTAGTTCTACTTCTCCATGTACCTTTAACCTCCCTCTCTATGTATCTCACATGTGTGTCTACCTGACCTCTCAAAATCTCGACTTCATTTTTCTCTACCCTTTTAGTCTAGAAATGTAAGACGACATTTACTATGGTCCACCGTCTATACCTCGATATTCGCTCTTCTACACGGGAATGCAGATGATTACAACAAAGCACCATGTATAGGGAAGCAGAAACAGCAACGATTCAGGGCAATTGCGGAATGTACCAGACATTAATAGTGATGACGACCCACATAAGGTATTTACACAACAACCAAAGAAAAACATAGAACCAAGCAGTAAACACTAAATTGACAGGATTGGCAATCATCCAGTGCAACAACAGGCAAACGGGCTATTAAAATGGAAACTCTTCCTCATCGCCCCCTCCAACAGTCCACAAAATTATAATAACTAAGCATGGGCGAATTTTGCGAATCTCGCGTTCGCGAATTTTGCGGATTTGCGAACTCGCAATCCGCAAAATCCGCGAATTCTCGCGAATTTGCGGATTTTTTTTGTGTTTGCGCGGGTTTCTGCCAGTTCGCGAGGGTTTTGTACAATTTCGCAAATTGCGAACTTACCTGTCGGGTCGCAAGTTTCGCGAACTTGTTGTTTCTACGTGTCCAGCCTGTTTGGGACACTCTTCTTCATCACTGCCACTCTCTGTCACCACTGCCACTCTCTGACTACTCATGCCACCCTCTGGCCCACCCATGCCACCCTCTGTTTCATCACAGCACCCTCTGGTTGTCCAGGCAGTGTACATTATTGTGGCAACGCAAGCACACCTTCCCTGCCTCAAGTGACCTGAATTAATTTGGGGCTGATTAATGTGTCACAGAATATTTTTTTAGCTGGCACCTGCTTCCTTAGTGCTTCCTGATTAGTGATCTTTTGCACTTGCTAAGTGCTTTCATTGTTGCAAAATTAGTTACAACACCTGCCCTGCCCCAACTGACAATAATGAATTAGGGGCTGATTAATGGATTTGAACTTCCAGCCTGGCTCCTGCTTGTCTCCCTTAGCTGTAATTCAGGACCTTTGTGGCATATGTGTAACTATTCTGAGGTTCAGAGCAGGGTCACATAATAGTTGCAACTGGCAACTGAACTCTGGAGGGGCCCCTCAGGAAGCACTACAGGAAATGGCTACTAATGATGAGCCTGAACTTTTGAACCTGGTAAGTAGTTTCAGTTTTGCTAAGATCGTATTTCTGCAATTTTGCGCTTATTCGCGGGGCGCGAAGTTGTACTGGGAAGCCGCGAACTCACGCGAACAGTACGAGCAGTGCGAGCAAAATCCGCTGCTCGCGGATTTGGCGGGAGATTCGCGAATCTCGCGGATTGCGAATTTACCGAAAATCCGCAAAATCCGCGAGCGAAACGGATTTTCCGCCCATGCTTAATAATAACAATAGGTCTAGCCTTATCCCATGCATGCATGAACATGAGAATGAAAGTCAGCACTCTAAGTCACGTGAAACAACTGGTTTGAACATAAAGTGAAGCCTCAAATATTTATTGTAAATTAGAACACCAGCTACGTGATAGCACAGATTTTAAATGCTCACACAATTTCCTTACTAGTTGTTGAAAATATTTAAAAAACACATAGATACAAAATGGATTCCAATGTTATAGAAAAAATATAGGCATCTTAAGTACTGAAACGTCACAAATGTACGAATACCCCACCAGCCCTATGCACAGTGGCACGGCACAGCATGTGTCGCGCTGAGTGGAAGACATCCTTTCACCTGAGTATGACTAGGGAGCCAGGTGATAACTTTCCAACACAGCCACAAGCACCCAGAGGAGGAAGCGAATCTGGTGGCAGTGCCATGCGGTCTGCTGCAGACGTGTGGCAAGATCAACTCCCTGTACCCTTAATTACCTCTCTAATTTAGTTAATGTTAACATGAGGTTGTACCGCCGGTGTCGTGATGCCTTAAGCGTATGTATCTCCTCCTTTTTGCGCCGCCGCCGGAATAAGGACAGTACTACTACTCCCACCCAGGGTCACTCAGTGATACAGAATACAACCCCCTGCCTCATACAGCGCTTAGAACAGGCGGAAATGTAAACCTTGGAGGGGGGAGGGGGCAAAAGCGGGAGGGCATCAGAAGGGGCTCAAAATGTGCTTTTGTCAGGGCCCCTATTTGAGCAAAAACCCGCCGTGGCTGCAGTTAGAACAATTTAAACAAGCATTTGCAATGCAATATTCTCGCCTTTGGGACCTTATATGTGATTTACCTATGTAGAACTGGGTGCTGAAATATCTACTGCTCTTTAACATGGAGGGAAAGTGAGCACCAAACTACGTGAAAAACGCCTGGTATGGGATTACATGGAGAGAAATATTGCCTTTCAGTTGGAAATGGTATAGTCCCAATCTCTGTTTTTAATATAAAATTCGGGTCTTCGGTGGTCATATCAGTGTACAAGATTTGAAAAAAATATTATTGTATATGGGTGCTCGTGGAATACAATTTCTATGGCCTGGAATCTAGAGAATGCTAAAGTGCACAGAACACTGCAGGGAAAAGGGCAGGCCTCAGAGGTGAGAGGAAAACTAATTATGCTTAAGGCTTTCTACAAGGCGGACAGAACCCCTACAAAATAACAGAGAGAGACGCCTCACCCAACTCTCAAAAAGTTGGAAAAAACGGGATTTTTACATTGGATTTTTTCCTTTATTTTGGATGTGTTCATATTTTCAATTTTACTTAGTTTTAACATAAAATGTTATCACGGTCATTAGGGTAGCCCGGCTCCGCGGTAGCTACGCATGGTGGAGTCCTGTGTGGTAATAGTGTCGGGGCAGCAGAAATAACCCCTGGCTGGACGGGTGATTGTGAACAGAGATTCTGAACCTGAAGGGTCTCTTGCAGCCCCCTATACTACCCTGCGTTACTGCACAAAAGGACAATAAAGGCAAGGCATTAACCTGTTTCAACAAACGCCATTAAGGCTGCATAGCCTGGACATCTGTGACCGGGTCTGGGTGCGAATTCCCTCTAGGGGTCATTCCGGAGTGAAGGCGCTTAGTTTGTTTCTGCACTCAGCGTCCGACCTCGCGCTTTGGGCCTCAGCTCAGCCGCTGCTGACAAAGCCAAGAAGATGTGAAACTCACCCACACCTTCCAGGTCAAGGTAGCCCGGCTCCGCGGTAGCTACGCATGGTGGAGTCCTGTGTGGTAATAGTGTCGGGGCAGCAGAAATAACCCCTGGCTGGACGGGTGATTGTGAACAGATATTCTGAAGGGTCTCTTGCAGCCCCCTAATTATACTTCCCTACGTTACTGCACGAGTTATGAAAGGACAAAAAAGGCATCCGACCTCGCGCTGCGGGCCTCAGCTCGGCCGCTGCTGACAAAGCCAAGATGTGAAACCCACCCACACCTTCATTCACGGCGTTGACGCAGCAGTCAGTCAGAGTCAGTGACACTGCTGCAGAATCAGAATCGACTACATTCAGATCTGCCCCCCACGCGCCAGGTGCGTTATACTATTACTTCACTTAGTTTACCTTATTCTGAGCTCAGCTTTAGGACCACCACCAGTGGCACCACCACACCACAGAAATGGCTGCACTGCAAAGACTAGAGAGAGAGACTCACATACGCCAAGGCACCACAACGCACGGGAAGCACTAGGTTAAGTTGAGTCTGTGCACTCTGCGCGCTGCCACACAGATCACTCCATCCTTGGCTTCCGGCGCGTCTGTGCATGATTGAAACATCCCGGCGCCCCTGCTGCCCAATCAGGAACAGAGGTCGGTGCGGGAACACTGCCAGAGGCCAGCAGGGAAATGAAAGGGTGGAGGAGGGAAGGTGACTCAGGCTTTGGTTGGAAGTTACTGGAAGTTAGTAAGAAGCCCGGGTCGGAGGCCGCCAAATTCTTCCCGGGGGCAGCCAGTGACATGAATATTGTATGATTGGTATCCGATGGATCCGATCCTCGTCGTCGTGGCGGCCCCTGGGGTTTGGCGGCCCTGTGCAGGTGCACACTTTGCACATGCCTAAGGCCGGCCCTGTCGTCTGACCGTGTTGTGTCCTTCATAACCATAGTAAGTTTAGACTGTCCATGCTTTCTAGCAGCACCATAGATGACCTGCCCACAGGCCAAGCAGGAGGCCTTGAGCTATACAGATTTCTATCCAGTATGCAGTTACAGTCACCAATCCAAATGATATCATAATGTGCATAGGGTGTCAAGAGATGTAGCACTCCCTCAAAAAAATCTGGTGTGTCGCTGTTGGGTGCATATGTGATCAGTAGTATCTGGGTCTGCCACATATTTCCAGCACCACACCTACGTATCTGCCACCTTCAATGCTCATTATCAGGCCCTGCAATCTGCAGCCTGAAGATAATAATGTAAAGTAAACACAGATTTCCCTTAACTTTAAAAAGAAGATGTGACACTGTACTGATAGAAAAAATAACCTAGGCTGTGAGCTACTCTGAAGGTGACTGTGAGATACTACTAGCTCGCAATCGACCGGTTGGAGACACCTGGTTTAATCTGTACTATCAGCTCTTGTGCCCAAGTCCTTTATGCGCTCCCTCATCTTGTCCATATCCTGGTGCAGTAGCAGTACTTTGATGGCCACCCCATCAATCTTTTCTGTAATGGTCTTGTTGCCCTCCAGTATCCAATTTTTAATATCCCGATTGGATGGAGGTGCAGTCTCCCCCATGACTGGCTCCTCACCAGAAGCTGCACCCTAAGTCATATTAACCAGACCATCCTCGATTGGGTGGCGCATTTTGGGGGCCATGCCCAGGCCCCCTTCAAATTTAGGTGGCATCTGTGCCCAGTAACGTGGTCCTATTAATATTGTGACCTAAGCACTCTATAGTCATCCCTTCGCAGTTCCTTGCAATAGATCAACCCGAGCCAGTCTCTGCAATGTTCACTTCAGTTTCTTTTGGGGATACTTTATGGTTTGCTAAAGAAGGAGAACGAATAAAGGGGGTGGCACCGCTGGGCCAGTCGTGGCCACCAGTCCAGGACCCTAGCGTCCAAGCGGGCAGCTCCTCTGCTCCTGTTCTGTAATGGAGAGGGTGAGAGACAGGAAGACCTCCATGGGTGTCTTTATGTGGGACCCTGTCCCCCAGCCTAGCTCACTCCAAGTGAGTATTCGGGGCAACCCCCTTCAAGCAATCACAATAGGACAGCAGCCCCTAGACCCCCCTCTGTGGTGAGTCCTATCAAGAGCAGGTGGCCGCCCCAACGCGTTGTCTGCTGCCGTAAGTAGGATTGCTGTGGTAAAAGGAAGGGCAAAGTTGCTGGTTGGTGGCGTGGCGCACAGCTGATATTTGTTGAGAATTTATGTGTGGTTTTTAAATGGTTTAGTGCTAATTTAGGGTGCTCCAACAAGTGACGTAACCATCCATGTACGTCATAGTTAGTTACTGGTTGAGTGCGTTAAAGAGGTGTAAACGCATCCTTGTGAATGGGCACTCGCATCAGGTTCGTCATGTACAGACAGACTTCATTGTTAGTTGTGACAACCAATTGTTTATTCAAAGATTAGTCATGCTTTTTTGTAGTAGCAGTTCATAAATGAATATTTTTCAATATTTTTGTTTGACCACGAAAACATCATTCAAAGTGATTTCAACATACTCCGATGCATTTCGGGCGGAGATTGCCCTTTATCAAGGAGCGTTGTGAACGCAATAAAACGCATTTACAATTCAAAACATAACTCAGATGAAATTGCATGTTAATCGTTTACATTTATCTCAGTGTGCAGAAGCATACGTGGGGAACATGTGTGGGTTGGGAGGTGTCTGGGTACCTTATAAACCATAGTGGGTGGCTGGGGCGTGGGGGGAAAAGGTTTGTGAGGTGCCAAAAGAGTAAGCACTTATGTAGCTGGGTTGTAAGAAGCAATTTGTCTACAGAAACAAGATTACGGGTAACAAAAGGTTAGAAGCGGTTAGACCTTGAGTTGACAAATGACGCGGGTCAATGTCGGAACGGGGAATGTGCACTCAGTGGGACTGCCTCAGGTGGGCCCAGCACTGCAGCGATAATTTTCCCCGCAGAGTAGCCACATTCCCCCAGCTGGCGAAAGGTCGGCGGGGGGAATACAGGGGACGGTGTACAATCACCAGTCGTTGCTGCTCCTGTGAATCAGCAGTGGGGCAGGGAGGGTAGGAAGGGGGATAGGTGGGGAGAAATTGTTTTTGTTTAAATCACTAACCTGCCGGCCGGTCAGCTGGCCAGTTGCCGCCTCTCTTCCTGGCTTCTGTTGGAAGAGAAAGCAGGATAGGCTCCCCTAAGACAATCACAATGCTGCAATGCAGCCTTTCGATTGGTCTGAGCGCTGTGGTTCGACGCTCAGATGGGGAATGGGAGCCTGGGCAGGTTCTCCACCCAGGCTGTAATGCAGCCTCGATGGGGGACATTCATGCGCACTTAGGAGGGTGCCACCACTCCTTCCCCCTGCGCAGCCTAGCCCCACCCCACCCCACATAACTGCCCCAGCACAGAAAAATAAAATGATAATAATGTTGCATAGTTATCATTTTATATTTCCTTTTTTGCTGTGCTGAAAGACAGTGGGGCGATGCTTCTCTGCCTTTGCGGAGGGGCTGCCCCTGCCAATCACACACCCCCGTACAAAGTTGTATTAGCGCGTCTTCTCCGTTCACCCCAGGGTCGCCAGGCGAGGCCCCTTAGCTACAGCTCTCCTCTGGGCCATCTCGCGGCCGCTGACCCTGCTTGCTGAGCTCTTTCCGCAGCCACCGGACCTTCGGTTAACACTCCTCTTGTGGATAAGAACAAAGCTACACTTCTGGAACTATAACAGTTGCTCAGCAAGCTCAATTTCACCAGAATGCTGGTTCCAGAAGGGAGAGCATTTGCCAAGTGCCTAGCAGGGCTGACCCAAATGCTGACCAAGAGACACCATTAGGTCAGGATGTCAGCCATGGTCAGGCAAGATCTTCAAAAAAGGCTAACATTCATGTCAGGCTTCAAGGGCAAGCTGATTTGCCGTGAACCATGGGAACACAGTTGGTGCTCTTCACTGGTGCGGCTCGGGGCAAAGGATTTGACGTGATGCTGGCCAAAACCTGAGGCACTGCACGTTGGTCCGCTGGCAGGCAAAAATAAAGGGGTCATGAGAAACAGAATGCTGCTACAGGTGTTTCCCATAGTGGTTCAAATTCTTGCTCTGGAAGGAAAGACTTGCAAATAAGCAGGTGACGATTTGGTCAGACAATCATGCGGCTTTGCAGATAGTGAACAATGGCTCAGCGTTATGCCCAAGGGTCCTGGGCCTACTATGTAACCTTGACAGCTGCCAACTCAGTGCGAACACACCGTTCAGAGTAAGGCATGAACCGGGTTTTTATAACTCAATTGCCTATGCTCTCTCTCGATTTCAGTAGTCCAGGTTTCAGCAGCTGGCACTGCAGGCGGACCGGGAGATGACATCATTCCCGAAGGTACCGTACCAGAGAATTTCAAAGGTCAGTTGGTGGCCAGTAACTAATTTCCCTTCAGAAACCATTTAATGCAGTCTCCTCAGCCACCCTAACGAGATGGGTAAAATGGCTTTTGAGGGAAGCGGGAATGGATACATCCAAATTTGGGGCTCATTCTGTCAGAAGGGCCATGTCCTCAAAGTAATTTCTTATGATCTCTCAATTACAGGTCTTCAGAGTCTACATTTAAAACATTTTACTTTAAACTGATTTTGGATGTTGCTTCAGTTGTATTAAACCAGCTTTAAACAAGCATAATTCAAAGCCTCCGGTCCTGACATAGAATGAGAATTTTTCTAGTTAACTTCGTCTAGAATTTTCAATTATATTAAGGACTTAAAGGCAAAGATTATCTCACCCTGTTCTCATTGTTGATGAAGAAGAATTAATGTTCATGATGTTTTACCAACCCTATATTAAACACTAATGTTATTTCAATGGTCTATTTATTATTTAACATGAGTGTACGTAAATCTCAATTGTTGATATTATCAGTTCTAGATCAGCAATTACGCATATTCTCTTTTGCAGGCTCAGAACAGGAGAATGATTGAGCAAGATCCAGCAGGCTGACCCTGTTTCCTGTTACACTTCCAGATGTTCCTGAAAATATCCATCTTGGTCAGTGCTTTAAATGGGCCGGTACTCACCGGTACTGGGAAACAGCCACTACAACGTGGACGTTTCCATGCATAACCTTAACCACGCATGCATTACAATGCACGCGTGGTTATCATGCATAGCCTTAACCACGCATTTATTTACTACAAGATACGTAGTAAAGGCATGTGTGTTAAAGGTAGAAATAAATAAGGGGGTCTCCCCCCCCCCCCAAAAGAAACATGTTTCAAAAAGAGGGCTTGGGGGGGTCTCCCCCATCCCAAAAAAACGCACCTGTTTCCGTCGTTTTCTGTTTCAGTTGTTGAAATATGTGAAGGCAATCGGCGTCGTTAGAGAAAACGGAAAGACACTTCCGTTTCCTCTTTACGACGTGCAATGCACCTCGTAAGAGCTTGCAAAGGAGAGGACATGGAGAGGTAAGGGAGATTTTAGGTAAAAAAAATCAAATAAAGGAATGAGGGGGTGGTATCGCGCAGGGATACATTTTTAGGGATCAGGTGAGGGGTATTTGATAGAAGGGTTTGTAAGTGGGGGAATCACGCAGGGCAAGATTTTTAGTGTTCCGGGCAGGGGTATGTCTTAGCAGGAATGGGGGCGGAGGGTCTCACACAGGGAAGCGGTATTATTAAAAAATAAATAAAAAAGAAGCTGGAGGGGGGTGCGCAGGGGAGCAGTGAAAGGAATTGGGACAGGGATCGGAGATAACTTTTACCATGAAAATGCCATTATCATGCATGGTTTTACAACGTAAATCGTTGTAAAGGTATGCGTGGTAAGGCATTTTCATGGTAAAGGTTATGCGTGGTAATGGCAATCGTGTTGTAACGCATGCGTGGTAAAGGCATGCGTTGCAACGGAATGCGTTGTAAAGACATACAACCACGGGTACTGAGTATCCGCACTTCTTAGTTTTATCTCTCTCTGAGTGCAGGCACTTCTGTACTGCTAAGGAGAGTACTGGTACTCATGAAAGGGTAGGCTCATTGGCTGTGAGTGCACGTGAGCATGAGTGGAAACTACCTCTGGCATCCAAGGCACTGCTTCTGTAACCCTGATCTGAGCCCTAGCTGAGCTATTCAGCAGTGCTCATTTTTATAATGCCCGGGTGCTCACCGTCATGCTGTTTGAAAGAGCAGGGTCTATTCAGGCCCTGTGCTGTCAATCACATTCACACACTATTGGGTGCATTTGTGCAAACATAGAAATCAAGGCAGTCTGCTGACAGCACCAATTAAGAAAGCCAAGGAAGGTAAAGAGTTTAGAATGGTTTTAATAATATTTGAGTATTTTGTGTCTCTGTACAGGTCTGTGTGTTTGCTTCCATGTGAGTGCCTGTTTTTGTGAGAGAAAAGCGAGACACTCTCAGGAGGTATTTTAAAGAAAATGCTTGGTTCTTTGTGTGTGCATGTCTACTAGACAACAAAGGTTACTAAATAACGTAAAATGGAGGGTTGGAGGATGAGTGAAAGGATTGATGGGTGTGCGAGTGAAAGGCTGGATGGATGGGTGAGTGAAAGGGTAAATCTATAGATGGATGGATGAATTAATGAAAGGATGGATGAGTGAAAGAATGGATGGAAGAGTGAAAGATAGGATAGATGGATGGATGGATGAGCGGATAAGTGAATGAAAGGATGGATGAATGAGAGGGAGGGAGGTTGGATAAAAGGGTGAATGGATGGATGAGTGAAAGGGAGGACTGAGTGAAAGGGTTGATGGAATGAAGGAGTAAAAGGGTTGATGGATGGATGAGCGAAAGGATTGATGGTTGAGTGAAAGGGTGGATTAAGGGATGGATGAATGAAAGGAAGGATGGATAGGTTTGGAGATGGATGGATGGATAAGTTTGGATATGGAAAGGTGGGCAAACAGAATGGTGAAAAACTGAATGATGGATGAAAGACTGAATAGATGACAAAATGTAAAGGTTAAATGGTGGGCATCAGCAGGTAAATGGTAGGTTGAAAGGATGACTAGACAGATTGATTGAAGAGACAAGAGATTTTTTCTGGGAAGGGTCGTGCTGAGTTTTTTACTTGCTCGGTGCCATAAGAGATTTAGTTCGAAGTGGGGGTATTTTCATTTTCTGACTACTCTTGTGATAAAAAATATATAGCATTGTGCCAAACAGCAATTAACAGTATGGCATTAAGAAGGTGCAACTATTACAATGTTAACATAGGGAGAGGCTGTAGCCTTACAGTTAGAGCTGTCAACCTCAAAGCTGGGGAACCGGGTTCAAGTCTCGGCAGGGACGCTCAACATCCTATGATTCTGGGCAAATCACTTAATCTCCCCACGCCTAACAAAAATTAATGTGTCCCTCTGTAACGAAACTGGTGCTCATGTAAAGAACTCCGATACCTTCGGGTCAAGTTCGAGCTATTTAAAACTCTAAAAAAAAAACATATCCATCACGTTTGCCTTTTATTTTGTGTAATTAGTTAATTTGTTTTGTTTATAGAAACACATTTCTCATGTGTTTTGGTATGTGCTGCAACTATTCTAAAAGTCATTAAGTATCATTATGTGTTGCTCTTAGCTCCGCCCACTCGCCACACCTCTTGCTCATTTAATGAGTACATGCATTCATTTTTTTACCCTTTAAAGCACTGGTCTAGGTTCTTCTCAAATGGGCGGGTGGATTTCATTGTTCTGAAGTTACAAAGGGACATGGTTATGAACTGTACGCCATCTTTGGCAAAGAAAGAGGAACGAAATTGGCGCTAAAAGGTCCTATAGGCATACTCAGAGGCTGATTGGTGTATTACTGATGACGTTGCATAAAGAGAATGTTGGGAAATGTAGTTTTTACGTCTTGCGCCTAGCGTTATACTGCACACCAGTGTTCGCGCAGCGAGAGTCCTTTTGTCCGGGTTTCAGAAATGGACCCTGGAAATGAACACGCTTGTGCGTGTGTTTTTCCTAAGGTCTTTTCTGATTGGGCTTGGAGTGCGTGTTGTTTTGTAACAGAACTCGCAATAGGCCATAGGCGGTTGCGTTGCTCCGCCCATGGCCTATTGGTGTCCGTTGCGCGCACCAAAGCCCATATGTTTTCAATTATCGTGCCCAGACACGGGTGAGATCATTGAAAACATATGCCTCGCAGTGGCGGGCGTGCACGCACCACTCACGAGCGTGTTTTTTTTTTACTTTTGGTATAAGCGCGGCACCCACGCTTTACTTTTAATGTTATAAGTAAAGCGCGGGTGCCGCGATTATACCAAAGGTAAAGAATTAGAAAACAACATCCGTTTCTTTACCTTTGATATAATCGTGGCACCCGCGCTTTAATTATAACATTAAAAGTAAAGAGCGGGTGCCGCGATTATATCAAAGGTAAAGAAAGTCCTGCCAGTGCATTTAAATGGGAAGCTATTATTATTATTATTATTATTATTATTATTAGAATTTGTATTGTGCGACAGCTACCCAAAAAGGGTTTCCCGGCGCAGAATGGCCTTGACAGGGTGGAGACTTGGGCATCTTAAGCTACCCCAACCCTCCCCCTTACAGACCAGTCCTGTCCAGTGCATCTCAACGGGGCGCTGCCCCACCCCTCTACAGACCGGTCCCTCAGACCGGTCCTACTCCATTCATTTCAGTGCAAGCTGTAACTCGCCCCTTTTACAGACCCGGTGTGCATTTTAATGGGGAGCTGACGCCTCCAACTTACAGACTTGTCTTGCTCCATTCATGTCAATGGGGAGCTGCAGTCGACCCTCCAGTCTTACAGACCCACCCTAGTAAATTCATTTAAACAGGGAGCTGGATCCGTCCTGCTCACAGACCCGTCCCGCTCACAGACCGTCATGTTGCCTTCATTTCAAACGGGACCCTGAGACTGCCCCTCTTACAGACCACGGCGTGTCAAGCATGTAAGGTGTGCCCCCTGTTAGGAAGTGAAAAGCATCCGTAATTGAGGTGTAGAGGCCCCTCGCAGCTTGTGCCCCGGTGCCACTGCACCTGCTGCACCACTGAGAGCCAGGCCACTGCTTACAGACCTGTCCTGTTCCTTTCTCTTCAGTGGAAGCCTGGAAGCTTTTTGCTGCTCTGACGGAGACTCGCCTGTCTTAAACTTCCCTTGCCCCTCTGAGCAGCGTCTGTGCCAGTGTGGTCCTCTCTTCCACCCCGTGCAATATATGGAGCGCACTGCTTCCCATCACACCTGGCTGTACAAGGGATATCAATACACGGGCGGTGACTTGCACCTGGCTCCGCTGAAGACTCCCTGCTCCGGTGAACCAGCCAGTGGGAGGAGCTGTCGAGGTCCCAGGGATAGGGGCGACTGGACTACTGTGACATAAGGTACACTGGCTACCAGCCAATCGGTGCAGCTGATGAGGAACCCAGGGACGGAGTGACTGGGCCACTGTGAAATAGTGTACACTGGGTTCCCAGCCAGTAGATGGGGATGACAGGAGCCAGAAGATCCCGCAAAACACTAAAATCGACCGAATAGCAAACTAGAAACGTAAGAGCACGGAAAGCAAGATGGCCTCGATGTGCTAATACCATCACGGCATTATAACAGAGAGGACATGACCACAACAGCAGCAAAGAGGTCAGTGCCAACACGCCCTGCAAGGCACCCCTCCCGCTCTAACGGAAGGTACCAGGGAGGTACCGGGGGCCCGCCAGCACCGTAGACAAAAGGGGACAACTGAAAGCGAAACAGACAAGCTAACTTGGGGCCGCCATCTTCGGAAGCAGGGGGAGTGGTTACCCACAAGCGCAGACAGACCGAGCGTGCAGGAAATATGAGAGGCCAGCAACCGCAACGGAAGCAAAGAGGTCAGGGCCATCACACTCTGCACAGTACACCTCCCGCTCCAACGGAAAGGGACCTCCAGCACCGGTGACAAAAGAATACAACCGAAAGCGAAACAGACAAGCCAACTGGGGGCTGCCATCTTCTAAAACAGGGCGAGTGGCTACATATAAACACATGCATATCTAGCGTGCAGTAATATTAGGAGGTCCGACCAGCCACTGATCGACAACCGAATAAAGTGAAAGCCAGCGAAGACCATCAGGTAGACAACCAAGGGAGAGTTGAAGTCGGCCCAACTACCGCAAAGCAGGGACAAAAGCGAAACTGCGGAGCGAGCAGGGGGCCGCCATCTTAAAGGGACAGTGGAGACTGCGCAGAAGCACAAAACAAACGAGTCTTCATCCGGGGACAAAATATTTAAGGAGACAGTACATGTGCTGCAAGTAAGCTAACAGTAGTGAAGAACGGAACAAAGAGGAAACGGTAAACGGCCAGGGGGGAATAACGAAAGCGAAACTGCCAAATTTACCCGTGAAAGCGGCCATTTTCAAGGAGCGGCATGGAGGAGTGGCGAAAGGAGGAGAGCGACTCCGCTAATGAGGTGTGAACCAGCGCACTAACAAAAAATGATTGCGCAATCAGCCAGAGACAAAAAACTGCAAATCTGAGGCCCGCTATCCTGAGAAGGCAGTACAGTGGCGGCACGCTAGATGGAGCAGTCTGGAGACAGAGGGGAAGTTCGAAAGTGAAACTGCCCAACATCCCCGAAATAGCGGCCATTTTAAGATGCATAAAAGAGGCGCGGAGAAAGGGGAACAACGCCGCAAACGTATTGGGGCAGAGATAGGAACTACACAAAGCGCATAGCATCCGGCCAACCCCACACCAGCCCAAAGCAAGAACATGGAGGAAGCAAACTACCACACAACAGAAGCAACGTAATAACAAATCTACATAGCAAACCGCCCATACTGTCTAAATAACTAGCGGAGCGCAACAAGGAACACAAGGAGGAGGAGCATAACACACGGGGACAACGGACAGTAGCCTAACATTCATCACAACGCCAGCCAGTGCTAGCTAGAGTAGAACAACACACGCAGGAAAACAAACCATCGGAAGCAAGAAAGAGAAGACACAAAGGCGGCCATAAGCTACAAAAAGCAAAAATCAAAGCGAAGTCAAGGCAAAAGATACAAAGGAGGCCAGCACCAGCAGAAAGCCCAAACACATACGAAGGCCAGGGACCAGTGGGCGGTTACACCAACCAAGAAGAGCTACTCTTGCCTAGATAAGAATCTTCGTATGCCGGCGAGTAAAATCAATACTGAGAATCCACGGGGAACATAAATACCAATCACCGGAGAGGGACGCAAAGGCAAAGAACGGGGGGCCTTGAAGGACACCAACAAGAGCGTAAAAGGCAAAGCACGCTGAAGCGGCTAGAGACTCGGCACCCCATGGCCATAAAAAGAGTAAAGGAAAATGGCAGGTAGAGAAGATAAACTGGTACAACATCAAAAGAAAAACAGACTTTGTTAGAACTGGCTATTTTTGGTTGGCTAAGGCTTAAGCCAAAGCCAGGCAGAAACCACCATTCTAGTCAGGGCAAGGGAGTCACACGCCAAGATAACCCCTGCTCACCCCCTTGATAGCTTGGCACGAGCAGACAGGCTTATCCCAGAGGCAATGTGTAAAGCATTTGCGCACGCACACAACAGCAACAACATCCTAGGCACACCACAAAAGGAACTCCACACAAGGTTATATAAAAATAACTTTTGTATTGTCAAAACACATCAGATGGTAATCACACAATATACATTGTGCCAACTGGCACGGGCAATATTCACAAGGGATTATTTACATCAGGACAGGGCCACATGGGCCACTGTCAGAATCAACACTTTTAGAACTAGAAATACGGTTAGAAATAGCACTTTTGAACATATAACAATCAGAAGTTTCACACATGATGCATAGAACATTCAGAGGTGTAGGAAAGACACATGATGTATAAACATACATTCAGCGGTGTAAGAATAAGGCACATGACGCATCAAATCACATTCAGAGGTACCGGAGAAACACATGATGCCTAAAACATTCAGAGGTGTAAGGGAAGGAAAACACATGATGCATAAAAACATTCAGAGGTGTCACAGGCATAATGGCATAGCACATTACGCATAACTCACATATAGGCCTAACCAGTAAAAACTACAGTAGGCAATTTCTCACTAGTCTAAACACATTAGACTCTCCCCCTAAGCATTACTCACATTTAGGGGCGTAACTCACATAGTGAAATAAACTCTCACTAGCATAAACTTACATAGGTAAAATAACCTCATAGTCATATTGCGCAAACATCACCTTAGGCAATTACTATCAAAAACATAGCAAAATCACATTGCGCAAAAATCACATTAGGGCCTTACGCCCTACCCACATACCAGCCCCCTGGCCAACTGGCCATCCAACAAGGGGACTCAAGAGCCCTGTGTCCAGAATGTCAGGGCGCGCTGTCAATGTAGCGCCAGTCAGGGGTGCGCACTAAACGTTGCAGCTGCCCACTAATTGCTGGGCAGCTGAGAACACCAACAGGGCCTAAACGTTGCAGCTGGCACTAAGTGCTGTGCAGCTGAAGCAGGTCTGGCACCACTGTGCCATCTCTGTCCCACACAGGGACTCACTCACATTGCGCCTAAACGGTGCAGCTGCCCACTAATTGCTGGGCAGCTGGGAACCAGCCAAAACTGCGACAGGGCTTTCACTAGCCCTTAGGAGCAAGACTGCGCACAAGGTTGGAGCCCACTGGCTCTAGAAATATCCATTGGGCACTTTTGGAGCCCTCTATTATTATTATTATTATAATTTAGCGATTTATAGAGCGCCTGGTGATCCGGAGGGTCTGGAAGAACTGAATTGTCTCAGAGAGCCATCTGGCTCGCCAAACATAAAAAGGTAGCCTTTCAAACAAACATGGTCCCCAAGCCCCTCACAGGGACTTTTGAAACAAATACGGGCCCTCGGTGGAGCCTTCGTGGCTCTAGAACATTGCGTCCCTCGGAGCACTCTGGCTCCCAAACAATGATTCCCCCATAGGCTGGAGCAGCCCGCTGCCAACCCGGGGCCGCTCTATGCAACCAGAAACTGTCCCAAAGATCAGCTCACAACACTGGGGGGGGGGGGCCTCTGGAACCATCCGGTTCCTAAACCACCGAATGCCCCCTCGTCGAGCAGCCCCACTGCCAAGCGGGGCTGCTTAATAATACAGGGACTCCACTGCGTGGGGCCTCCACTCGGTGCTCTCTCCTCCCTCGCCCTCCTTCCCGGCAGCGCTACTCACCAGCTGCTTCTCCGGGGCGGGGGGTTGCACCACACTTCACCCGGTCCCCCATCTCGGGACCGGGACTTCGGGAGGCAGACTCCTCGACCGGGGCTCCCTCCAGCACACGGAGGCCCCGCAACACTTGGGCTCTTTTCCGCTGGCGGCCCCGGGGCTCTCCCTACTTCACGGGAGCCCCGGGCCGCAGGCGGCCATGATTCGGCCAGCTTCTCCTCTCCGGCTGCGGGGGCGGGCCTTCCGGTTTTTGCCTGCAGCACTTCCGGGTCACGGCGGCCAGCGTGGTGGCCCTTTTCTCGCAATCACCAGCGGCGCTTCGGCAAGATGAGGGGTAGGCTCCCTCGAAAAGCGCACAACAACTGGGGAATTTAAATACCCGCAAATACGGGCATAACTCCGGGTAGGCACCGGCTATACCGGGACAAAAAAACGGGGAATGCCCAGACAGCAGCCCAGAGCTGCAAAAGCCCAAAATAGAAGCGCTCCCTAGGCGCTGGAGGACCAACAAGGTCAAGTAGAAATAAAGCGCTCCCCAGCGCTAGAGACACCAGTCCAGGACAAAGGTCAGGCCCCCAAAGGTTTCAGGGACATCCATCAGGCATCCAGGGGCTGGGCAGGGCCCAGGCAGGTAAGCCTTCCCCCGGGCCCAAGCAGCAGCACACCCATGGCAGGATTCAAGTCAGAAACAAGAACATTTTGTAAGGGGACACAGCCTCTTTTTATACAGAGAAATCCTTTGTCTAGCAGGGTGCAGGCAGTGTGAGAACCAGCTACAACTGGTTATAGGGAACTCCTTTCACAGGCCAGGCTAGGGACATCAGACGCACCACAGGGGGTGGAGCCAGCATTGTGAGGGGAAAGCCCAGCCCTATTCAGGCCCAGGTGCACCCCTCCCCTCACATCAGAATGCTAAACACTCCATTCACCACCGGGGCAGACCCTCCCAGACTCTTGGAGCCAGGCTCACCAGCCAATCGCACGCCAGACACAAATTACACAAATATGCCAACTTCTAAAAGTGGCACTTCTACACTAGACACAATCATGCCGCATATATCACGAGTTCGCACATACCAAACTCGACCCTGCACTCCCCACACATCAGGAACTACCATGGTCACACATAGTCCCCATGCATTCCTATGGAAGGGCAGGTCACTCACCACACATACACAGAGAGCTCACACACTTTACACTGTACCACAGTGAAAAAGTGCGCAGAGGCCTAAAATCACCAACACCAGGTCACAAAAACAGGCTAGGAAAAAGCAAAAAGTCTCGGGTGAACCTGCCAAAAGGGCAGGGTCCAACACACTTGAAAGCAACGCAGAGTCCCCCATCAAACAAAAGGCAGACATTAGTAGCACGTTGGACAGTATCCTCAATAAGCTAGCTGATGTACACAACCTAGAAAAGTCAACTAAAAACACAACAGATACCATACAACTAGAACTCACGGCGATAAGGGCAGACATCCACTCAACCAACAACAAGCTAGAAGCGGTGGAACAAAGAGTTAGTGACATAGAGGATAGATCACAACTCACAGGGAAGGCCATTGGCAACATCGCCAAAGCTACAGCCGAACTACGCAGACAAGCAGCAGATTTCGAAGATCGCAACAGGAAAGGTAACATACAAATCCTGGGAGTACCTGAGGGAGAAGAAGACAAGGCCGGCTCATGTTTTTCACTCATACAAACCCTTATACCAGATCTGACAAAACTCAAATTCGACAGCCCCTTTGAGCTAGACAAGGCATACAGAGTCCCGGCCAACAGGCAAACGAGCAGAGCTGGGCCCAGACCTATAATATGCAAACCTCTTCGCTCGCACCAAACGGACGCCATCTTTGGCGAAGCAAGGAAGAACCCCAATCTGCTATGGAACGGCCACAAAATCATCCTCACGCAGGACTACTCGAAAACAACTGTGGATATCAGGAAGGGCTTTCTAGGCCAGAGAGACAAACTGAGGAAAGAAAACATCACCTTCTCCTTTGCTAGTCCCACGAAATTACAAATATACAACAAGGGGGTCATGCTAACCTTCGAAGATCCAGGAGAATTGTCACGATACCTTCAAGGACCACCAACACAAGACATGGAAGCCTCAACCACATCGATCAAAAGAAGTGCCTCACCGAATTCACACAAGGACTAAAGAAGAGGCTCCTAGAAGTAACGGGACAGAACGCAGCAAAAGAAGCTGCAAAGACTACCTCAGAAAAAGACTATCCACGCCACAGACCAGCAACAAAACCTACCTCAGGAAACAGCTCGATTTCACAGCTAAACATATCCTTTAACTAAGCAAACTTATGTCAGAACGCTGTTAACTACCTTATCCCTAATATACCGGGGTCAAGGGCGGGTGGGACCTTGCTGTCGCACGCCCACAGTACAATGCAGTAGTGCAGGGGGGAGGGGGAGGAGAGGGTGGGACGGGAGGGGAGAAGGAAAGAAAGAGGGGGGGTGTTCGTGCTGTTAGTGATGTATGTCTTGTCAGTCATGTCCGTTCTGTCCATGTCTCTATCACGGCAAACACATTAGATAGACCGTCTACAACACTGTTAACACCAGACCCTATACGCGTAGCTAGCTCACAATACAGAACCACCAGGGATAGGTCAAACACAGCCAGACTAGACTTGGCCCACTGCAGTAGTAACAAGCATTTGCAATGCAATAGGTCTCGCATTAGGAAAGTTTGATCTATTGGTATTGTAAACTTCAAATTTTTTATTTATGTGTTGGTTTTGAAATCGGCGAAATTAATAGCTTTGTCATTTACAATGCCAATAGTTTTAACTTTTGCAAATGTGACACCTATAGTATTTGTACTGCAATATGTGTTGTATTTACGTGACTTCGATGTATTGATATTACAAATAACAATGGCTTTTTATTTTTTTAAATAATTAATACTTAAATAAAAGTTATTTTAATTTATAATGGAAATAGCTTAAACGTTTGTAAATAACTTTTGTGAAGATTATGTTTAGTGTATTTTATTGTGACGACAAGAATGGAAGTGAAATATTGATATATTTTTGTGACATTTGTAATAAAGCTTGAAACATTGAGAGAACATATTTGAACCACTTGTTGTTGAATGGTTGCACAGATTGATGCTGTGGTGGCGCTGAGTGATGTTGTGGTGGCGACGAGTGATGCTGTGGCGGCGACGAGTGATGCTGTGGCGTTCAGTGACGCTGTGGTAGCGCATAGTGATGTTGTGGTGCCCCTGAGTGATGCTGCAGTGGTGCTGAGTGATGCTGTTGGGATGCGATAGATAGATAGAGTGAGTGCGATAGATAGATAGATAGATAGATAGATAGATAGATAGATAGATAGATAGATAGATAGATAGATAGATAGATAGATAGATAGATAGGGTGAGGGCAATAGATAGCTAGAGTTGCGGTGCCGGGCACTGTGGGGCGCGACAGCCACAGATGAAGGGCAAGAGCAATTTGCACATGGGGGGTGGGGGTTAGAGGCACCAGTTTGGCAATATGGGGAAACACTGGGTTGTGTGGTGCACGCTTCTGTACGAAGGGGAGAGAATGCAACTTGAGGCAGCAGGGGCCTGCGTTATGCCCCTGACTCATGGTATGGTTGTCTGCATGGCGCAACAGAGCTTGGTAAAAATATGCCCTCCCTATCTTAATTAAACTCCGTTGTGTGTCCGTTTAAGATCTTCTGTTGTATATACTCCAAGCAATGCAGGACATGTTAAATATATAAAATAGCACAACAGTCGTGTCCTACTTTCTCATGCGCTCTTAAAAGAAAACAAAAAGAACAAGACTGAGAAAACACCTACACAAACATGTAAGAAGTGTAAAGCAAACTCCATGCCATCAGATCCCCAGAAATTTACCTATGGGGGAAAGTTTGAAAAATGGTCTCCTAATTTTGATTTGGCAGTGTGAAGGGGCAGAGCTTACCTCCAGGTCGCAGCGACCCCGTACGAACGCCCATAGGGGCGACAACACTAACCTGCCGCCCAAACCGGCTACACCTCTCTCTGTCTCCCTGCAGGTACCGACAGCATCGCCGGAGCCCAGCGGACCGGAAACGACCTGGATTGACCCCGGAAGTGCAACGGCCACTAAAGGACCGGAAGTGACCCCGCCTGACCCCGGAAGCCTTTCCTCAGCGACCCGAGTGGATCGTATAAAGACCGGCAACACAGAGGTGGAGTGGTTCCCAGCGGTGGACTCGTGGCAGGAGTTGGCGAGACGCGAAGGACCAGCGGCGGAGGTTGTAGGAGAGCGGACGCGAGGAGAGAGCGGAGAAGAGGAAGAACTGTGGTGCGAGGATTGGTGGCATCCTCAGGAGGAGGCTGGAAAGCGGCCGTAACTCGGATGAGAGTTACGGCGGGGCACGTGAGTAATCTGTTATCATTCTCCGTGTTTTCCCCACCCTGTGTAATTAGTGTTAATCTTGTACAGATATCACGCGCACCCGCACTGTATAATATAGTCACCCCTACACTGTATGATACCTACCACCCCCCCCCCTCACGACAACCACTCTATTCCGAAGCCCCCCCTGTACTTTCTCTTCTTCCCCTACCCTATCGTCCTCCCTCACGGTCTATTTCCGTCCCTACACTCCCGGTGCCGGTGACAGTCATCTGAGTTCCGTGTGCTTTGGAACTAACTGCCCTGTGTCTTTCTCACTTACCTCCGAGGGACACCCCAACGCCCGCCAGCAGGAAGGAGATCCCCAGCCCGGCGGAGGAAGACCTACCTGTGTTCTCCTCATCGGACCCCCTCTCGAGGACCCGGAGCAGGACCAGCAAGCATTGTACCCGGACACCGTGCAGAAAGATTTGACTTCCTCTGTATCCAATAAAGTCCTTGCTAACCATAGCACACTACATTCGGCCTCCACGCCTGTTATTCCGGCCCGCACACCCCCACACCCCACAAGTGGTGTCAGAAGTGGGATCGCCCGGAAGCATGGAGGCCGCCGTCAAACAGCTGGCCGAGGGCCAGGAACTCCTCGGCAAACTGATGGAGAGGTTTCTGAAGACCGCAGAAGATGACAGGGGCCAATTACACGACGTCCTGAAGGGGCAGGGCACAGCCCAGGACCAGGCTCTGGAAAAATTGACCACCGTCATGGGGCAGCAGAGACCAATGGCATTGTTACCCTCGGTAGTCCTGCAGAAGTATGTGGCTGGCGAAGATCCAGACTTTTTCTTCACCAACTTCGAACGTCTCGCTCAGGCCGCTGCCTGGCCCGCGGATCGATGGGGCCATTACTTAGGACCCCTACTGACAGGGGAGCTGCAAGCAGCCTATCAGCAGGCCAACATCCAGGGACAGACTCCCTATGCGGATATAAAAAAATGCATCTTGGAACGTCTGGGGATAGATGACGAAACCTATAGGGTCAGACTCCGCCAGGCCAAGGAGGGACCGCAAGAGAATCCCCGGGCATTGTCATTCAGGATACAAGACTTGGCCGACCGATGGCTCAAACCAGCAACCTCAAGTAAAGCTGAAATAATGGCCAAGATATACCTAGAACAATATCTGGCTTCTCTGCATCCCGCTACGCAGAAGTGGGTCCGCCAACATGCCCGTTTGACTCTTGACAGTGCTGTCGAAATAGCCAGTGCCTATAATCGAGCACAGGAAGGCCAGCGGGCGAGGGAAGAACACCCAACCCACCTAGGTCGGGGCAACCATCCCAGGCCAACAAGACCACCTCCGGTGCAAAGAAAACCAGAATTAGCCCCACTGATGCCTTATCCAGTCATGCCCAGACCACCGCCACCAGGACCGCAATGTTACCATTGTGGTGGATATGGACACATTGCCCGCATATGCCCTCAGAAAGAGGAACCCATGGAGATTGGGTTGACGAGGAATTATGTGTGTCTCACCACCGAAACAACCCCTCCACCCTTCAGGTGTCCCGTACAGATCGATGGACAAAGGATGATGGCACTTGCGGATACCGGGTGTCGCCACAGTGTTCTGCGTCCCCAAGAACTACATCACGCCGTGGGGCCCGTGACCGGGTCAGTGGCCATCAAATGTGTCCACGGAGACACCAAATGTTACCCGACCGCACAAGTACGGGTACAACATCCTACCGACCCAGGAAGCTTGTTGACAGTCGGTTTGGTTCCCAACCTACCCGAACAGGCAATTCTAGGGAGCGACTATAGTGGTCTTCCTCATCTCCTCCAAGACACCACAGACTCTTTGAAGAAATGGTGGGCAGAGGCTCCCTTCTCCCGTGATCCCCCTGCTTCTGTCGAGGTACCCAAACCCTGGAAGACCAAGGCCCAAAGGAAAAAGGAAAAGAGGGGGTTCGCCCTGGCCTGCCCAGCACAGGTGGACCCTCATCCGTGGGAAACCGATCGGGAATTCAGAGCTGCCCAGCAAGAAGATCCAGTGTTGCAGGATGCTTGGGGTCGGGCACTCCCCGATGAAGACCCCTTACACGTAGGTCCCTACTTCTTCATACGGAATGGACTCTTGTATCGTAAAGGAGGAGCCCAGGCCAATACTCAACTGGTTATCCCGGGGTTGTTCCGTGAGAAAGTCTTGTTTCTGGCTCACAGTCATCTGTTAGGAGGGCATTTCAGTGATGAAATGACTGGAGAAGCGATCCTGGAGAAGTTCTACTGGCCCGGCGTGTACGCTCAGATTAAACGCTATTGTCGGGAATGCCCGGTGTGCCAGAAAACCAGCCGGTACCGACCACCGAGAGCTCCCCTACACCCCCTCCCTCTGATCGATATCCCCTTCACTAGGGTGGGGATGGACATTATAGGCCCCCTGTTACCCTCCAAGAGCGGCTTTAGGTATGCCTTAGTAGTAGTGGACTACGCCACCCGATTCCCTGAAGCAGTGCCTCTCCGTCAACCAACCACCCAGAACATAGCCAAAGCGCTCATTGCCATGTTTTCCAGGGTGGGGTTTCCCCGGGAGATTTTAACCGATCAAGGCACCCCCTTTGTCTCCTCCCTCATGCGCCAAGTCTGTTCCAAACTGGGGATCAAACAAATAAGAACATCAGCATACCACCCCCAGACGGACGGCTTGGTGGAACGCTACAACGCCACGCTAAAGACCACCTTGAAAAAACTGTTGGGTCTCGAGAGCAAGAGGTGGGAGGAATTGTTACCTTTGGCCCTTTTTGCCATCCGGTGCAAGGTCCAAAGTAGCACGGGTTATTCGCCCTACAAACTGCTCTATGGTCGCGCCCCCCGAACTCTTTTGGACATGGCTCGTGAGGCCTGGGAAGCCGAACCTGATCGGACCCGTCCTCTCCCCGAATACGTCAACAACCTGAAGACCCATTTAGGAGAGATCCGAGAGATTGTGAGACAGAACCTCCTGGCCGCTCAAACGTCTCAAAAACAACAATACAACAAAGGAACCAAACTCCGGTCCTTTGTTCCCGGGGATTTAGTCCTGTTGCTCCTTCCCTCCTCGGACCATAAGTTGCTAGGACAATGGCAGGGTCCATTCACCATCACCAGACAAGTGACTCCCGTGACATACGAAGTCCAAATAGACGTCACCAGGGGGTCCACCCAGATATACCATATCAACCTCCTAAAGAAATGGGAGGGTCCTCGACCCGTCTTGACTGGTGTTAGCCCCCTCCCCTTTGAATGCTGCTTTGATACAGAGCTATCTGAGAGCAAGAAACGGGACCTCTGCCAGACCTTGTCCTCCGTGCAAACCGTGTTTTCCTCCCTCCCAGGACACACTACAGTAGTGGAGCATGCCATCCATACAGAACCGGGGAAAATAGTCAGGCAGCGTCCGTATCGTGTCCCAGAAGCCCGAAGAGCAGTCATAAAAGAGGAAACCAATCAAATGTTAAAGATGGGCATCATTGAACCCTCCCGTAGCGACTGGAATTCGCCCATAGTCCTAGTACCAAAACCCGATGGTTCTACCAGATTCTGTATTGATTTTAGGGAGGTTAACAAAATCTCAGCCTTCGATTCCTACCCCCTCCCTCGTGTAGACGAGATGGTCGAACGCATCGGCAGGGCTCAGTATATAAGCACCCTCGACCTCTGCAAGGGATACTGGCAGATTCCCTTGAGAGCCGAGGATAAACACAAAACAGCATTTTCCACCCCAGAGGGACTGTTCCAGTTTAGAGTTATGCCCTTTGGCCTTCATGGAGCCCCAGCAACATTTCAACGGGCCATGAATCAGGTTCTACAGCCCCACTCCCACTACTCGGGTGCGTACCTAGACGACATCGTCATCTACAGTGACACCTGGGAGCAACATCTGTCTCATGTACGAGCCATCGTAACCTCCCTAGGTGCCTCTGGCTTCACCATTAATCCCTCCAAGACCACGTTAGCTGCCCAAAGTGTGAAGTATCTAGGATACCTGCTGGGGGAGGGACATATCCGGCCACAAGACAGTAAGGTCAGGACCATCCAAGACATTCCCTTTCCCCAAACTCGTAAAGATCTCCGAGCGTTCCTAGGCATGCTGGGATACTACAGGAGATTTATACCTAACTTCTCCCATACTGCAGCCCCCTTGACGGATCTCCTAAAGAAAACAACGAAAACGGAGGAGATCCTCAAACAACCGACCCCCTTGTTGTTACAGGCCTTTCATCTCCTCAAACATTCCCTGACCTCAGAACCAGTACTGATGAGTCCTGACTATTCCAAGCCCTTTATACTGCAGACCGACGCGTCTGACCAGGGTTTGGGGGCGGTATTGTCTCAAAAAGACGAATCGGGGGCGGAAAAACCCGTTCTATATCTAAGCAGGAAGTTGTTTCCCCGTGAAACCAATTATTCAGTGGTAGAGAAAGAAGCCCTCGCCATTAAGTGGGCAATCGAGAGCCTCCGGTATTACCTGGAGGGGCGGGAATTCATTCTATACACAGATCATGCCCCTCTTGAATGGATGGCACGTAACCGGGGTAACAATGATCGAGTACTCAGGTGGTTCCTCTCTCTCCAACCCTTTCGCTTCCGAACCTTACATCGGTAAGGGCTGGAACAGGGTAACGCAGACTATCTCTCCCGGTACCCACCAAACCTGACCCCTACAAGAAACAATCCTAGGGAAAGGGGATGTGAAGGGGCAGAGCTTACCTCCAGGTCGCAGCGACCCCGTACGAACGCCCATAGGGGCGACAACACTAACCTGCCGCCCAAACCGGCTACACCTCTCTCTGTCTCCCTGCAGGTACCGACAGCATCGCCGGAGCCCAGCGGACCGGAAACGACCTGGATTGACCCCGGAAGTGCAACGGCCACTAAAGGACCGGAAGTGACCCCGCCTGACCCCGGAAGCCTTTCCTCAGCGACCCGAGTGGATCGTATAAAGACCGGCAACACAGAGGTGGAGTGGTTACCAGCGGTGGACTCGTGGCAGGAGTTGGCGAGACGCGAAGGACCAGCGGCGGAGGTTGTAGGAGAGCGGACGCGAGGAGAGAGCGGAGAAGAGGAAGAACTGTGGTGCGAGGATTGGTGGCATCCTCAGGAGGAGGCTGGAAAGCGGCCGTAACTCGGATGAGAGTTACGGCGGGGCACGTGAGTAATCTGTTATCATTCTCCGTGTTTTCCCCACCCTGTGTAATTAGTGTAAATAGTGTTAATCTTGTACAGATATCACGCGCACCCGCACTGTATAATATAGTCACCCCTACACTGTATGATACCTACCACCCCCCCCCCCCTCACGACAACCACTCTATTCCGAAGCCCCCCCTGTACTTTCTCTTCTTCCCCTACCCTATCGTCCTCCCTCACGGTCTATTTCCGTCCCTACACTCCCGGTGCCGGTGACAGTCATCTGAGTTCCGTGTGCTTTGGAACTAACTGCCCTGTGTCTTTCTCACTTACCTCTGAGGGACACCCCAACGCCCGCTAGCAGGAAGGAGATCCCCAGCCCGGCGGAGGAAGACCTACCTGTGTTCTCCTCATCGGACCCCCTCTCGAGGACCCGGAGCAGGACCAGCAAGCATTGTACCCGGACACCGTGCAGAAAGATTTGACTTCCTCTGTATCCAATAAAGTCCTTGCTAACCATAGCACACTACATTCGGCCTCCACGCCTGTTATTCCGGCCCGCACACCCCCACACCCCACAGGCAGGTACAATAGTCCAACGTTGCACCGGGAATCGAATCCACCACGTAGTGCTAGCAACTTCTAATGTTTTTCCACAAGTTTGGTTAGACATTACTTTTGGTTAGGCATCCTTGAATGCAAAGCTCTCTGTAGCTTGTTGATTGGAAAATAAATTTGTCTGTTAAACTGCAGTCTTCCTGTAGGAAGATTTCTAAATCTCACTCAGTTTATCTGGGCTCCAAATGAGTATACCAAGTGTTTCCTGCATTAACCAGATAGAATTTACATAGACAGTGGTGGTAATCCTGAAAATCCGACTTTGTTTCAGCCACGCTGGACACCCTTGCAAATGAGCTGATGCTTACTCTAGGCCTGAGCATGGTATTTTATGGAGAAATAAAATGGAGTAAGTGTAGGATGACCAGGCATCCGGGATTTGCTGGGACTGCCCCACTTTTTTACCAGCTGTCTCAGCAATTTCTGCAAACTTACACGGTTTTCAGACAGGGTCGAAAACAGTACTGTCTGCGCCCTAAGGCAGAACTAGTTGTCAATCCTTTTCATATAGCCATTTAATAGAGAGGCTATAAAACTGGGGTTGAACACCTGCATTCAATTTGGTCCCTTGTCTGTTTCTATATTGAGGAGAGTTGTCATTCTGTATCCCTCGGTTGATAGAAAATGATAGTCCTTCTTCTATTTTTGCACAATGTCCAGGTTTCTGGTTTTCAAAATCTGGTCACCCGCGGTAAGGGAGGCGGATGACTGTGGCAGGTGCAAGAAGACACTTTTCCTCAGTGGTGCGGAAAGGAGACAGTGCTAGTGATTGCCCTTCTTCCACTCACAAATCTACATTTTCATGCAGTGTCAAGCAGTCATGACAATCTGGCAATAGCTACCACCTTCTGTGGTAGGTCAAGGGGTCGCAACGGTGATTCCATACGACTTAAGGGCTACACAAGGTGGCAGGAGACGTGGACTCAGGGAACAGAGGCACAGAAAAACCGGGATGACAAGCAGGGAACAGAGGCTCAGAAAAACCGGGGGAACAGAGGCATAGAAAAACCGGGATGACAAGCAGGGAACAGAGGCACAGAAAAACCAGGATGACAAGCAGGGAACAGAGGCACAGAAAAACCTGGGTAACAGAGGCACAGAAAATCCGGGATGGCAAGCAGGGAACAGAGGCACAGAAAAACCGGGGGAACAGAAGCACAGAAAAACCAGGATGACAAGCAGGGAACAGAGGCACATAAAAACTGGGATGACAAGCAGGGAACAGAGGCACAGAAAATCCGGGATGGCAAGCAGGGAACAGAGGCACAGAAAAACCGGGGGAACAGAAGCACAAAAAAAACGGGATGACAAGCAGGGAACAGAGGCACAGAAAAACTGGGATGACAAGCAGGGAACAGAGGCACAGAAAAACCGGGGGAACAGAGGCACAGAAAAACAGGGGAACAGAGGCACAGAAAAAACGGGATGACAAGCAGGGAACAGAGGCACAGAAAAACCGGGATGACAAGAGGGGAACAGAGGCACAGAAAAACCGGGATGACAAGCAGGGAACAGAGGCACAGAAAAACCGGGATGACAAGCAGGCTGGGGTGACAAGCAGGGAACAGAGGCACAGAAAAACCGGGATGACAAGCAGGGAACAGAGGCACAGAAAAACCGGGGGAACAGAGGCACAGAAAAACCGGGATGACAAGCAGGGAACAGAGGCACAGAAAAACAGGGATGTCAAGCAGGGAACAGAGGCACAGAAAAACCGAGATGACAAGCAGGGAACAGAGGCACAGAAAAACCGGGATGACAAGCAGGGAACAGAGGCACGAAAAAACCGGGATGACAAGCAGGGAACAGAGGCACGAAAAAACCGGGATGACAAGCAGGGAACAGAGGCATGAAAAACCTGGATCACAAGCAGGGAAACAGAGGCACGAAAACGGGCACAATCAGGGAATCAGAGGCAAGAAAAAAACGCACCGGCTCGGGGAGGGGGGTGGGGGAAGAGTCCCTCGAAGACTTCCTCTGCTGCCCATGTGAAATCCTGTGGCTGAGAGGTGGGTGGGAAAGCATCGTCATTTTCTGATTTGGGGGGCGTGGTTTTCTTTCTCTCCTCTTCCCATTGGCTGGAAGGTAAAATTCCAGCCAATGGGAAGAGGAGAGAAAGACAACAAGAAAGAAGCAAAAAAAGACGTCCCCGAATCGGGAAAAGACGTGGCTTGAACGGAGTGGCGCCCCTCTCCTCCAATGGCTGGCCTCCTTTTAGAAAGCCAGCCAATGGAGAAGAGGGGCGGGTTCAAGCCCCCATACAAAGAAACATTAAATCTCGGACTGAGACTGCGCAAGCGCAGCCTTTGGTCCTCGATCTAAAAAGTGGGTGCTGCTCTCGGAGATAGGATACTTTCAAAATCGCATGTACAAATTGCATGAACTTTAGATACAGAGCTCAAGGTGAACGATGTGGCTTGTACCCACACACACACAACCCCAACCACACACACTTAAACATGCACAACCACACACACACAACCACACGCACACCCACATAATCACAAGCACACACACACACACAACCACAACCACACACAACCACACGCACACACACACACAACCACAAACACAACAACGCACCCAACCAAACACACAACCACACACACAACCACACCGTCAGTACACACTTTCACCAGGCACACACACCACTAGCCGTCAGTGCATGCTTCCACCAGGCACACACATCACCAGCCATCAGTGCACAATTTCTACAGGCACACACACCACCAGCCATCAGTGCACACATCAAGTGTTAACACATCCACAATTAACTATTGTAGCAATCGCAGTATGGCACACTTTAGTTTTAAGAAATGATGGTGTACCTGGCGCACTCTTTGTTTGTTATGCTATTACGATACGTGTGCAATGTTGTGTAAATGCCTACTGAGCGAGCATAAATACAATGACTTTAGAGGCCCAGCCCCTCAAGGGCGACTGGGACAACAACATGCAACAACGACAGATTGAAAAATAAAACGTTCAATGCTTTTAGTCCATATTCATTTAGATTAATTTTTTATATATTTCTCAATGAGGTTCAAAGAAAATTTTACATCATTGTTATTTTCCACATAATTTGAAATGTTACAATCATCATTAAAGTATATACATTATTGATTTCACACCCAATGCATTTCGAGACCTGAGTCTCTTCTTCAGGGGTATAGCTGCAAAAGAAATTGTATACAATGAGACCAAGGCATTTGCAAGAAAGGTTTTTGTTCTATAGAAATCAGTGGATAGGCCCAATCACCAACACCAGTGTGACAAGCCACCTTGACCAAACTTACTGAAAATCTTCAATGCAATCCTGTTAAATGAAATAAGCCAAAAAATGAAACTAAACATCATACTCGAACTAGATAGTTGCCCAAATGTAAACTTTCAACAACGTAAGCAAAATCTCAATACCTTCAAATACTAGTGTAAGTCCTGATACTGACGGAAATTATCTTCAGTGGATCTGGCATTGAAAAATTATAATGGCACCAGTCAGAGTCTTAGAGTCAAAACAGAGGAAGATACCAAAATAAAACCAAGAGTAACCTTACCTAAAAGAGTTGTGATGATAAACATACAACTCATTGATCTGTAGAAAAAGCAAAGTGATGGACACTTAGTTGTGTGGGTTTCAAGTTCTAAAAGTCAACTGTCATACCGTGAAATAAATTTACACATGATCATGTGTATAAGCAACATAGATCTTACCTACTCGAATAATAGTGGGAACACTGTACTGCTGTACTCCTGCGTCTGCTTTTTCGGAACCTTGGATCATGGAGCTTGCAGTATTTTTTACTAATAAAATACGTACTATCCAGTCAGCTTTGCAAGGAACCCAGAACATTGTGAGTACGGGTTCAGCGGTCGACGGCCTTTCCATCCCCTGGCTATGCCCACCAGCTATGCATATGGACTCTTTGTGCCCTACCCTGCACTGTTTTCCCTCTTTAGAGCCTCAGGCCTCGCTGGACCTTTTGTCTAGCCTGAAATCTGGCTCTCCACTGGACCCTTGTCCCGCCATGTGTCTTGCGACCCTGGCACCTGCCCTCAACCCGATCATCAACCCTCTCATTAATGCATCTCTGAAGTCGGGCAAAGTCCCCTCCTCTTGGAAACAGGCCCTAGTTCTTCCCCTCATTAAAAAACCGAATGCAGATGCCAAACTACATTCCAACTATAGGCCAATCTCGCTGCTTCCTGCTCTGGCCAAGGTCACTGAAAAGTATGTTCATACCACCCTTACCAACTTTGTAGAGGGTAACTCCCTATTACATCAGTCACAGTCTGGTTTTAGATCCAACCTGAGCACCGAAACCGCTCTACTTGAGGTAACTGAGACTGTGAAGGAGACCCTCGACAGGGGTGGAAAGGCCCTGCTTATCATGCTTGATTTGTCGGCGGCCTTCGACACCGTCCCCCACGACCTCCTCCTAATTAGACTCTGGGAGATTGGGCTGCGGGGAACGGTGTTCGCATGGTTTCAGTCTTTTTTGGCCGATCGGAGACAAACGATCTGGGCTCCCCCTTTCTCCGCCCTGATGCCGCAGCTTGAGGTAGGGGTCCCGCAGGGCTCCATTCTTAGTCCCTCCCTCTTTAATATCTTCCTTACACCTCTTGCGGCACGGGTGGAGGAGCTAGGGGCCCAGATCATATCCTATGCGGATGACACACAGCTCCTGTTCACTTGTGACAGGGGCTGTGACTTCGATGGAGCAGCCATTCGGAAGTGTTTGGAGTTTGTCTTTGACTGGTTCGGGAAAAGTGGCCTCAAATGCAACTCCGACAAATCCGAGATATTGTTCTTTGGATGTCCGGCAGACCCAAGATGGAAGCAATGGTGGCCTTCGGCCATGTTTCCCCCTGCCAGCGATTCGGTCACAGCTAAGAACCTGGGTATGATGGTTGACAACACTCTTTCCTTCAAAGCCCAGGTTGCTGGCTTGACTGGGAAGTGCTTTGCCATCTTAAGGATGTTGCGTAAGTTTTTGCCCTATTTATCTTTGGAGCATAAGAAAATCACGGTGCAAGCACTAATAGGCTCGCGCCTAGACTACGCCAACATCCTTTACTTAGGTCTTCCTGAATATCTGCTGACTCGTCTGCAGATAGTTCAAAATTCTGCAGCCAGGGCAATCTTCGGTCTAACTAGAAGATCTAGGGCCAGCAATCTCCTTGTCTCTCTGCATTGGTTGCCGATTCGTAAGCGCATCTTCTTCAAGACCCTAACTACAGCTTTTAGGGCGCTTCACAATTTCGGCGCTGAATATCTGCAGAGAAGGGTCAATTTCTATCTCCCATCTAGACCTCTGAGATCTGCTGCCCAGGCCAAGGCTATCGTCCCAACAGTGAAGCGTGCTCGCTGTGGAGGTCGCTCCTTTAGTTACCTTGCACCCCGTCTTTGGAACACACTGCCCTTGACGTTGCGGACGTGCACCAATCTCTCGGTTTTTAGGAAGGGACTTAAAACTCATCTGTTTGCTTTGTAATGCTGCTATGGTTAATTCTGGTTATTTTTTTCCGTTATGGCTGTTTGTTTGCTGCTGGTATTAGGTGTGATGATCTTTAGCGCCGGGACTCTCTTTGGAGCAGCTGAGCGCTCTATAAAACAAACAGTAACATAACATAACATAACATAACATAACATAACATAACTGTAGCCAGAACGCTCTGAAACAGAGAATCGAAAGAAAGACTCTAATTTCTGTATACTACAGAAAAGTAGCAAACTGCTAAGCAGTTATATCCGCGCAAGTTCCTACCTGAAAGGTACGGGTCTCAGCCTCCCTCCGTCAGTCCTGTTTGCACGCGAACAACGCCATACTGCAAGATCGCGTTGTGAGCCCGTGGATATTCCTTCCGCGTCACGTGATCGCGGTGAAGGGATTCAGTGATATAGAAAGCGGACAGTTATGGATCCGGTCTTTCGTGTATGTGAACAATATGTTGCTAGAGTATTGAAGAGAAAATCTAACAGAACCAAACGAAACGGTAATATCAAAGAAGAAAAATGTGAACTTTTAAAATGAAGAAGGCGATCGTTACGAGTACTCAAAAATTAACGTCGACGACGTGACACTATATATTTATGCTACAATATTCTATGGCCCCTACCAACCAATTATAACCATATTGTTCCACAAGTATCAGTTTCCAGTTACACATAACTGGTTACTTCATATCAGTTGTATCATATCGCCCAGAGTCACAAAAAGTGAAGAAAGACTCATTGAGAATGGAAGACAGACTCTATGCTGTTGCAAATTGAATTATAACAAATACAATGCAATTGAAAAATGTACCATTACAATAGAGCAACAATTTATTAAATTAATATATTATTCCTATGCAAATAAGTTGGGTTACCAAAGTGTATTGTGTTGGTGTTAGGTTCAAGTGTAAGTGTTATGTTTTGGAAGAGAAGTGAAAAGAACACATTTCAGAGAAAACACGACATCTCCAATTTATCATTGAGTCCCATTGGATTCAAGGTTCGTAAATGTTTGATCCAATATACTTCTCGTTGGAGTAATCTCTTGGGATTATCACATCCTGGTTGTTTATCCACTTGTTCTATAATTTGAAATTTCAGTTGAGCAATTGTGTGTCTCTTATCTTTCCAATGGTTAGCCAAGGGTGATGATAAACTTCCAGTCCTTATACGACTCTTATGTTCTGAGAGTCTCGTTTTCATTTTGCGTTCATTTCATTTCAATCTTTATTCGGTTTAAAAAACCTTATAAGATACAATACATTAAAATCATAATACATCATATTACAGTAAAAAAAACAGCAGTGGGTAAAAATATCATCACATCTCATTTGCACAAAATACATAAAATTCGATACATTTTCCAAAACATCTACATTGGGGTTGGCTAGATCTTGATCGGTCCCTCTTCTATAGAGAACACTAAATAAATATACATAGTAATAAAATAATAAATTAGACGTCTGTTTTTGTTAAAAAAATGGTATACACCATAGCGGTAGAGCAGGCAGCACTATAGCAACTAATAAATGACTCAATAACATGGTAAAATAGCCTATTAGGTTTTTTGATTTTTCTTCCTCCTGATCAAGGATACACATAGGAGAAAACGACTTAGGCTAAACACAATCGGTTGTGCAGTGTCTCCTTTGAATATTCTGAGTCCAACCTTAATTTGTCTAAGGCCTAACCTATTACAGATTGGCTTAAGCCATTTTTTCCTTGCTTTAAGGTATGCTGGGCATATAAATAAAACATGAGACTCATCCTCTTTCATCCCCATCTCACAGAACTCACATATGTCAGAGCCAGCGGCCCCGGTCAACCCCTTATTAGAGTTCCAGCTAGTTGTTCTTTCTTTTAATTGCAAGATGCTATACCGAAACTTTAAATATAGGCTTTTAGCCAATGGAGGGTGAATTTCATCCATGAAGGGCTCTAGTTGCATGTTCATTTTGGTTTCAAAAAATTTCGAAGTTAGAGTCCCATCTCTAATATAATCCCAGTACCTTTGCTTCAGGCTCTTTTTTGAGCTGTTTGTAAGAGAATCGGGGTCAGACCAAAAGTCACTTAACCCTAGTTTTTCAAACCATTTTTTGACGTACTCTAGCCATGGCAAGTGCGTGGTATTCTTTATAGCCAATATCTCTTTCAATGCTTCTCTATAATCAGCCAGCTCTTCAGTGGACCATAAGCGGACCCAATAGAGCAGCGGACGAAGAGAAGCATAGTCGTCAGTACGTCTGAAGTTAAGGTCCCATAGTACGGGTGTCAGTGGTGTTGACCCAGGTATCCCTAAAAGTTGCCTAATGAAGGAGTTTTCCCTCACTCGGAAAGTATCCTTTAAAGCATAGGCCCAAAGGTCCGCACCATAAAGTGAAGATGATTGCACTTTATATTTAAATAGTTCAATAGCTGGTGAGTCTGCTTTGAAGTGGCTATTCTTGTGCTTCTTTAAGATCGGGCCCTGGTTTTGGGTCAGCCTTAGTTTTGAGTTCTCCAGTTGTGTTTTCCATGTAACATCACTGTCTAAAATAATACCCAGGTATTTAAAATTGGGGACTTCCTCAATAGGTTCATTGTTTATCTTAAAAACCTTGTTAAAACCTTTATGGGGGTTGATTGTCATAACTTTTGTTTTTGAGGAGTTAATTTCTAATTCCTTGTCATGGCAATACAGACTAAATGTATTTAAAAGGTTTTGGAGCCCCCTAGGTGTCTGAGAGATTAAGATTGTGTCGTCTGCAAACAATAATGCCGGAACGGCTTGCCCGCTCAATTTGGGAGAGTCATGCTCGCAGCCCAAAAGAGTATCGGGGATGTCATTGACGTATAAAGAGAATAAGGTAGGTGCCAATACGCACCCTTGCCTTACCCCTTTTGCTATTTTTATTTTCTCGCTGACTTCTCCATTCGGTCCCCATCTGACTCGTGCGTAATTATTCTCGTGGAGTCTGATTAATATTTGAAGGATATTTCCAGGGACACCCATCCTGTTTAATGTCTTCCATAGGGCTGCCCTTGGAACCATATCAAAGGCTGCCTTCAAATCAACAAAGGCCAAGTATATATGGGAACTCCTTATAATCGTATATTTCCAGACTAAACATAAAAATCTAAAAACCTGGTCTACAGTGCTTATCTTGCATCTAAAACCTGCCTGGTATTTTGTGTAAATAGAGTGCTCTTCAATCCAAGAGGTGAGCTGACCAAGGACCTGTCGTGCAAAGATTTTTTGCAACACGTCAATTAGGCTGATAGGCCGATAGTGTGAAGGGTTTGACCTATCACCCTTCTTGAACAGAGTTACAATCTCTGCCCCCTTCCATGATTCCGGAATAGGTGCTCCTCGGGCAATATCATTGGATAATAAATTGAAATAAGGAGCCCAGATGTAATTTTCATGTTTCCAAAGATCACCTGGTATTCTGTCAGGGCCTGGCGCTTTCCCTGGCTTGACTGCCTTGATTGCTAAAGTTGTTTCTGTTAGAGAAAAAACGAGGGGTGCGTCATGCGCAGCCAAGGGGGCCTGCAAACTATCCCAACCTCCACTCTCACCTGAACTTGCACAGGAATATAACAAAGTAAAATGCTCGACCCATGTTTTCTCCTCTAAAAATCTGTCTTTGCATTCTGTCGCCCCCCTGGTGCCTCTAGCAATGAGGCTCCAGAAGGAGGTCTGATCTTTGCGCTTACATGCGTCCAGCAAATCGGACCAAACCCTTTCGTCCCACTCTTTCTTGGCCTTTAATAAAATTCTTTTATACTGGGCTCTCTTAGTTCTCACAATATCCGCTGAACCTCCCCTGACCGCTGTAATTAGGTCTGTCTTGGCTTTCCGACAATCCTGGTTATACCAGGTGATCCCAGTTTGTTTACTCTTTTGGGCGTTATGTGATCTTTTTACCGCCCTGGTCAGGATCCCGCCAAGTTGGTTGATTAGATGTTCATGGGATTCTATCAGACTAGGATTTTGGATGGCAGTACTGTTACCTAAGAGAGAAGACATATGCCTCACAAATACATTATAGATTTGACTGATGATTTTTGAGTTGTCTAATACCATTGGCCACTTCAGGGATCTACGGTTATTTGCCACTAGGGGATCCTGTGGCAAAGGCACTGTGCTATTAACACTTTTGTCAAGGGTTTTAAAAATCTGAGTTTGGACAGATAAGATCAGAGGATAGTGGTCGCTTTCCGTGCGATCATCCACCATTAAGTCGATGGTCATGGGCCACAAGTTCAGGGAAACTAGTAGATAATCTAGGTGGCTGGAGTGTGCCCCTCTGGTGAATGTTGGTCTGCTAGGGCAATCTTATGGTAACCGCCCATTACATGCATGTAGGCCTGATTCTAATGTCAAGTTCAGTAGTTGTAAGGCGCTCACTGTGCAGGGTGCTTTGTAGTTCGTATCTACTAAGGGAATATTAATATTAGTCATCCACCCACAAGCTGGGTCACCTTCTGGACCCAGTCTTTGCTAACTGGAGCCAAGTGAACGCCCAAGTACCGATTCCCATCGCATGGTCCGATCATTTCCTCGTCCCTTTTACCATCGGAATACAGGGACCCCGCCCCGACGACCCTCCCGCTGATAAACATCCTAGGCGCAGATGGACAGCATTCTCTCTGGCCAAATTCAATCAGGCACTTACCGAGAAAGGTCATCCTGGGGGCGACGGGGTTGATGAAGTTAATCTCAACTTGGACCAACGCATTTTGGAAGCCTTGAATCAGGTGGCACCTCTGAGTATGTCGAAATCAGGCGGCCGAATACAACGGTCGGCGCCCTGGTTCAATGAGGACCTGCGTACGGCCAAGGCTGCATGTAAACGCGCCGAAAGGAAATGGAGGATCGTATACTCCACGCAGGCCAAAATTGTTTACACTGACTGTAGACGTGCCTATCACATGTTGATTAGGAAAGCTAAATCTTCATATTATTGCAATAAAATTGAGGAAGCTAAGCAGTCCACCAAGGAGCTTTTCTCTATTTACAAATCTATTGCAATAGGAAAATCCGCCTCAGCACCAAAGAAACTTTGCACTACGGAAGGCTGTAATCGTATTGCGGAGTACTTTGCAACCAAGGTCTCCAATATATATAATTCTTTCCCCCAGAGGACAGATAGTGGCATTGCCCTCTTGGAACCCCCAAGAAGGGAAGGGGAACATCGGCTGACCATGTTTGTCACCCCTTCCACTACGGAGCTTCTTCGTATCTGTGGATCTATTAAATCCGGTTCCCCCAGAGACCCGACCACCCCCAACCGGCTTAAGGACAGCTTGCCAGTGCTAGAGCCCTATGTGCGTCTGCTCTTGGACACTTCCTTTGAGTCTCAAGTGGTCCCGAAGGCCTGGAAACAGGCGGTGGTACTTCCCCTGCAAAAAAAGGCAAACGTTAGCTTTGAAAAGCTGGAGAATCTCCGTCCTATTTCCCTCCTTCCCTATATGGCGAAGGTGGCGGAAAAAATAGCCAACATACAACTCATGCAGTTCGTGGAGACGGCTTCGCTACTCCACGACTCGCAATTTGTTTTCCGTCCCCGTCACTCGACGGAGTCTGCCCTCCTCGTGGCGGTGGAGGCACTCAGACAGGGAGTTGACGAGGGCCAGACGATGGCACTGATCCTCTTAGACTTAAGCGCAGCATTCGACACTGTAGCACATTCCACCTTGCTACAGTGTCTGAATGGAGGTGGGGTGACAGGAGCTGCGCTTGGATGGATTAAGTCCTTCCTCTCTGAGAGGTGCTTCCAGGTCAGACTGGGTGAGTCCTACTCTAGGGAGATTGAGCTGGGCCAGGGCGTTCCTCAGGGTTCGTCCCTGAGCCCAACTCTATTTAACATCTATGTCTCCCCCCTAGCGGCCATTGTGGAGGGTCATGGCCTCCGCCTGGTGTCCTACGCCGATGACACGCAGTTGGTCATCTCCCTTTCGCGCGCGCCCGGTCTTGCGGCAGACATTTTCAGGAACTGCATGAATGATCTTGCTGCCTGGATGTCTGCCAACTGTTTAAAGTTGAACGGGAGCAAGACCGAGGTGCTCGTGTTGGGGGGTGTACCGTCGGCGTGGTCGTCGGCGTGGTGGCCACCTTGTTTGGGGGAAGCTCCCGCTCCCTGCCGTGAGGCCAGGAACTTGGGCGTGTGGCTCGACAGGGACCTCACCTTTGGCCCACATGTCGGTCGGGTGGCGGGGGTATGCTTCAGTGTTCTGAGAGCCCTTAGGAAAGTTTTAGACCTGCTTCCTATTTCAGCGCGTCAGACGCTGGTGCATGCCTTGGTCACCTCCCGACTTGATTACGGGAACCTACTCTATCTGGGAGCCACAGGCAGGGTCATCGGCCGTCTGCAGGTTCTCCAAAACGCGGCAGCGCGGCTGGTCCTAAGACTCCCTAGGAGGGCATCTGCCAAGCCAGCCCTGCAAGCGCTCCATTGGCTCCCTATTGAGAGGAGAGTGCAGTTTAAGGCCCTTGCCACCTGCCACCGTATTTTGAATGGCAAGGCACCTCTCCCGCTTCAGAGCCTAATAGCCTACTATGAGCCTGCACGCAGCCTTCGGTCCTCTCAGACCGGGCTGTTAAAAGTACCTAGAATTTCTAAAGCTCGCATGGGAGGCAGATCCTTCAGATACCTTGCCCCCAAATGCTGGAATAATCTGCCACTGGAACTTCGGCTTGAACCTTCCGAAATCCAGTTTAGAAAAAAACTTAAAACTTATCTGTTTCAGTAGGTAGCTTGGTTGGGAGGAGGGGGGACAGTCACTCCACTTGTCATAGCGCGGGGACACGCCAGTGGCGTAACCAGGCGCTTAATAAATTTCCAATAATAATAATAATAATAATATTGTTAGCACTGTCCTCGTCCTTATAGATGTCTTCTAGACCTATTATGGGTTCAAAACCTCTATTAAAATCACCACCTATAATCATTTGTGCATTTTGATCAAACCCCGCCACAATATTACTCAGGTGGGTTACAACTGTTGATTCTTTACATGATCGATGTGGTCTGCTATAGATATTGATCACGTAAATGCTACAACCCTTAGTATTTTTTAGCTCAAGTAATAAGAGGTCGGGATTATTTGTGTCAATTTGCTTAAAGGACAAGCCTCCTGTGATTTTCACCCAAATTGTTTGTCCGCCAGAGGGTCTCCCCCCATTTGTATTTACTGCGGGTAGGAAAAAAGATCTATAGTCAACCTTAAAGTAGTTTTCAAGCCCCCAGGTCTCCTGGAACATAATTAAATCCCCACTAGCCAGATAATCATGCCAGGACGGATCTGAGAGATTTTTCTTCAGACCCGCAATGTTCCAGCAGATAATTTTTGTACTTCCTAAAACACCTAGTTTCTCTACTACCTGGCATGGTGCAGTTACCCCAGTTGTATCTAAATGCGGTTGTTGTGCCATTATGTCAGCAAAATGCAGTAGCTGTTGCGAAATTTTAACAGGTGCAATCTGCTTTGGTTCGACTTCAAAATGCAAACTAGGATATATGTGATTTGTACTGCATGACGTTGTCGAGGCCCCTCCATCAAGTCAGTCGCAATCAGCTAAGCCAGCTAAAGCTTCAAACCTATTTGAGGTGCTGACTCCCCAGTTGTAGGATGGGGCCCCAATGCCCCAACCATTTACAGGAGCATTCCATCTAGGTGCAGGGGTAATAGGAAAGGGTGGATTCTGGTGAGAACCCAGCCATCCTCCATTATAGTCAACATTGCCTGTGGGTGCTGGGGTATTAGGATACAATACATTCTGCTGCATGCCTGGCCATCCTCCAATGTAATTAACATTTCCTAAGGGCCCACAATTGTTAGCTAATATACCAAGCCCTCGTCTGCCCATTTGGTTCCAGTTTTGCCCCGAGGTAGTGTGACGAGGAGTATTGTGTTGCTTTACTAGCCATGGACCTGCCCTGTTTCTGGGAGCATAGTTTGTGTCAAATGCTGATAGTCCCCCACCCCAACCATTATCTCTCGCTGACCAAGCTGTCTTCCGGGGCTTTTGATTCTTGGCCTTTTGTGACTCATTATAGAAAAATTCTAATGTAAGGGGGATTATAGAACTACTTCTTTTTTGTGGTGGAAGGATATTTGATAGAATATCGGGAAGAGCAGCTGGGGTTAAAAAATGTAATATCACACAGTCGCCCTTCAATTTTTTTTGCCTATTTCCTATCCATCCAACCCTCCTTGCCGTTTTAATTTCGTCAGCCAGCCGCTGTTCACCCCCCTGTGCTAACCGCATGTTATTTGACAGCCAGTATAATGCCTTGCTTTTTAGTGACGAGGCTGACTCAGTTTGGTCCGGTGATAGGGTTGGTGTATTGGCTAGCACTAGCACCAGCGGTGCTGCTTCAACTATAAATTGTATTGGATTTTCTTCAAAACTAGAGGGCACTGTAACATATGGTGGATCAATTAATTGGACAGTTGGGGCTTCTGGTGGCATGTCGTTGGTAATATGGCCAGTTTGTGGGCATTCTGAAGGAATTACTCCTAGTGGGGTAGCATCTGATGTTACCCTGGATTCATTATCTTCCTTTGGGGAATCACGGCCTTTATTGACATTACTTAAAGCATTGCCTATTGCATCTGCTAAGACATTTTGTGTGCTTCCACGTTTCTTTATCTCTGCAGAAAGTTTATCAATCTTGCTGATAAGTGGCTTAATGATTGTCTGAATTTTTATTTCTAACAGCTCCGCTATTCTAGACATTAAGTCCTCGTCCAATGTGTCCTTCGGATTGTTTTCCTCATTGTTCTGGCAGGTACTTTTTGATTTTAGCGGTGATGTGACCTTATTTTTTCCTGAACGTGCCCCCCCACGTTTACTTTGCAATCTGCGACAGGCTCTGACTGCCCTTGAGGTCTGTTTCGCCGGAGGTTCGTCCTCCACGTCTTCTTTGTCATCATTTCCTTCAACCTCAATGACAACCTGTGCATCTGAGTCATTATCCACATGTTGCTCAATGTCCCCCACATTCACTGTGCTGGCATTAATATTGACAGTTACTGGGGAAACTGTTGCATGGGGATCGTTGTTAGAGTCTAATAACAAAGACTCATTAGTTTGCAAGGAGGTGGGTGGGCTCATGGGAGGGAGAATAGGTGATTGAGACAGACCTAACGATTGTCTGCGTTCGCTGTTTATTTTACTGACCACTTGGACAAGATAGTTTTCAATGGTGTTCTTTGGTGTTTCGGATGCCATGTGATGATTTCTTTTACGCATAATTATACAAAAGGTGTGTGAAAGTCTTACATCCACAGCTCGATGAGATAACAAAGTAAAATTCTCAAGGTTAAAACAAAAGTCTTACTTCAATAACTTGTGCAGATGTCCAGCTGACTCCTTTCCAGATTCGTCGGTGTGTTTGACTGCTATTGACTTTTCCACGTAGGCCCCCTCCTTTTCCCGGGCTCCTGGGCGATTCGATAATAGCTGTACAGCCTGCTTACCTACCCCCGTCTGGATAACTAGGGCTCAGGAGATGGTCAACCAGCGTCAAAAACACCACCACTCACAATAGGCTGTAATGAAAAGTAAATCCCTGGTGCACAATGAAGTATTTTAGGGAGGTGGCCTAGCCTGGCCTATTCGTGCCGATGAGGGCCGTAGAGGGCCCGCCCTTTGCCCGGGCTTTGCCCCGGGCGTCCCGCGACGCGGGTCTTGTCCCTGCTTTATCGCTCCTTCGCGCTCTCACAGCGCGTCACGCAGCGCGCCGCCGCGAGGCCTGCCGGGTATTGAAGTTCCCGGAGCGGCGGCGCGGTTCTCGGTGGCAGGCTGACTCTTGGCGGTGGCGGCTTCTCTGTCTGCTGTGCAGCGTGGCGTTGCAGGTAAGTTTTAGGCGTTCCCCCTGCGTTCAGTTTTTCCGACATATAATAGTCCACAAGGACATTTGATAGTGTATATGATATTCTCTGAATCACATGTGCTTTGGTTCTGCAAAGTGATTTTCTCTCCTGTTTGAGGGTGTAAAAGAATATTGCCCAAAATCGCGTTATTACAGTGGATGCAGTTCCAGCATTTAGAAATCCCTGTTTTTTGGTTTTTTTCGTATGTTTTTTTGTCAAGAGTTCTTTCAAGTTGTTAGACCTGGTATAGGCAAACAGGGGTTGGTTGTCAAATAATTTGTGAAAATCTTCTTCTGTCTTGAGTATATCCCAGTGTTTTAATATACTTCTCTTGATCTCCCAAGAGGAAGTAGAACATTTTGAAACAAACACAATTCTTTCAGTAGTGCATTTCATTTTTTTCTCTAGAAGTTTAGATCTAGGAATTTCCAATGCCTTTTGCATTTGCTTATCAACCAAATCTTCTGGGTAACCTCTATTGAGGTAGTTGTTTTTTTGTTCTATACAGGTGTATTGACAAGTTGTATTATCCGAAGAAATCCTGCATATTCGTAAAAATTGAGAAAATGGTAAATTCTTCACCAGTGTAGGTGGGTGAAAACTATTGTAGAGTAGTGCATTGTTTTTGTCTGTTTCTTTTCTGAATACACTTGTGTGCAGAATATTGTCTCTTAATTCTAGTTGAACATCTAAAAATGATATTTTGTGTTTATCCATCTGGAACGTGAATTGTATCCTAGGATCAACCAGGTTCAATGTTTTGATGTTATTTCTTAGTTTATCTTCGGTGTCATTCCATATAATGAAGATGTTGTCGATGAATCGACGAAAACATCTGAGTCCTTGTGTCCAAGACGTATCTTGCAAAATGTTTTAAACATATTTATCTAAAGCGCAGCATGCCACCATTGATACAAAAATAAATACACTTTTTTTGGCCAACAATTTATAGACATTTGCTGCAATTGGTGTTGCAATATTTAGCAATGCCAATAGCTCCAACTTAATTAATGCAAGACCTATTGCATTGCAAATGCTAGTTTGTTTTTTATTGGCTGCTGTGAAATTTTATTAATAAGTAGCGATGAAAGAATAAAGCATAATCCTCGCTTCTGATTCCTTAATAGAATTGAAAATTCTAGATGCGTTAACTAGAACATTTTTCAGTCTCTGCATGCAAAGCTGCTCCTGCTAAATGAAAAGGAAAGGTTAGCACCCTGGAAAGCAAATCCAGTGCATTTGCACTAAGTGCGTTTGCACTATACACGAGTGAAAAAAATATAAAAAATATAAATTAATTATTAATGGAAAAGTATTATTAATGTATCCAATTCAAGCAAGTTAATTGGGAAATAAAATTCCTACAACGTTTTGCTAGACATTCCTTGAATTCTCAGTGTCAATTCTATAATAATAATTCTAACATAATAAAATAATTGTATTTTGTTTGCTCACAATTGCCACTTTTACCTCATGTTAACGTTTGGTTTTGTAATTTGTTCACTTGTAATTTTCTCCTCATGTATCATTAACGTTCCTATTGTGAAGCGCTCTGACACCATCTCCGAGTTAAGTCCGCGCTGTATAAAAACGCATAACATAAAGAAATAAATAAATAAAAACGTCACATGCCTCGCCCCTTCTCGGGCAGGTACTGGCTTGCCCTGCACTCGGTCTCTGAAAGGAAGCCACGTCTTTGGTTTCCGTAATTACGGTCCTTTCTTTCCCCGTGTGTCGCTCTCTCACAATTACATGCCTTTCATATCCGGTTACTGCTGTCACTTCGCTCTGCTCTTTGCCGTAGCGCTCAAACTCACAGGCTGTGTATGAGTGCGGGAGCTCCGCCGCTCCTCCGGTGCACAGCAGTCTCCCGTCCTTGGCCGTCTCTCACCCCGGATCTCCCAGGGGGCGGGCTGGGGAGGGCGGGCCGAAGTCGCACGGGAAGAGGAAGAAGCCGAGGCAGGGTAGGGAGAGGGAGCCGCTCCGGGTGAGCGTCCTGCCTGCACCGGGGAGGCCTCGGGGGCGCATAGAGCCATGTTCAGCCGCCTGAGTGCCCTGCTGCAGCAGGCAGTGGAGACGGTGAGTGCCCGGGAGGGAGAGCCAGGCTAGGCAGAGGCGCGGGAGGCCCAAGAGTGGAGGGGAAGCCGGCAGGGGGAGGCCGTAGCCGGCTCCAGCTCAAGCACATAGTTATAGGGGAGATAAACCACTGCAGGCCGGGGATTGGGCCTCTGCACTCTATGGGACAAGCAAATCCGTACCAGAACTGCGCCATGCCTTGTAGCTCCAGAGAAAATAAATGACTCGCACAAGTCGAGAATATTGGCCCGATCTTTCCTGGTGTACAAAGCTGCCATGTCTTATACGAGAAAGTAAACATACTTTCCAAGTCTCACTCGACAGTGCAAAAATACATTTGCACCTTCGAGTCTTGAGGTTTTTTTTATCAGAACCTGAGTGGTGGGATTTTTTTCTCTTCGTATTTAACATTTTAGGAGGTCCATCGTTTGTAGACTACAAAGCAGAGAGTTTTGTCTGTGTATCGGTGCCACAGGGCAAGTACTGTTTTGACCCCGACGCGAAAGTTCTCAAGTACCCAAGACTATGCATAGATCAGTTGAGACGAGGTTTTTTTTTGCATTCTGGAGCTTATATATAGTTCTGTTTATTCCATATAATATCAGGGCTTTATCAGTCCCAGAGTGCAGACCAGAACCAGGTCTGGTTGAGCTATTCATGCATGGACCTGGGAAACTTGAGAGATTGCTTCCCTTTTCCTCTTGGTCAGGGTTTTCTAGCAGGTCCTTGCATTCCTAATTTTCCCATGGGCTGTAGAACACCTCTGCAATTTTCGAATTTTTTGTCAAACCACGCTAGGCTCCCTTTGGGTCCCATGGCTGTAGAAGTGATGTTACTAGGTTTTCTGAATTAGCCTGCCAATGTTTTGTTAGGTGTCTGAGGTTTTCCAATATGGCTTTGACTAGGTTCTTGTTTTTTTTGTTTGATAACCCTGTTTCAATCCATTCCTCAATGGTATGGTCACATCTCACCCTAAATAGGCCACCTAGATTCCAGAAGCTCTCAAGATCTTGTACAGATTTAGACTCACTTGATATATTTCTGAAGATGTCCAGTAGTAGGGCATCATGGCCACTTTCCTGCCTTTGAAGGATCCTCCGGTTTTTAAAGCCGTGTGAGTACTCCCGTTTGAGAAAAATGTAGTCTATTACAGTCTGTGTCCTTTAAGCATTGTAGGTTGGGATTTCAACAAATCTATTCTCTATCAAGTTGTGTCCTGAAATAAATCCCTCCTTTCTACAGAATTGTTGGAGTTGGTGACCACGTGTGTCAGATTTTTGCAAAGTTGTACTGAACCATGGCGTGTATAGTGAAGTTTGTAGTTTGTTCATTTCTTTCAATGTGTGGCCCCATCTTGCAGTTGAGATCTCTACAGTTGACCAATAAGGGTGTGGTTGTGGCAGGTTTGTTTATTGCAGATTTAATTAAGATCAGTAGGTTGACGAAGCTTTCAAACTTTTTTGACAGACACTTATTATTTGTAAGAGTGACTTGCTTAGGAGAGTAAAGTTGTACAACCAGATGTTTTGTGGATGTTTTCCCAGACTTTGATTTTGAGTCACTTGTCTAGTCTGCAGGCTGTACATAACCCATCCCTGCTCCAAGTGGCCAGTTTTGGGACGGCATATATGTTGTGATTTATGTTATCCCTAGATAACCAAGGGGAATGCCACCCATGTTTCCTGCAGAACAAACATTTCTTCTTTTAGAAAGTTCATGAGGTAATTTATCCCTATCTTCTGTGGAATGCCAGTCATCTTGCGTAACAGGATTGATGTTTCTATTCTCTGATCAGAGAGAATATCATTCTTTTCTTTTGAGGTTCTGATAAGTCCGTTTTTTAAAAAAATTACGATTTTGTTGGCTTGGTTTTATTTGTGATGGGGTGGCAGGATCTATCTTTTGTTTTGAAGTAGCCCATTTGTTCCTTTTGGAGTATCAGGTTTTAAATTTTTGCTGTTGTCCATTGTCTTGGTCAAATTGTCTCTACAGTCCTTTAATTATGATAATATTGAAATTGTCAAGGGTTGAGGTTAACGTTACAGTATGAGTTGTTTTGGTAGGAGATGCTTGAAATATTATCTTTTAACACTGTTGTTGTTGATCTTGGTGTGTCCTAATATTAGTTGCCTGTCTGATAAGGGGTTTATCAGGGGTTCAGATTTATAAATGTATTGTATCAAGTTAGGCGTTCCTGTGCCAACTAAAATTGAATTATACATGTCTTCTGGGGTAGAAGTGTGCCTCTTAACGTAGTAAAGGTCTTTTTATCTCTACTGTCCCTTATTCAAGTTTGTCCGTTAGACCTTTGTAGACTGTTTTTTAAAGAAAATCTTCCCTCTTTACTGCTGGTCCTAGGCACTGTGTGAATGATCAAATTTCTTGCATCGGTGAGTGATTTATTTGATGAGTCAGGGTCTAAATCTTTTGAAGTTAGGGAGTTGCAGCAGTCTCCGATTCTGTTTTAAACAGGTTCTTTTTACATGACCTGTCGGTGTTCCCAGTTCAGTCTTTTAAGTAGTAGACTTGGAGAATACTGTTGTTTGTTTGAGTAATATCTTTCGGAATTGTCATTTGACTGCTCCTTTAGTTTCCAGGGCTTTAATATTGGTGATTCCATGATGTTTGGGGTAACCTCTTCAGACAGAGTCCCGTTTCTCCTTGAGTTATCCTTCTGTTTTATTTGGTTAGGTTTATCCTATAGAAAGGTTTTCTCAATCAATTGAAGATCTGCCACTTCTGTGCGTATAAGTTTAATTTCTTGGTTGTGGTTATTTGGTATTTTTGCTAGATTTAAGCACACACATTTGTTTATTTTCTTTCATCTGGGAAGGAAAGAGCTTTATTGAATGCATTTTCACAATTGGGCATTGACGGTTAATTTAATCTTTAGTGTTTTTCTGTTAGGATTAGAGTTCTTGGAAAACCCTCCTTATTGAAAATTCCACCTGAATGAATCGTTATCTCATCCTCCTTTACTGTAGTTTCCATTGCAGTTATTTTCGGAGGTGGTGCAATATTTGTGATGGTTTCTTGTATCATGTCCTCTATCTTTTCCGAGAGTCTCTCTTTCTTGATGGAGTAAGTCCTGTATTAATCTCTTAGTAGTTGAGAGGGAGTTTAAGACCTGTTGGTGTTGTGCAGTATTAACTGTATTGTTGTCTGAGATTGTTGAGTTTTCCCTAGGCGAGAAGTCTTATTCTCTGGGTCTGGTCGATGTGCGATGGGATTTTATGTTGGTTTTATTCTTTCCTTTCTCCGCTCACTGCCAGATCTCTTCTCAGTGCTCCATTATTAGAGTTTGGGTTGGAGCCAAGTCAGCTCTTGACATCTGTGAACATTTCTCGTCAATCTCTTGGGATTTGGGGACATTACAAGCATATGAAGCCTTTGATAGATGTAGTGTTATTTCTGTGTGTGTAGATTTCGAGGTGACACTTTTTTTTTACGGTGGGGCTGTGTTTGCAAATAAGTTTATTGTGGTGCCTTCCTTCGAGTAAGGTTGTGTTTTGTTGTGCACCTTCTAGTCATCTATTATATTGAAGTCTAACTTCATTGCTCTGTTGATGAACTCCATTATCCGGTTGTGGCTGGTGTTCTTAAGGGAAATATCCTAAACAACGACGTTTTTATAACGAGTTACCTGAACAACGAATTCTAAACAACGACAATTTCTAAACCACGACTTCTAAAACGACTTACCCAAACCACGAGTGTCTACTCGGCACCAGGAGAGGTGAGAAGCGGAGTCTCTCTCCACCGCCCCCATGCACTCCTCCCCGCCCCCCCCCGCCCCAACCTCACTACCCCCAGGACTAGACACGCTCATGGCCCCCTCTTACCCAATCAGCAAAAGGAAAGCGGAAACTGTGGAAATGCAGAAGAATAAAAGGTCGGAAGTGAGTCACTGTCAGTAAACAACCCCATAAAATTAAAAAGAACAAACGGTGCCATTAACTCTTTCGAACCTATGCAGGCATTCAATAACTCTTACATCCCTCGCGGTAAAAAGATCATTTCTTGCATACTACAATTCTTAAGAGCAGCCACAAGAAAAAGCTGTCTGTTTAAAGATCTAAAGAACATCCAACCTTATTCACAACTATCTTTATGTAACTTTAACGTGTTGGTTTCTCGGCAACCTGTGTGGAACTGGCATGAACAGTTATGATTATTGAGATTCAACACTACCATCTTGTGGCCAAAAGTTTTTATTGGAAAATATGTTAATTTAAGGATTAATCACTACAAATTGTTTATACATTTTTTTTATGTAATATTACATTTTTTAAATGTCGTATGGTGTGTATTTTAAATAACATAGTGGTGAAAATGGTAATGAGCAATTTATAGATTTTTCGTGGTTAAGGAAATCGTTGTTAAATAATTAGTGGTTTGGGATTGCTCGTTGTTTCGCCTTCGTGGTTAAGGAAGTCGTTGTTAAGACAGTCGTTGTTTAATCATACATCCGTTCTTAAAGCTGAATTTGTCAAGAGGAATGTCTTTCAGCAGTTTGTGTTTCCAAGGAGGTAAAACCTCCTCAAAGTTTTTAGGTCTCGGCTACCGTAGGCTGCGCACATGCGCAATCTCGCTGGCGAGATTTTATGTTTCTAGAGTACCTTTCACTAGTGAGGTTTAAGCCCGCCCTTCTTTTCTATTGGCTGGCGTCACCGTTCATGCAAAACGGTGGCCAGCCATTGAAAAGAGCTTACAGTAACGTACTGTTTTCTCTTCTAGAGCCGTCCCACTTGGACTGGCTGCCCCGACTTAATGCTGGCATATAAGCTTTCTTATCTTCTTTATGGGTCCAAACAGATGGCCCCATAAAGAAGATAATAAACCTTTTACGCCAGGAGGAAGTCTGGCCGAGCCCGTCCAAGTGGGACGGCTCTAAAAGAGAAATGTGTACGTCTTCACGATTATACCAAAATGAAAGAAATAGATGTTTTTTCTATTTCTTTCATTTTGGTATAATCACGGCACCCGTGCTTTACTTATAACATTTTAAAAGTAAAGCGTGGGTGCGGCAATTATACCAAAATGAAAGCAATATAAAAAACATCTATTTCTTTCATTTTAGTATAATCGCGGCACCCGCACTTTACTTTTAAAATGTTATAAGTGAAGCACGGGTGTCGCGATTATGCCAAAAAGAAAGAAATAGAAAAAACCATCAATTTCTTTCATTTTAGTATAATCGCGGCACCCGCGCTTTACTTATTACATTTTAAAAGTAAAGCGCCGGTGCCGGGGGCTCTAAGAAGGGTTTGCGGACGTGGGAGGGACGTAAGAAACGTCAAGATGACCCTCCAGTAACAAATGGCAGGACCCCTCAGGTCAGTCTGAGCTCACTTGGGAGAGACTGTGGTGGCCTCAGGAGAGCCCCCCCCCTCCATTTGCAAATAACTGCACTCCAAATGTGTAGCACTGACGGAAGTGGGTTTGAGTTAAATTTGAAGGAAGATACAGCATTTGGGAAGCATTTTCACAGCAACCAGGCTCTCTAAGCGCTGTGGCAGAGGTAACAGGGGCTGGGGGTTTAAAATCACTCTGTGACGCAGCATACTAGTACCATGGGGCACGTGAGAGTGGGTAACTCTCGGTAGCGCCCTCGGGTGGAAACTTCTGTGAGGGCGCCCTGGCTCAGATAACGAGCGCCATCGCCGGTAGTTTCTGGGTGCGTAGGGTTCGGTGTGTTGCAGCTGGCACGCACTTTACAGCGCCAAACCTGCGCGTGCGGCGTAGTGCGTGAATGCTCAGCTCCAACTGGTCTTCGAGGAGCACGACGGCCTGCAGCGCACTCGGACCGGTGGTGAGAAATGGAAGCGCTCTAATCATTGCACCCCCAACTCACAGGTTTGCACCGTGTGAGATGTAAAGATGATTGAAGTGCATGAACCAAGGGCAAGGGGCGTGCAGTGGCTTTGGGTCACTGTGCGCCAACAGTTCAGCAAGAATCTGTTTGCAGCGTCCTCAGGCTTGTGATGGCGGCACTATAAAAGGGCAGAGATACCTCCTAGACTTAAAGTGTGGGAGATGTAAAGATGCTAAAAGCGCGTCTACCTGCGGATTTGGAAGGGTGTAGAGGACTGGTGTCAGTGCAAGAGAAAAAGCTCTTCTCACCCAGGATTCATTACTATCAGCGGAAGGTTACATGCACTTCTCAGCGGGCATTCGTTACATTCAGTGGGAGCGTACCAGCACTTTTCAGCAGAGATTCATTACTGTCACTGGAAGTTTACAAGCACTTCTCAGCAGTGGGAGGATATCAGCACTTCTCAGCCAGGATTCATTACTACCAGTGGGAGGCTACAAGCACTTCTCATCAGAGATTCATTACTATCACAGGAAGTTTTCAATCGCTTCTCAGAAGTGGGAGGATACCAGCACTTCTCAGCCAGGATTATTGCTACCAATGGGAGGCTACATGCACTTCTCATCAGAGATGCATTTCTATCAGTGGGAGGCTTCAGGCACTTCTCAGCAGAGATTCATTACTTTCATTGAATTTTACTAGCACTTTTCAGCAGTGGGAGGATCCGAGCACTTCTCAGACAGGATTCATTGCTACCAGTGGGAGGGGACCAGAACGTCTAGGCAGGGATGTGTTACTCAGCACTCAAAAGGCGATTGGAGGAATGCTTGCACTAAGCCTCCCCACTGGCAATAGGTCGGGGTAACAATCCGACCCATCCTTTTTAACCCACAGTTTTATTAAGTTAAAGCCATTTGCTTTGCTGTGCAATACCATTAGCAAAGCAAATGGCTTGAACCTAATCAAAGGCGAGCCCTATTGCATTTTCAATGCTTGTTTAAGACTGGTCAGCCATTGAGTTCTCTGTAAGCATAAGTAATGCTTTTTCTGTTGGAGTACAGTTATCCGGATTTATCAGGACAGCGAGGTCCAAGGGGTTTTCAGTGGTGGCATACCGGAATGTCTGTTGAAAGTCTGACTGAGCGGAGGAGGTATTTTCCTGTTGGTTCGCCAATAGTAGAGGTGTTTTATCATTTTGAGCATTATGGACTTCAGCTGTGACTTCTATTTATTTATTTTTTTTTTATTTTTTTTTGAAAGTTTTATATAGCGCGGACAAGATCTTTGCAGATATCAGAGCGCTTTACATAGAGGGGTACATGAGGGAGCAAAGTCAGACATATAAATCAATAAATCGAACAGTACAAATAGGTGGCTGCAAAGCCAGTCATGTGAATAATAAGACAACTCATACAAATGAGCAGAGGGGTCAATCTGCTCATTTGGGGTCTATAGTACGGCATACATCTTGGAGTTACTTTGGTCGCATATCAGGGGTTACTGCAGAGGTTAGCCCAAGTAGTGTCCGGTTATCTATCTCTTGGTGATCTTCTGATTGTGGTACCATTGAGCCATCCACATCCATTCTTTGATTTAACGGGTTTGCTCTAGATCAGTGTCCATGTGGGCTCTTCCGTTTATCACTTTTGTTTGGTTTATTTTTGTTTCCCCCTTCTGAGGCATCCTTATGTTGTTTTGCACCCATGGATCTGTGGCCGCTGGTGCTTGCAGGTGATGTGTTGGATATGGTTTTAATAACCCCACCTGATGCTGACCTGTGGCAACTTAACTTGCCAGGAATATCATTGCCCTTTTGAAAGGCCTTGGGTAGCTTGGATTGAGTCAGTGGTCCCGGGACTAGGAGTGGGTTGGATGTTTTTGGAAGCCCTGGGCGAGCTTTAGCATCTGCAGGAACATGTTGGTGCTCCATAAAAGGGGGTGCTGCAGTATTACTTTTAGATGGCATTTTACTGAGCACGATTATCTTCAAGGTTGTCTTAAGTCGTTATATACCTTTTTAGACCTCTGGCTTAAATGCATGAATTGTCTTATTGTACTTTGTCTTTTACATTATTGTGAGAGCTTAAACCCAAGCTCATAACCTTCAGGCCCTCACTGTACTGGTATATGCCCCGTTCCTAAATATTGACCCTACCCACCTTTCACCCTCGTCGGAGACCCGAGCGTGTCTAAACCATTGAAGTAATTGAATGTGTTGCTATAGCTCTTCTAATCTTTAAGGGGTTGCGGAACAAACCGCATTGCCCGAAAAACTACTCTGATGTGAATGATTAGTCAGCAGCAGCACTCTTTCACTACAACCCATCTCCATTGTTGATAAGCATGGTGTCTGCATATCCCTTCAGCCCCTCACCCACACATAGTACACTCCCACTCGATACTTGGCACATTCGTGCACCCAGCATGACCAAAGCCAGCACTTGCACTTAGCATGAGTGTATCCATACCTGAACAACTTCACCCAAAATGAGCATTTTATCACTCGATAGTCAACCTCAACGGCCACACCGATCACCACACACTCTTGCCCTCAGTAGGCTGACTACAGTTGCACACAGTACACCAGCAAACTAAATAAACATACACCCAACCTACTCTCGCACCACCAGAACATTCACACCCAAGATGGCTCTTGTTAGAGCTCTCTGTCTCATTATCTCTCTTACACAATTCTTTCGCACATGAACACTCTAAAATCTGCAGCAATCACATTCTCACAAAAGAAAGACCAAATAAAGTTTTCAAGGTAGTCAGGAATTTACCTAATCTGGACTGTTTAAGTATTGCTACCCCTGACTCTGTGAGAGGATTTCATCATTTTTCAGAAAGAAAGTGGATGATATATATGAAGATATTGAGGAAGGCGGGAACTCATTGAACTTACAAGATGTGAATGTGTTAGGAGAAGCAGGGGCGGCTCTAGGGTCATGGTGGCCCTGGGCAGGGAGCGTAGGTAGGGGGCCCGGGTGGGGCAGAGCGCGGAGGCCAGTAAAGAGGGGGGAGGGGGAGGGGGAGGGGGAGGGGGTCAGGGTGTTTAGAAGTGGAACTGAGCCAGAGGCCGCCAAATCCCTGCCAGGGGCCGCCACACAAATATGTATATCCATCCTCGGAGGATAAATATATTAAGGATATATATTGGTGTGGTGGCCCCTGGGGTTTGGTGGCCCTGTGCAGGTGCACAGCTTGCACATGCCTAAGGCCGGCCCTGGGAGAAGATAATGTGGATGTAGCTTCAGTTAGCAATCTCCCTCAGGTTTCTGAGTCAAAAGTTGAAAAGCTGTATGAATTAAAGTAATGGTCCATTCTTGATCTCTTAAAGATTTTTTAAAGAACTCTCTGAAGTGTTGGTGTTGCCTATTTATACCCTATTAAACTTTTCATTTACAGAGGGAATATTCCCAAATAGATTGAAAACGTTATTTGTGAAAACTGTTAATGAAATCCATCTTAGATCTTATGGAGGTCAGTATTTATCATGTAATCTTGCTCCTACCGGTGATTACGAAGCTGGGTGAGAAGTATATAGCTCACTAGCTCTTCTTTTTTGGAAGAGAAACAACTATTTGATGAGTTCCAAATGGGATTCATACCGGGCTTGGGGAAGAGAAACAGCCTTGGTAGTGGATAGCAATATGATAGAAATAGATATTGGCAAAGACAGCCTTTCAGATACTTTTGACACTGTCGCTCATGCCAGTATGATCAAGCAGATTCAGGGTTTGGGCATCAAAGGGTCTGCACTCACTTGATTTAAGTCATTTCTGGAGTATAGAACATTTGTGGTGAAAATACTGTAGTTTGAATAAACTGTTCAGGTTACAAGTTGCGTGGTCCCAGGGGGATCTGCACTCTTGCTGGTTCTGTTGAACATAATATATGAGACTTTTGACACAAGTAATAAAAAGTTTGGCTTCAAAATCATCTCATTTGCTGATGATTCACAGACATCGTCTTCATGCTTCAAGTGAAGCGATGACCTGAAAACTCCATTCACCAACTGCCTTTTAGCTGTGCAACTTTGGATGGACCGAATCGACTCAGACTTTTAAACTGAAGAGGTTGCTTTGGCAAAAGCAATATATGGTCTTCCTTTCTCTGGCCCACTAGTTTGGACTGTTCTCCAGCGGCATCAAAGAAAAGTAGAAGCCTGGGATTAATTTTGGATAAAGAGCTTAACTGTAAACCCCAGCTAAATTCTGTGGTTTGCAATGCTTACTCCAACTGAGGCTAATGTTTGTTCCTAATAAATCCAAAAGCATTAGTTGCCACTGCTGCTTTTAATTCACAAATGGATTATGCGAGCCCATGTTACTTGGGGCTTCCAGGAAAGGCATTAGTAAACTCCAAAGAATACAAAATGCGGCAGTTAGACCAGTTTTTAAAGGACATAAGTAGGACTCCATCTTTGAATTCTGAAAATTTCTTGCTCTGGCTTCTTGTGGAGAGAGACTAAAGTTTACGCATTATGTTAATGCCACAAGACAGTCTATGGAATAGATCATCCTTTCATTCAAATTCTGCTACAAAGAAACAGGGAAGACTGAGATATGATAATCATCTTCTGATATAAGGGTGAAGCACACTGGAACTGGTGGTGACACGGCTATGCAATACGCTATATTATACTGTACGAGCTCAAAGTTATCTGATGTAGTTCAGAAAATATTGAAAACATTTCTATTTTGCTAATTCTAGTTCCCGAAGATAAGTAACAATCTCTTATTACTCTTTTTGTTGTGTGTTCCAGCATCAACAAATCTTTGTGCCATTTAAATGAGTAACTCATTCGTGTACTGTGGCATGAACTGTTTTCTGGCAATGCCGCACACCCAACCTAATGTATCCTTGGTTGAAAAGCACTGCTGCTGGGTTAACAATAGATTGTTTATGGGTGGCAGCTGCTACTCTTGGTGTGGCAACCCTTAATTCACATCCAGGCTGTATTGTCTCAGGAGGAGGTGGACCATCAATGGGATGATCGTGTTGTTACTACAAAACTCGTGGCAGTCTGCTGCAAATGTGTGCAACTAGGCTTGCAGACCTTGCAAGTTTGGCAGCCATGCCTGGCACTTTTGATCAAGAACAGTTTTGGACAGAACTCGAATTAGTAAAGTATCCCAGTACACAGAAATATGTGCAGTTAATGTCTACCAGCAGCCAACTGGCGCAAATTAAGGCCAGCGTATTTTGATAGAAAATACCTTAAAAAAACGGCTGCTGCACATATGCCCGCATTGGCTGCAGGCCCATTTGAATTAATTTTATTAAGGCATAAGAAAATACATTTAAATTAGCCCACCGCAAATGCACTGTGGACACATGAGCAGCCATCTTGGAACTGTTAAAAATTGCTTGTTGCAATTTTCTGTCACGATAGCATTGTTGGATTTACAGACTTTTTTTGTTCACAAAGTATGTACAATAATTAAAATCCTGGCCCTTTCATCAAAGGTCTAAACTATGCAATATTCTGCTTTGTAGGTAGTACAAAATTGCTCTGACTCATTTTTTCAACACTCTTCTTAACGGGGCAGCTGGACTGCAAAGTCTGTTGCGAAAGGGGTCCTCACTCTCAGCTTCAATTTTGTAACCAAGTTACTCATTAGGGAAGTTTCTTTCCTGAACAGCCTGGGCTAGTGCACACAAAATCATCCAGCTATTACCAAACGCCCTGTAAAATGCCAGGCCTATTGCTTTACCAATGCTTGTTCCCTTTTGATCACACACTTGCGATCTGCTTGAAAGCTGACGGAGAGGTGCATGTGCAAAGCACAAGAAAATGTATATTGTGCTCAGATTTCAATGAGTGGTGGTGCTAAAACAAGCAAAAAGAGTAATAGGGGCTTGGAACAATTGCTTACCATTGTTTGGTTCGCCTGTCACTCATTTGGATGCTTCTTATTTGAGGACTTATTTGTCAAACTTTGTTGTCCCTTCCATGGAATATATTACCGTCTCTTTTAATAGCTGGCTCCTACACTTCGTCTGCCTGCCTTTAGGGAACCGCTTCTCTCCTTCATTTTCTTTAAGCGCTCTGTGAGAATGCATGTGTTATCCAACTGCTTTCCCTCGTGTGTTTTTTCTCCCACCTCACTCGCTGCATATGTGCTTCTCTCCCCACCTGCATTCGCGTTACTCTCTTTCACCTGTGTTCTCTCCCTCCTGTTGGTTCACCCCATTCACCCACTGTGTTCTTTCTCCCCTCACCTGTTGTGTTGTTTTACTACCCACCCCCCAAATCTTGCTCACCACAAGCTACTTTTGTTTTTGTACCGATCCATCACGGATCGGAAAGTTTAGGCCCATGGCTTTTGTAGTTGCAAGCACCGACTGCATCATTGTGTGTTTTTTTTGTTGTTGTTTTATTTAGCCAAGCTGCACAGCAGGTGTGACTTTTCAACATTGTTAAACAAGGATTTGCAATACAATAGGTCTCGCATTTGCAAGAGTTTAAGCTGTTGGCATGGTAAGTGAAAATGCCTTTTATTTATCTGTTTTGCTAATTAACACCAAAATAAAAGGAATTATTAGTTACAATGCTAATAGTTAAAACTCTTGTAAATGCGAGACCTATTCAAAGAAGCGACCGCCATTGTCCCCGTTACTCCGAAAGTGAAAGCTCGCAGGACGTGCTGAATGTTGCAGGAAAGCATGTCGTGCCTCCAGTACGAGAAACTCATTAAAGAAAATAGTGCTTATAGACAAAAAAAGACATACTGTGTAAAAACCGAAATAAAATGGTCAGTCGTCACAAATGAAGACAAGGTGGTTGAAGGAAGGACTAACAAGCATATTAAGGAATCAGAAGCCAGCATTTCCGAAGAACAATGACACACACAAGCCAATGACAAATATCGGCGGAGAGTAGGTAGGGATTCTATTCCATACTCCAATTCAGCATGCTGCATAGCAGTGCATGCGCTGCCCAGGCTAGACCTAAAAAACATTAGAAACATTAATAGTCTCATAGGCGAGATCAGTTGGCTTTGACAGCTTTTTACTCCTGTCCTAAACAATCACTGGCCCGCCTTATAGCTTGTTCCAAATTGGGTGTCATTGGCATCAGTTAGGTAAGCTTATTAAAATGCCAGCAAGAATGAAAATTATATTGCAAGCTCTTTGACATCCATAGGAGATACATGTAGCACTGCTATAATAAATCCATCTGAATAAGCGAGAATGGACAGCTTTACATAAATGCTGGTGTGGCCAAATGATATTAACTGAATATTCAGCCTTTGCAAGAGGGATTCTCATCTGGGTGAAGCCTAGGGTACCCTTCCAGATCATAAATAAGAACATTTCCAAAATGGGCGATATACCATACTCAATGGCCACTTGAAGGGCTGAGATTTAACGATAAGGGACATATACACAACCAATACTAACCATGGTACATTCCTATCAAGATCTCATAAACAATCGTAGCCTCTTTGCCCCACTCAGTCATCATAGGGGAAGACAGTAATTGTGTGGCACTCTACTGGACTGATTCCCCATCACTCGACTGGTGGGTTGCCGGATGTCGATAACTGAAATAGATGCATGGGAGGCAACCCTGAGAACCACTGAGCAAGAGAGACCCTGGAAACCAGAGCTGCAGTAAAAGCTGGTAGACATGAAAGAGATATTGGCGGAGCACATTGAATTCTTGTGCTGCTTCTTCTACAAGGCATACATGAAGAGGGTGAATACATGGCAGGACAAGTTTGGGATGCTCTTAGGGTGGTTTGCTAACCTTAGTGAGAGAGGCTCACAAATTCTGGAAATCCAAACTGTACAGGGACACAGGGAGACATAAAATAAGGCTTAAAAGACACAAAGCTAAGCTCTATTCTAGTGCCAGGAGGAAGGTGGTAGGCCCCTCACAACTATTCCTGATCAAGTTGCCTCTGAACAGAATCACAGCAGACGATTTTGGTCCTAGAATTATGGTGGAGGTCAAGAGAATGGACCTTGAAAATGGTGCCAGGAACCAATGGTCTCCCAGTGGAATTTTATGCGGCCTATATTGAGACACTTGCCCCTGACTTGTAGCTCTTTACCCAGCAGCACATGAAAGTCACTCCCTCCTGAATCGACAAGAGAAGCAATGATTGTTTCTTTTTAACTTTATCATTTTCACATGAAAACAAAAACAGAATGCCCAAAAGCACGAGGATTTAAAATAAACAGTGATGGAAGTCAGTATACAAAAGAATACAATAAAGAAACTATGTTTCAATGATAGTTGTAATGGGGATGGGGCGGTACATTATCACACAGCATTCATAGTAAGGCCACCAGCATGGGGGTGTGAGGAGATGCCGAATCAATCCGGGCCAGTAGTCAAAAATTAACATTCTTCTAATGGTTGCCATTTATCTTTTAGGTCTTGGAGTAATTGGTTGTACAGTGGCATAGTCTTCACTGGTTTTATCACAATAAATCATAATCTGCAGCCATGCAGAGTCACAGGGACATGCTTTGCTACCCTAGTGTAGCGCGATCCCACATTTAGCAAGCAACAGAGCAATAGCAGTGCAGCAGTGCACCTCCCTGGGGATATCATTAACATACCACTGGAGTGCCTGGAGTCAATGTTGTGCCGGAAGCAATGGGAGCTAAACTGGGAAAACCCCCAACGGACGTGACACAGTACAAACATCGATTATAATGTTCTCTGTGGCATCCTGTCCTCGAGACTTCTGCCACATAATGAGGGACTAATTCACCCTGTCCAGTCAGGATTTACCCCTGTCTGTAAAGCAGCACTGAAAACACAGAGGCTACTTACAATTTTACTGAACGACCCGAACATAAATGAGGAGACCTTGTTGCTGTCCTTAGACACAGAGAAGGCTTTTTTGCGTAGACTGGGAATACCTCTTCATTGTGATGGCTCACATAGGTTGGGGGCCAGGATTCATTGGATGGACAAGACTACTATAGTCCGCACCAACTGCAAGAGTTTGGATGGACTGAGTGATCTCTGAACAGTATCCGGTAAACAGGTGTACAATCCATGATTGTTCGCTCTCCCTACTGTTGTTTTGTCATAGCCGTCACACCTCTGGTGAGCAGGACTCACCTGAGTTCACATTTCACAGGCATACATAGCCATAGCAACACAAATTATGTCTTACTATACATCGATGATAAGCTGCCTTTTCTCAGTAATAAGAGAACAGACCACAGAAAGCTGTGTAATTGCTGACTACATTTGGGGATATCTCGGGCTGTGCATACATTGGCTAAAAAATAGTATGTTCACTATCAGGGCCTTCCCTGGTGTTGTCCTCGAGACACAAGAGAATGGTCTGGGAACTGACATCAATAAATAGTTTGGGGTTCATGTTCATAGAGAGAGTTTTAACATCCTAGAGGGGACTATAGGAGCAGCCTTTAAAGTCTTAAGATCCAATTTGGCCTTTTGGAAGACTCTCCCAATATCAGATGCAGGATGAATAGCATTTGCTAAAATGGTTGCCCTATTGCGATAACTGTATTATTTCTCGACACCACCGGTGGTTATCCCCAGAAGCAAATTTTGGGAACTGGATTCGACCTTAGCGGATCTGATTTGGGCCAGGTGTAGGCATAGGGTGGTATTATCCAAAATACTCTGCTTGGTGACGGATGGAGAGGTGGGGGGGCCATGCAATTTCAAGACCAAATTTGACAGCCCAGCTGCAATGGTTCATGCGATGGCTACAAGATGGGATGACCGTGTGGGCAATGGCTACGGTTGACACCCCACCTTAAGGTCTGCTGATAATGCCCCTTTTAGATCTAAAACGGGTCAATGCAGAAGGCCGTGTTGACCTGAAAGCTATCGAACACTTTTTGGGTTAGGTGCCTACAAAAAACACGCACAACCACTCCGTACTGGCTAACAATTTCATTGCAGTTTCTAACTGCACTGTATAATGTCAATTGTAGGGGGCTACAGGGATGGACAGGCAAGGGGTTGAGACTTTAGGTACCCTGTTTGGGGCTGGTGAACCCCTACCCTTTGAGGAGTTAATGGAGGCTTTACAAAATATGGCCTGGACTTGATGGTGGCGCTCAGAAAATACTGGAGGGGGAAGGAGTTCTGAACCTCCAATACATCGGGCTGCCATTGTTTCATCTCATTGGCGGGCATACATAAACCTGTATCTGGGCATGCACAAAGATATATCTGGGCTGTACCAACAATTGAGAGTGGATATGAACTGCCTGCTGAATTCTATTAAAGACACATGGGAAGTGGATGTGCTGGCTCCCATCTCAGATGGGGATTGGGCAAAAGTACTAGAGACGTTCCCAAAGGTATCTAGAAATGTATGGTTTAAATTGATCAAAATTATATTGTACAACAGACTAACCTCCTGCCCATTAGACTTTATAAATTTTCAGACATGCCCAACACGCTTACCCCAGAATTGGCCTCATAGGAACGGAGATGTTGCAAATGGTGTGGGGATGCTTCCTCCTGACTCCCTACTAGACAGAGGTACTTCACTACCTCAATGACATCACTGATCGTAACATAGAAGTATTCCCTGTGACGTGCATGCTGATCTTCCAAACCCGCCCGACTAAGAAGAACCTTACGTCCCGATTTCTTGACTTTGTGCTAAAATTGACGAAACGGCAAATTACGATTCAGTGGAAAACAAGTACAGGTCTAAGAGTGGAGAGGTGGAAAGCTGGTCTACTTCGCTGAGCGGAGTATGAAATCAGTGCCCTATTCAGAAATGCCAATAAGGGCATTGCTAGGGCATGGGAGGGCCTGATGGATTCAATGACGGAGAAGGATACCCCATCTGAGCCTGACACCTCCAGTGAGCACTTGTTTCCCACCAGACCGGTGGATCCCTGGTCCACCAACTTATGTATCTTGTTTCCCTGATTCCAGTTGACAACTACAGGCCTGGTGTCGGCCACTGGGAGCAACAGCATTCCTTCCTATCCACTCAGAAATCGATTATCCCAACACCCTCAAACCCGCTTTGATTCTTATATCACTACCCTTCAATATGGCGCTTGACACGACATAGAGCCACGGGAGGGAGAGGGTAAGGAACAGGGACAGTTGTTGACTAGATTTGTTGTTTTAGTGTCGTTTGACAAAAAACAAACCTGTATGAGTGACTTCTCTGAACAGTACTGTACTACCCCAATGTTTGTATGATAAACGAATGGGATGTCGCTGTTCTGTGCTGACTATGGCTGCAGGCACAAATAGTAGCCCTGATGTTAGACTGTACATTACCCATTGTCAACAGAGCGGATCTATTCTACACATACTGTACTTATATGAAACATAATAAAATATGTTTATAAAAAACAAACCGACGACTCAGCAAATATGGTTAATCAACTATCATGAAATGTATGTTGTTTGTTAAAAGAACACCCAAATACTTTTGTGTTTCACTGCTGATTTGTGTTTTTATGTGCTGTTCACATTTGGCACACTGTACTATTTATTGTATACATTTTATGTCAATTCTTGGTAGATGCCAAATTTTGTAATCTCAAATAACGATATTTTTCCAAATTGGTGAAATGATGTAATTTCGGGACATTCCTGCATCTAGTGTTACACAAAATTACCAAAATGATGCTGGCCTATTGTAAATTTCCTCGATGCCTAGTTATTATATTTTATATATAAACCATATACATTCTATCATTATAAGTCACCTAAGTTAATCACTTCAAAAGGACATCTGCAACACGAGCTTTATTTAACCCTGGCCCGCCTTCAAAGGACTCCTAGACATTTATTAATCAAGCCAACATTAGGAAACAGATAAAAGGACATTTTATAAACCAGTGATGTGCGCGCACCACAGAAGAGTGGGCTGGTAATCGAAACCAGTGGTGCTCGCGTACCACAGAGGAGCGGGGGCGAGGGCGCGCGGCAGCAAGGCGAATGCGCGCTGCTGCGCATAATAGACACCGATGGGACTGGGGGGAGCAAAGGCGGGTCATGCGCCCACCTTTGCCCAATAGCGTGCCAATGGGCAGTTGCATGCCGGCGAAAGCAAAACCACACGCACGAGCGTGTGGCCAGCTTTCAGAACCCCGTACAAGAGGTCTCGCGCTGCGCACTGCAACGCTAGGCACAAGACCTAAAAACAAGCCTTTCTAGTGTAATAGATTCTGAATTTGCGAGAGTGTGAGCTATTGGCATTGTAAATGACAATGCCTTTTATTTATGTGTTTTGAAAACCTGCAAGCGGCACGTAAGCACGTACTTTGTACTTCTAGTCGTGGCTTACGAGAAGCAAGGCTGGCAGTAATAGAAGTGTAGTTACTGCCAGCCTTACTTCTCACGCTGCCTAGGTGCGGCCTAAAAACTGAAAGGAGGGCTTGTTTTAGTCTTCCCCATCAAATAAAAAAAAAACCCTAGATAAAGCATTTAAAAATAATAAAGTAAAAACAATTATAGATAGTACAATGCTGTTATCAACAGACGAAAATTAATTTAACTTCGGACAAGGATGAGATATTTCGTCCACTATAATTTAAAAAACAAGTAGGAATAATCAGTTACATCACTGTAGAGGGAAAGTTCCTTCAGTGGCCATGTATAACAAAATCAATATACATCCTATTAATAAAGCTTGGTGACAAAGTAATTCTGAACAACCATTATTCAAAAAATATATATACTTTATTTCTCCTTTTTCATTTCGTATAGTTTGTTATTTGAAAAAATATTTCATAGAAAGTGCATTTTTTTGGGAAAAAATATTATTTTTTCTTAATATATATAAACAGTACTAACAAAATATGCTATAAATATATACAAAATCAATAAACACAACATATATAGTAAAACAACACCACCTGATATCATACATACAATTCAACATGCTCACATACTCACACCCATACCACAGTCAAAACATATCCACAGGAAAAAAGGAAAAGCTGAGTAATAGTTGGCAAGATTACAATGCCAATTATAGGGCCTCAAGATGTGATTATAGGCTCCTGCATCAGATCGGTCGACGCGCGTTTCGGTGGCACTAGGCCACCTTCCTCATGACCTTATTCTTCACGCTAATATATCAGATATCAGGGGATCTACACAGGACATAAAAGACAGATATGTCCTATTGCTTCAAGGTCATGTAATTAGGTTTATTTATAAGGATACCAACTGCATACGGTACCAGTAAAAAAGATTAAATCTGAAATCTTTCCGTGACGATCGGTAGTGGTGAGGGGAATCGATGCGGCTTTGCGACACGCTTGGTGTTTGAATTGTACTTAGAACATTGAAATATCTGCACCGCGCCCGCAGTCGAAATCCTATACAGCACTGACACAAATTATTGAGAACCAGACTTAGCCCCCTCTCCACTCACGAATGTTGTATCGTCGAATTGAACTGACAACTCCTATATCTACATAAGAGTTACTCGGATTGTAGGGAGTACCCTTACATACTAGTATGGAGTCCTGAGCTATCACCTTTATTGGATTTCAGATTTAATCTTTTTTACTGGTACCGTATGCAGTTGGTATCCTTATAAATAAACCTAATTACATGACCTTGAAGCAATAGGACATATCTGTCTTTTATGTCCTGTGTATATCCCCTGATATCTGATATATTAGCGTGAAGAATAAGGTCCTGAGGAAGGTGGCCTAGTGCCACCGAAACCCGCGTCGACCGATCTGATGCAGGAGCCTATAATCACATCTTGAGGCCCTATAATTGGCATTGTAATCTTGCCAACTATTACTCAGCTTTTCCTTTTTTCCTGTGGATATGTTTTGACTGTGGTATGGGTGTGAGTATGTGAGCATGTTGAATTGTATGTATGATATCAGGTGGTGTTGTTTTACTATATATGTTGTGTTTATTGATTTTGTATATATTTATAGCGTATTTTGTTAGTACTGTTTATATATATTAAGAAAAAATAATATTTTTTCCCAAAAAAATTCACTTTCTATGAAATATTTTTTCAAATAAACTTTACGAAATGAAAAAAGAGAAATAAAGTATATATATTTTTGAATAATGGTTGTTCAGAATTACTTTGTCACCAAGGTTTATTAATAGGATGTATATTGATTTTGTAATACATGGCCACTGAAGGAACTTTCCCTCTACAGTGATGTGTCTTCATTTCCCTCTGTTCCTTGGCCACAACTTAATTCTTTGAGGGGGTCCCATTTTTCATGCTGCTGGAATAATCAGTTACTGCAAGATTGTTTTCTCAAGATTAATCTCGAAGTAATTACTTTCTCCAAAATAAATAAATGGTGCCCATTTGGCAGGAGTACATTTCCAGCCTTTTCTAAGAAGGGAAGGTGTTGCAGAAAAGTTGGCGAGTACCCTTAAAAGGGTAAGTAAGTTAGTGTGCCTACACTCGCAGAACATTCCAGCCCTGGAAGGACCACACCTTGCTTATTTGCAGTCCCAGTGAGTAGATTTGCTCACATTAAAATCTTTGTGTGCTTAAGGGAAAGATCGCCTTTTTCTTGTATAAACCAACACTACATGCGTTGGTAGCCCATTAGATTTTGACTAACAAGACTTTGTAGAGTTTGTAATGCGAGTCGAGTTTCTGCGGCATCTCGAGTCAGCGGTAACTATCGCTGCAGAAATTTGACCCAATTTAAAATCTGGATCTTCACTAATGACCTTTACAACAGACAAATCCATTGAACAGTTCCCCATTCAATTTTCCCTTTGAAGAAAGTCCAGGATTGGTCTGAAATGCATTCAGGAGTGGGGTATTGATGAACCAGAAATAGTTAAAATGGAAAGCTGTTTGGAAATGGGCTAAAGCATATGATTTATAAACAAATTTACGTTTGGAAAATCAAACAATGGGTGGAAGAATGTATTGCACAGCTATGTCGATGTGAACAATTGTTGAATGTCCACATTCAAAAATGAAAATGTTTAAAGAGTGAAATTGGATGATGAGGTATAGAATCTAAATACAGTATGAATAGTAAAAGCTGAAAAACATTCTGTGCACTAAGCATGCATGGGAGGACTTTCTTCAAAACGAAAGAGAGCAGGTTTTGATTATCTAAATGCCTGCTTAATGAAAGACTGATCAGAAAGCTATCCCAAATGTAGCCCATTCATAAACCGAGCCTCTGCATTTGCTAAGCCTGTGAGTATTTAAAGATATTAGATAAACAGGGCCCTGGTATATACAGAGTCCAATATAATCATAAAGATGTATGATCAGAGCCCTGCTAGAATCCCAACACTGATCTAATATGAGCCATGGTATAATCAGAAAAGAAATAAAGATTTGATCTAATGACAATGCTGCCATACGTTTTCAGTTCATTACATGGCACTATATGGGTCAAGTGGATTGTTTTCCAGGACGCACAGATTTCTGAAACATCTAGTTCTTTAGGCTTATAGTTATTTCATAATATCCCACATCCATGTGAGAGTTGCTAGTGGTAGGTAACATGTCAGCCAGCAAGGCAGGGTGTTGGTTGTGACAGATTGTAAATAATGCCGCTGATTATAAAGATGGTGCGGGCTGGAAACGGTAGCCAATGGAGTTCCTCCAAGGGGAGTAGACGGATTGTGATCATCTCTCCTCAAGCCTTCATGAGACATGTTGTGGTGTAAATAACACCTAAAGGGTGGCCAGTGTGGAAACTGAAAGGCCATGCGACAGGGTGCTGCCAGCATCCAGGTGCAAGAGTACAAGGTCCTGAACAACGTTCTGCAGTTGCTTTCAGGGATGAATGATTTCACTTTTTTCAATAGCGCTGTTCCGAAGTGGTCTTGATTTTCTTGGAGATAGGTTCACGGAGAATGTGTCCAGGGCATATTCAGGTGAATTTGCATTGGGTTAACGTTGAGGTTTGAATATTGGCAGGTTAGTGTCCTCGAGCCTGGTTTGGACTAGTTGTTGCTTGTTCTTGGCAAACAGTACACACTCTGTTGTGGTGGCATTGAGCTTCACAACATCATTATAGTCCTCCTCCTCGAATTAGTTCACTTTTGTCATAATAAGATAGTTATAAAGCTATGCAGATGACTTTCAACTTGTCCTAAAACCATGTTCAACTCAACAGGGCTAATGCAAAATGTTGCCACATGCCTGCAAATGGTAGAATGATGTATGTGTAGGATACAAAGTGAAATGTAAGGGAATCACTGTTTATGGTGGGTGCTTCAATAAAATCTCTCCAGCTTTATTGGGATACTTTCCAATACTACTCTTTTGTATGATAAATCTTGATGGATAATCAGTTGAGTCTCTTAAAGGCCAGACTTTGTTGGTGAATCATGCATTGTAAGGAGTTTTCGATTCTCATCATGCCAACACATGGCCCTGTGGCAGTCTATGTTCGATTATTTGAACAGTGTTTATCTGAGATTTCCTTATTACCTCCTAGATAGGCTCAAGAATTGTTTTCTACCTGAAAGCGTATTGCCTTTAAGACAGCCTGGATTGCCCTTAGTATGTGAGAATGGAGCAGCCATTACAACCAAGGCACTGGAATTATACGATTTTGCAGCTGTGGAATTTTCCGCAGAATTATGCATCTGCCACATTATCCATCATCTGCTGCATAATCTGCAGATTTTACCGAAAAAAAGCTTCAAGCCCAAATATATCAAATGATTCAAAAAATGCAGCAACGTGTTGCGGCACAGCGGAAGACCCTTTGCAAAGGTTGACTGGTCACATTTTTATTGCTTATTGCCATCTTACACCCCAGTTTGATCAGTGCAGTCTGAGAGTAAGTACCTTAAGGTGACACCCAGACTAGCTTTCTTAGTTTAAGAGACTTCTGCTTCGAGTAGATTACCTCGAAGATTAGCGCCATTGCAGATCATGCCGCTCTTCGTTAAAAAAAGAAAAATGGCTATATCAGGTGAAGTTGAAGTGCAATTTACTGTGTTCTTTCACCAGCTGAGTGTCTGCTTCAATAAGCTCCTCAGCCCCAAGAAGTCCTAGTTAAGGTAATAATTGTGGGTTATTCGCTTTATAATCCAGCGGAAGTGCTTAAATGTCAACTAATTCTTCTACGATATTTTTTTGCCACCAACCACGCAGCTATAATGGAGCCCTCAGTCAGAAATATATGCCTATCATTAGTGCAGCAGGTGCAGTGGCACTGGGGAAGAGTACTATCGAGGGTCTGCTGTACACCATTTATATGTGTCTTTTTACCTATTTGGGTTGAATGTTGATACTCGTGAAGGGAAGTAACAAATCCTAATTCAATGTGTATGGTGCAATAGTGATTCCTGACAGCCTTCCAACAGTGTTAACCAATGAGCCGAAAAATTGCCACATTTTTTATTTTTCAAATTATCGGGAAATCACTGCATCTTGATTTTGTTTTCAGGTTTGTGGGTACAACAGATATAATACCTGGATCGTTGTTCTGAGTGTGGATAGGATAATTTACACAAAACGTTGCTTAAGCCTAAAGTATGGCATGCACTGTTTGGTAGCAGCAGCAGCAGTCTCTGAAGTCCATGACCAACTCAACTGCTAATTGAAATCAGAAGCTTGGCTATCATCCATAGTCACTTCAGGCCACCACTTTTGGTCATCTAATTGTATGTAGCTGTCAGCCATTGTCACTGAACTCCTGCAGCCGGCAGTAGCATTCGAGATCTTCTCTTTCAGTAGTCCATGGTGAAGTGTGTACTTTTCAGCCATATTGGAGTCCACCTCCTTCCACTGTCCAAGGTGACATATGCCGCGGGCTGCTACTCAAGGGACCGGAGTCCTCTCTTTCCCCCATATAAGGTTACGTGTGCAGCCAGCAGCTACACTGGAGCCCCTCCCATTCCACAACCCACATAGTTTTCCAGCCACACCGGAGTCCAGCTACTTCTGCCATCCAAAGTTACAGGTGCAGTTGCCAGCTACACTAGAGACTGAAGTCCATCTGCTTCCACTGCCCGTGGTTACCTGTGCAGCCTGCAGTCTCACTGGAGTCCATATCCTTCCACGAAGATAGTGGGTACGCTTCAGTCTAGTTCCAGTAATAGTGTAAGACGAACCATACTGATACGCCAATAGGTTATAAATTCATATAATTCTTAGTGATTTAGAAGTAGAAACATTATGTCACTTGCCCACCTTTAAATGACCTTAGAGATGACATACTGATTTTTTAAACTTTCAAATTCTTTTTTTTTTTTTTAATTTTTGAAAACCTTTATTGTGCATCAAGGAAGAACAAATATGGGCCCACAACCATCTGGCCGGCCACAAAACATATGAAGCACCAATGCAAGCAATTCGGCGACACAGTAATACCCCATCATCCTAGACAAGCATTGAAGAGTTACACAATAATTGCTGTAATACCGTGTCCCAGAAACAATGAAGGTTAATTTTAAGGTTTTTCATGCGACTATTAAATTCAAATCGTACTTTTTCTGAATCATAAAAGAAGAAGAAACAAAGAAGAAGGATCCATGTGGGAGGAGCATGATGTTAGCTACAATTCACCACGCAGGAAATCAACCCAACCGTCAAGTCCCACCCAGGCAGCATGGCAGCAAGTTGTATACCAGCAAAATAATAATCCTAACGTCCCACCCATGTTCCGCCGCCACCTATCCCCTAGCAACCTAGACACGGACTCAGACAAAAAGGAGAAAATCAACAATAAGAATAAAATAAGGCACCATAGAAACTATAACTAGTAACTAACTACTAACCCCCCACCCTACACGCATGCAGAGGCTACGGCCTGCCCCCCCCCCCCCAGCAGTGTGTCTGTCGCCCAATAAACCCGAAATATAGCGAGAAAGAAAAGAAAGGAAGAAGAAAAAGAAAAAGGTATAACATCCAGATATAGAGAGGGAGAAAAGGACACCCTAATCATCGACTCTCAAAAAACAAACAAGACAGGAGGAGGATCAATTCTAGGCAATCCCGGTCCCTCCCAGCCACAAATACATCTTCCACCCCAACCTCAGATTAACCAGCAAGCAATGATGCAGATACAGGAGTGAAATGTCAATTTGCAGCGTTTGAGTAACCTGGACGCAAAAAACAGTCCCAAACCCGGCCCACCCAGCCAAGAAGCCGATAATAAAGGAAGCAGCCTAGCCCTGGCCCGATCGTGGATACATCCCCAAATACGCTCCCCTAGAGAGGCCCGCCCACCGCGAAACAAAGAGACAATATGGCCACAGAGAGAATGAGAGTGACTTAGGAACACAAAATGGCCGTCGAGAGTCACCATAAAAACCATCGACCGTAGTAGGGAAGTCCTCAGGGACACTCGGAGAATACGAGTTCTTCGATGACAAAGTCAGAGGACGGGGGGCGTGGCTTGGGCGCCGATGGCGATGGTCGCCTGAGAGCTCGGCTCCGGGACTGAGCCCGTGATTATCCTGTAAATCGGAGGCTGCGGGGCACCCCAGACCCCGCATTCTGCTGAACGGACCGACGGAGACCTGCCAGGGCCCTTGGCGCGGCCTGAACGAGTGATGATCCGGCGTAAAACCGAAGTTTGCGGAGTTGCGGAGTGCGACCCAACATGGCGCCCGGACTTCATTGTCCCCCTGGCCGGATCCATTGAATTGGAGGAGCGTCGCCAGCGGCGGCTCGCCCCCGGCTTTGCCATCCCCCAGTGATCTGTGTTCTGGATATCGGTCAGATCGGACTTTTTACAACGAGAATGCACTCGGTTGGGTGATTGGGCGGATGCCCACGCTATAGTGGATCCCGCGGGCGGACGTCTGGTGATCCCGGCGGTGGCCCCACTCACGACACCGCACCTAGCTAAATTTTCCTGGCCAGTCCACTTCCATGGGAGGCGCGACCCTCTGGCGCCACAAATCGTCCGGTGGAGTTGGTGACCCTCACCCCGGGACTTTAGCGGCTGTGCGGGCCTGCCCGACCTGGCGGCGGTTGTCTCCGCCTCCTCATCGGTGCCTTCGGACGCCGTGGTGGTGGCGCGAGCCGAGGCGAAGAAGGTCCAACAGGCCCTGGAGAAGGAGATCTCCGGTACTCGATTTGAGGTCCAGTAACCGGGAGAGTCGTAGCCGGAGCCTACACTCGGAGACGCGTGCTCCTGGACCAGCACGGAGTGCCCCCGGCGACATGGGGAAACCTAGAGGAGCCAAGGGGACTACCCCAGCCGCCTCAGACTCGGAGACCCAGGACAAAGAGGAACGTGGGGACCCAGTGAGTTCTGGTGGTGCATCGATGCAACAGCAATTTGACCGCGTCCTGGAGGCGATAGCGACCACGCGATCGGCCCTCCAGCAGGACATTGCTCAGGTAGCGACGAGCCTAGGTCTCCTTAGAGCGGACCACGGCAAACTTTCGGACCGGGTCAAGGAAGTGGAGAGCTCGGTGAAAACCTTGGAGCCGGCGCAGCGAACCTTGGCTGCGACTATGAAGGATGCCTTATCCCGGATTGCGACCCTGGAGCAGAGAGCGGAGGATGCGGAAGGCCGCAACAGGAGGAACAACATCCGTGTGGTGGGCCTTCCGGAAAAGATCGAGGATGGCGACATGGTGGCATACTTGGAGGCCTGGCTCCGTGACACGGTGGCCCCGGAGGGGCTATCCTCCTTCTACACCTTGGAGCGTGCCCATAGAGCCCCGGCGCGGCCACCGCAGCAGGGACGTGCCCCGAGACCAGTGGTGGCGCGGTTATTGCACTTTCGGGACAGAGACTTAATCCTCAATGCCGCCAGACATAATGGTCCATTCAAAGTGGCGAACAGTCAGGTGAACATCTTCCCGGATTAAACCTACGAAACTCAACGCAGGCGGTTCTCCTTCCTGGCGGTCAAGCGCGAGCTCAGGAGCGAGGGCATCTAGTACTCGCTCCTCTATCCTGCAAGGCTCCGCATCATTGTCAATGACAAGACTCAATTCTTCGACACCCCGGAGGATGTCTGTGCCTGGCTCGAGCTTTATAGAGCGGGGAAAGATGGCTTCGGCTCCTCATCCCAGCAGGCGGAGGAGCCGGAACAGAGACGGCGATCCAGGAGGATTAGGAGTCGCCGTGGCCGCTCGGGGGGGCCCTCAACTGCAGAGACGTCGACGGAGCGGAGGGGAGTGCTGGAGGTATTATCTGCGTTATCTGGCTCACGGGACGATGCCATTGAGGAGGAAGCAGACCCGGGTGACGAGGGGGCACCAACGGACTCCGAGGACTCGGTGACTGATAGCGCCCATACACCGGTGATCACACCGAAATCGGTGGAAGACCTTCTGGATGGACAGGGGTAACGGGGTGAGCTACCTCATTTTGGGAGGGGGCCCGGCAGGGGGGTGGCGGATGCCGTCCATTGATGCTTACAACTGGAGCAGGGAGGGTGGAGTGCCCTGTTTTTGCCCCGAGGGTTTTCAACACTGTTCTGGGCTTGTTTTAGTCCTGGTAGCCTGAGCGTCGAGGGCCCACTGCCTCTGCCCGGCCCGCACCTGGCCCTTAAGGCCTTCCTACGGTGGCGACCGCAGGATTAGTAGGGGTTATTGGTTTGTTGGAGGGTATGGTTTGGATGGGATCTAGATGGTGCTGTTTGGGTCCTGTTCTGGGGAGGGTGGTTGGGGGTCTGGTTCATTCTTGGGTTGTTCGGTTTTGGTTGGGGAAAATGGCCGCCATCAGTGCTGGGATGATTGATGTCCTTTCTTTGTTGGGACCCAGATGGGGAGACTTTGCGAGAACAATATGGGACAATGGCTGATGTTGCTAACTTGAAATGTGTTACTTGGAACGTGCGGGGGCTTCATACTATGTCCAGGCGCCACAAAGTCCACGCTTATTTAGTGCGTAGGGGAGTGCAAATGGCGCTGCTGCAGGAAACTCATCTGAACAAGGCGGAAGGGGCGGCGCTACAGCGTAGATGGAGGGGGCAGGTCTTTTGCACATCGTACTCCGCGTATGCCAGAGGGGCGCTGATATGGGTTAGAGCTGGGATCCCCTTCCAGGTCACGAAAACAGTGATAGATCCAGAGGGGCGCTACGTGGCTATTTCGGGCACTTTGGGAGGGAGGGACTTGAACGTTTGCTGTGTGTACGCTCCTAATATAGACCAGACTGCCTTCCTTTCCAGGTTATCGGGCTCGTTGGCCCACTTCTTCTCCGGGCCCCTTCTGCTCGGGGGAGATTTCAACTCAGTAGTGGACGTAGACACTGACCGCTCGCATCCACCCCTTCCCGATTCTCCGGTTCGTCGCATGGCTAAGGGTCGTAAGGACTGGCAGACCCACTGGGGTCTAACGGATATCTGGAGGGCGCACCACCCCACATCTAGGGACTATTCATACTTCTCGAGCCTCCATGAGTTGCATGTTAGACTGGATGGATTTCTTGGCTCGCCCGAACTGGTTTCGGCAGCGGTCCGGTCTGAATACTTGTCCAGAACCATTTCAGACCATAACCCCCTCCTGCTGGACCTTCGCTGGTTCCCCGGGGCGCCGGCGGTGCCCACCTGGAAATTACGGCCCGAGATTCTTGAGGACAGTGTTTTCAGGGCGGACCTAGGTGATAAGGTATCAGAGTACTTTGCGTCCAACGGCGGCACCACGAGTACGAGAGCGTTAGAGTGGGACGCTTTTAAGGTAGTGGTGAGGGGTTACTGTATTTCTAAAAAGGTAGGCATGAGGCGAGTTATCCTAGCCGACCTAGATGCAGCGGACCGGAAACTCCGCGAGCTGGAAATTCGCCGCCCCGGGCGCCCTGAATTACAGGTACGCACGGCGGAGGCGAGGGAGACGGTGGCGGCGGAGGTCGAACGGCTTCGCTGTTTTGACTACAAGGCCTATACGGTCCCGTCCATCGCGGAGGGGGATAGATCGAGCGCGTTGCTGGCATGGTTGGCCAACCCTACGCGTCAGTCCTCATTGACGACATGTATGCGTAAGGCAGACGGAACCGAGGTGTACACTCAGCCGGAGATTCTCAGCTGCTACCGGCATTATTACGAACGTTTGTACCGCAGTCGCTCAGCCCGAGACCCTGACCTGCTCGATAATTATTTATGGCCACTGGAACTCCGAACAGTAGAGCAAGAAGTGGCGAAAGCCCTGGGGTCCGACATAGAATTGGGAGAGATCCGCAGTGCATTAAACGGATGGCGAGGAATAAGACCCCGGGCCTGGACGGCCTGCCTGTGGAGTTTTATGCAGCTTATGCTGACCTCCTAGCCCCTAGGTTATTGGTAGTCTACAGAGAGGCAAAGAGGCTGGGGCGGCTCCCGAGCTCGATGTGTGAGGCGTTGGTGGTTCCTCTCCTCAAGCCAGGAAGGGACTCGTCCGACCCGGGGTCTTACCGTCCCTTATCGATGCTGACAGTTGACTACAAAATACTGAGCAGTATCTTGGCCTCGAGGCTGCTGGGACACATGAGCTCCCTGGTGCATGAGGACCAAGCAGGTTTTATCCCTAGGCGTAACACGACTATGAACATTCGCAGGTTGTTCCGCTTGCTAGGGGAACCGTTTGTGGATGCCCCGTCCCCGGTTGTCTTATCGGTGGACCTAGAGAAGGCTTTTGATAGCCTGGAGTGGGACTACCTTTGCACTGTGCTACGGAGATTCGGCCTCGGTGAGGGCTTTGTCAGATGGACCACGGTTCTCTATGCCTCTGCATCGGCCAGGGTCCAGGCGGGACCACTGATTTCCTCACAATATCCGGTGGAACGAGGCACGAGGCAGGGGTGTTCGTTGTCCCCACTTCTCTTTGCGCTGGCGGTGGAGCCACTCGCGCTGCATCTTCGATCGGGAGCCCATTATACGGGCCTGTGGACGCCGTCGGGCCCGCACTACGTTTCGCTGTATGCAGACGACCTGTTGCTCTTCCTAGAGGACCCGCTCGACGCCCTACATGGAGCGGCGACGGCGCTCACGGAGTTTGGGGAGGTCTCGGGCCTCCGGGTGAATTGGTCTAAGACCTGTCTTTTCCCGGTTCGCAAGAGCGCCCCCGCCCCTACTCTAAGTAGGGAGATCAGATGGGAACCCGACTGCTTTAAGTACCTGGGGGTATACGTCTATCACGACCCATCCGACCTCCTGGATGGGAACATTGCCCGCAGCACTCGAGCACTTCGAGGCTGTATGGACTTCTGGGCCACGCTGCCGCTCTCGGTGGCGGGGCGGATCGCTCTGCTTAAAATGGTGGCGCTTCCCCGGCTGTTATATTATTTCCGGACACTGCCGATCTGGGTCCCACCGGCCACGTTTCGACTACTAAGATCTATGATAGTCGGACTCCTCTGGGGCTCGGGCCGCCGTCGGGTGGCCCTCAAGACCCTGATGAGGCCGAAAGATGAAGGTGGGCTTGCGGTGCCGGACTTTGAAAAGTATTATCTGGCGGCGCAGCTCCAGACCTTCACCCAGGAGATCGCCCGGGAATTCCGGGGCCCGGAGGACAGAAGGGGGACGGGCATGGCCAGGCATGTTCTCTCCTTCATAGCGCTGCGACAACGTTTGGCCCTACGGGACTTGTCGCTGGAGGAGCTGACCGTTCGCCTGTGTTGGAACCGAGCTCACGCCCGAGGCCATCTGAGAACACCGTATGCGCCCGAAATACCTTTGGGGATGCTGACGGCCCTCCCCCATGGAGGCGATTGGTCACGATTAGCGGCCTGGGAGGACGCCGGCTTACAGCTAGTTGGGGATCTGTATGAGGACGGGGCGCTCTTGCCCTTTCAGGAGCTTATTGATCGCTTCGAGATCCCCCGTGGTGATTTTCTGCTGCACTCGGCCATTGTCCGAGCGATCCAGGCGCACTGGAAGAGCGGGCAGGAGGAACCCACTTTATCTCCGGTGTGCCAATACGTGATGATGTCTGCGGGCACGGTGAAGGCGGTCACTTGCCTTTACGGCAGACTGATCAACGAAGGATTGGCTCCTCTCACTACTTTGAGAAACCGCTGGGAGGAGGACATTGGCAGGGAGATCCCGGAGACGACCTGGTCCCAGTTGGTGCGGCGAGCCTGGAAGGGCACACGCCACGCCCGCTTTCAGCTGCTCCAGCTCAGGAGGCGGACCTCCTCCACATGCTATGGGCCTGCCCGGGATTGTCATCCTACTGGGTAGAAGTGGGGAAGACCCTGGAGGAGGTGACGGGGAGGTCCTTATCATTTGATGCGGCGGTGGGACTCCTACACTGGTTCCCTCATACCCCCAAGAATAAAATTTCCAGCAAATTTATCGACCTAGGGCTCCTCCTTGCTAAACGAGAGGTGACCAGGAACTAGAAGGCACGAGTTGGTCCGACAGGAAGCCGACGGCACAGCGAGCTCTTGAAGTGGGCGGCGGGGGAGAGCACGCTGAGATACCAACTAGCTTGGAGGCAGCGTAATGAGAAGGCGCAGGAGGCAGCGTTGGAGTGGGAAGCGTTAGTGCAGGCCCTTAGGGATTATTGCGCCCCCACCGACTCTGAAGGTGAAGAAGCGACTCGCCCCATGTCCCGATAAACGATTGCACTGCTAGTCCTGTTGCTTTCCCCGTGGGTCCCATAGCAGATCCTGTTGCGGTTGTTACCAGGCGCTGATGGCGGGGCTGGGTGGGGTTTACTTTGGTTAGTAGTGTTTTGAGGGTGGGGGATTTCCTTTTGGGTTTATAGGCTTGTTTGGAAAAGCAGATGACGGATAGTGGATCATCCGGACCAGCTCTGACATCCTTCTGAGCCCCCATTGAATTTCGCCGCCCGACCCCAGGGTTGTGGGCCGGATGGCTGTGTAAGAAACTTACGGCGCGGGGACAGAGGGTTGTATTTCGCTGATATTGCTTGTGATATAATGCTGGTCGATTCTGTAACGATTTACTGATTCCTGCAATAAAAATATATTTAAAAAAAAAAAAAAGACAAAGTCAGAGGACACAACACAGGAGCCGTCAGCAGGGCCAGTAATGTCATGGACAGGTCCCAAGGCACTCGCGATGATAAATCCAACAATGTAGCACTCTCCGGTGAAAGGGGAAACAAAGTATCCCAGGCGGGGTTGTCAGGCGGGTGGTCTCGGGCACCAATAGAATTGGAAGCGGGTACTTCTGTCCAGCGTGTCGAAGGAAGCACTGTATCCCCATGAAGCGCAGGTGGATGCGAATGAGGGCTTTGCTGGGTCAAAACGTTGCATCCCTGCCGCAGCGCAGACGCCATGTCGTCCAGTTTTCCTCCCAGTACTTGGTAGCCATGGTGCATATCAGCTCGGAAGTCGCACAGGGCAATCAGGATAGTTCCGAGAGAAAGTGGTGGCTGTAGCCCCTGCCTCTCACTTCCCAGGGAGGGTGCTTGAGAATCGGACCCCAACACAGGCGGGGCAGCACAAACCACTGGCAGGGACGGGCGCTCTCCCCCACAACACAAAGCACCAAGCACAGCCATAACAGCGAAATTACGGGGCAATCACCAGGACGAGTGTGGCACAAGCGGGCATCCAGCCAAGGCTTCAATAGCACCAAATACAGTGCCAAGAAGGCATACGTCGCGGAGAGTTGCCCTGCTGCAGACCAGTGTAATGAGACATGGAGTCAGGCAGCCTTCGCCGAGCAAACATGGCCGAGCGACCCTCTTCGCATATCGTCAGCCCCAAACAAAGGATCCGTTCCGGGAGGGCGCCGCAGCGCATCAAGCGCTCACATCTCACCCCCTGCTACGAGTTTTTACAGGCAGCGCAGCACGATAGTGCCTCACGAGAACTGTACCGGTGCTCGGTTCTCCAGCGCCGAACGAGTAGTCTGGCCGCCAGTAGTCCTTCGGGGCACGGCAGAGAGCGACTGTGCAGGCGGGGTCCGGGGCTGCAAACAGTTCCGCAGCTATCTCCGGCCGCCGGGCAGGTCGAGAGTCCGGGAAAGCACCGCTGAAATCAGCGCCGCGCCACACACAATCCGCTGCCAAAGTTTAGCAGGATATAAGCCAGGATGTCGGTGCGGCGGAGAAAGGCTGGTGGAGCCGGGAGCCTACAGGTCTGCTCCGGTCGCCATCTTGGCTCCTCCCCCAACTTTCAAATAATTTTTATTGAGTTTTCAAGGAAAAGAACATTATAAAGGATAACAATAATAATAACAATAATACTGACAAATAAAACAAAATGGAAAGCAAGGAAGAATTACAAAAGAAGAAGAAAATGCCAGGAGGTTACCCATTACTTGGCAGTTGAAGTTACAGTTATGTTACAGATATACAGGTGGTCTATATATATATATATATATATATATATATATATATATCACATTCTTCAGTCGTTCTAGTTTAACGTTACGTTGCAGGCATACAATAGAGCACATAAGTTTGTATTTGATATATAATATATACAATATCGCACTGGCCCATTGATGAGGTTCATCTTAATGACATACTGTTTTTACTGTATTTTCCACCGACATGTTTTTCTTTGTGTAATTTATTTGTCGCTTCCTTTTTGTTTTATCGGTAAGATTCGAAAAACATTTTTTTGTCTTTTCGTGCTTAAGGGGTATCCTTCACCATAGTGTCACAAGCGCCAGATGTATTGTCGATGTTCAACACATTAATAAAAAAAATTGCATTGATTAATATTTTTAAATATTTATATACATTGGCTATGATCTTCATAATTATCAGTAAAGTCAGGAAGAATTTTAGTTTTTCGATGTTAAAGTGTCCTGTTCCTTATGCTGTATAATTTTTGCGTTCTCTGTAGCAGCCTCCACAGTCTAATGACCAACCATAGCATGAAGTCGCAAGCAGAGCTTCCATTCATAGTCACTTTAGTGGTCATCCGAGATGGAGGGCTTTGGGATCCCCAGCTTAGTTCATCACTACGCTGCAATACACCTATGCTACCTCATCCACTGGACAAGGAGAGAAACAGAGGAGTTGTGCATAATAGGCCATACTAGCGGGACCCCTGCGGGAAGTCCCCGGCTAACCTAGACGAGACGAAAATGCTATATATATATTTCACATTACGAGGGTGAAGTTGGATTTGATTGACCCTCACATATACATATTCAGTGTTTTACACCACTTTGCACCCCCTCCCTCACCGGCCATATGACATATGGGGTTCTGGTCAGTCCAGGCACACATTTGTGTTTGCCCCAGTGGAGTGTAAACGCAGAGGGAAAGTAGTGAGGCCCCACCTGACCCCCCCCCCCCCATCGTGCCCCACACCTCCAATATAGCTCTCGTAATGGGAGATATATATATATCTGCATATATATGGTTTTGGTCATTGTATTAGCATGCTCTGTAAGCTATCACGCTTGAGTGCCTCACTTTCCATTGTATTGACTTGGTGTGCTAACAGTCTCTTTTGAGTCCATCACATTCCATTGTTCTGACATGTTCTGCTGTTACGCTTGAGTCCATCACTTTCCATTGTATTGACCTGTTCTGCTAGCTGTCACACTGGAGTCCATCGCCTTCCAATGTCTAGGCTGGATTGAACCGCCAGCAATGGCCGCTACTTCAGTTCCATTCCACATTATACCCTGACGGGCAACCTGGAGCTCTACCGTCTACAGTGAGGTGATTTGCCCTGCTGGCACTGTTTACCTCTGGATCGCACTGGCCCATTGATGAGGTTAATTTAATTATATACTGCAGGCTCTACATTGTCTCAATATATAACCATCCACTTGTCCATGGGTTGCTCCTGTGCCAAGCCGTAAGCCCACAGTCCTCTTTTTACAATTCTCTATTAAGTGTATGCCTCAACCGCAGTGAGGTAGCCAGTCTTAATGTCTGTCTCCGCACCAAAACATCTCTGCCTTTTTAGAGCCCGGGCACTGTTGCTCAAAAGTAAATGCGCATGGTTAAGACTGATGATTGTATTTTAAACATAACATGCGCTTCGGCATGCCGCAACCTTAAAACTTGTCTTATTCTCTGGCAGCGAGAGCCCAACATTGACCTGCTGGAGGCCTTCACGGAGCACTGGAAGGGCATCACGTCGTACTACATTGAAACCACAGGTAAGAGCTGCTTAACGTAGAGGGACACTCACACTCTACAAAGTGCTTCCTAATGTCATCTGCTCTAGCAAAACTGCTTCCCTTCCAACCTAACACACATGTAGATTTGTACTTCTGGCCGCCATTACTAAGTGGTGTGCTGGGTTCTGCTGTTTTCACCCCTTCCATGCTCATGACGAGCTCAGCTCGTCATGAGGCACAGTTGAGCTGTGCTGATGACGAGCTGAGCTCGTCATGACACCAGCAAAATGGCAATTTCCAGCTCAGGGCAAAAATAACCACAGCAGCGATGTGGTTAAACGTCCTAGGACTGGGCATTATCTGACATTGGAGCATTTGGAAGAACAGGGTTGCTCTTAAAGCAGAAAACGTGATCTTTTTAGCGCTCCAAAGCTTTATTATGCCTCAGAAGAGTCCTGAAAGTTGGGGGGGGTTACTTTAGAAAGCAAAAACAGCAAATTGTTGCATATTTTTCATTTTATGTCATCTAAATGTTACAGTTGAGGTTCTGTGTACCTGTTTAGCGAAACATGATATAAATATAGTGCATCTGAAGAAAACATCAAATTTTTACCTTAATTAGGTTTATAAAATCATTGATTTAGAACCTTTTGCAGGATCAGGACTTAACTGGCAGGCTCTCAATGGAACATGTTCGAGCCTTATTAAGACATTGATTGTTTCTTTCTTTAATAGACTGTCAAAATATGCCAATTTTTTATTTGTAATGTGAGTCTGATTTCTTTTTATAGCGCATATTGTCACATACGGCCTATATTTGTTATACAAGAAAGGGGCTGAATTGAGACAACTTGGGTGGAGTTTTTTCTTTAATGGCATGTAATGCAGTTTTGATTTAATTCAGTAAGCCATTTACTTCAACTTTGAATATTAAGAGAAATAAATACAGGACGAAAGCAGTTAGGATTTTAAAAATGCCTTACCGAATATTAGTGCTAATTTTCCTGCATATATTGTACAGCAACTCTTTAATGTCTTTGCACTAAACTGTAGTTTACATGCAATAAGACAACCATTCATCAGGGAATTTTGATTCTTAACGCACACCTTTGACTGACCTAGCACACCTGTTCAATATTTCTTCAAATGGTCTGTTTGCCATCTTGCTTCAAAACTGTCAGTAACATCCCATTCACTCAGAAATATTGAGCTGGTCTGATTGGGAGGGAAGACACAGACATAATAGGTCTAATTAATTTAGACAGATCATTAACAAACTGAATTGAGTATGTAAGAAAGAATTTGAATTTTGACTACAACAGGCGACGGAGAGAGATTTTTCTGTTCTTAATTGGATATAGACTAATTTATCAGCAAAGGTTAAAAATAGACCTCAATTTGTATTTAACACGAATATCAATGTATGGTAGGAACCCTTCTAGTAGAAGAAATACTTTCTGTAGTTTGTAAGCAGCATCTTACACCAACAATTCAGTGCAGGATGACAGATATTTTGAAGCTCACCCCTAAGGCATGCAAGGAACCATTAATACAATTTTAGTATTACTCTTAGGGCCTGGTTACGTGTATCCTAAAAACGTGATCCCTGCTCAACTACCTGCTTGTGCAAAGATTACAATTATCTGTGGTGTGATGTTTATCGCACTCTGTAGTTAACGGTACGATAAAGTTCACACTCATTACATTTCAGCAGCTGAAAACAGCTGGAGTTTACTGGAGAGGAAATGGCATAATTCCTATGGCATGCATATTTTTGTGTGGTAAGCACTAAAATATGCATATTATCCCATATCCGACAAAAAACTCTAAACAAATCCTGGCATATATTACACCTAATAAATTCCAACCAGGAATTCATCAGGTGCATACAATTGCGACTATTTGAGTCACTTATAATCATATCCTTAATCGAGTTGAGGGAGAGGGATTTCAAGATTTAACCACAAAAAGCCAGATTGTAATTATTTGAAAGACGTTGCGAATGATATGAAGGTAAAAGAGATTCAGCCATGCCCTTTATTTACATCTGGAAAAAACAAAGTTTGTTAAAGAGTGCTTTTGTGTGATCTATTTGTATTTACTGCATATGTAAGAAAAGAGATTAACTATATCAAATAATAAATATGTAGAAAAAAGTTTTAATGAGTAGAAAAACTGTCTTACATTAATAGGAAAACAAACTTCATCGGACTAAGGAAAAAAGTGTGCCCTTCTATCATACTTGCCGACTGATGTTTTTTGCTCTGCATACTGACTCCAGACAGTGCTTATTACTATTGCAAGTTTGACATCAATAGTCCACCCTCTATATAGCGAAGAAACGAAATATAATAATTTTAATAACAAACGTCTACACTGTAATGTTTAGTGGTGATTTCATAGCTACTGTTTTTGTTAAATTGTCTCCTAATTAGCTTTTATTAATTTGATTTCTGTCCCATGCTTGTTTGACCACTATTTCTTCTTTCTGGCACTACTGGAGCAGATGAGAACCGCCCGGCCCAGAAGACCGACATCCCGTGGCGCCTGAAGCAGATGCTGGACATCCTGGTGTATGAGGAGAAGCAACCCCAGCTGGATGGCGAGGCGGGCCCTTGCATGGAATACCTGCTGCAGCACAAGATCCTGGAGACGCTCGGAACTCTGGGGAAGGCCGAGGTGCAAGCTAATGAATATGTATTTTGGAGTTGACACTCTGCACTCCTGTTTTTTAGAGAATCGAATTGAGTACTATTATCTTTTTAGGTGCTGTCGTTTAATCTGACCGGCTCAGGTCAGTGACATAATATGAAACACAAACAGAAAACTGCCTGAAAACGACGCACTTTTCACATGCCCCCGTGGGGTGCTCTGTGCTCCACTGTAATCTAGTGCAATCAACAGTGATCCCAAAAAATGTTCATACAAATTATAAACACATTTTTGTAATTTTTAAACATGTCATGTAAATCATTCAACTGAAAGCCTTTGAAGTTTTCCTTTTCTTGCGTTTAATTCTTCAATCTTGGTACATTACTTCATGTACATCCATTGCTTTTATTCAGTAGGTCCCAATGCATTTCGGTATATTTATACCTTCATCAGGGGAATACTGCAAACAGAATCGATACAATGACAATCATCAGAATTGCGACCTCGGGAGCCCCATGCTCCACCACATACAGAGTATTACACTCATGCAAGTTTGTCAAAACAGGTCCCTGCTTAGCTATATCTCCACCAGTGTCTCTGACAACGTAAAAAAATCACCTCTAGTGCTCAATCCCAATATAACAAATATAGAAAGGATACCTGACTGAATGCTATTAAGTCCTGCACTGTATCTCGGTAAAACAACCTAAGTAATAAAACGGAGAAATCACCGGTTATCCTGACCGTATTTCAAACTCTAAATGTCAAACAAATGTGGAATCTGGCCACCGCCTACCTAATTAGCTGTTCGGTCTCTCCCAAAACGTGGTGTCCCAGAATATTGGTTCTGCAAGAAATATACGCGTTTTGTTAGAATCCCGCTAGGAGATGTGACCTCACCTCCCGACCCCTAGCGCGCTGAGACACTGGTGGAGATATAGCTAAGCAGGGACCTGTTTTGACAAACTTGCATGAGTGTAATACTCTGTATGTGGTGGAGCATGGGGCTCCCGAGGTCGCAATTCTGATGATTGTCATTGTATCGATTCTGTTTGCAGTATTCCCCTGATGAAGGTATAAATATACCGAAATGCATTGGGACCTACTGAATAAAAGCAATGGATGTACATGAAGTAATGTACCAAGATTGAAGAATTAAACGCAAGAAAAGGAAAACTTCAAAGGCTTTCAGTTGAATGATTTACATGACATGTTTAAAAATTACAAAAATGTGTTTATAATTTGTATGAACATTTTTTGGGATCACTGTTGATTGCACTAGATTACAGTGGAGCACAGAGCACCCAACGGGGGCATGTGAAAAGTGCGTCGTTTTCAGGCAGTTTTCTGTTCGAGGTACAAGCTAAGCCATGGACCTCGCAGATTGAGTGACTCTGTGGCCATGGGTTGAGAAACGTTGGCTCTGTTAAGTGTATTTAAATCTCCCAGAGGTTGGCGGTAGTTAAGTTCTTCATCTGTAAAACACTAATTCACCTAATAGGTGTTTGTTGGTGCTGACTATGGAAAACTAGACTTGCCATTCTCCATTGGTCTTCATTCATAGAGATAAGAGAACAACCATATATTTTGTTTCTTTCTGGAGCTGAAGTGGTTTTTGATCTAGCGCAGATCTACAATGTGTTCCAACTCATTGTCTTTTTTTATTTGTTCCTTTTTGTTTGCAGAGAAACAATACAGCACAAAAATGAGAGGACTTGAGTCATAGCCCCACAAGTTCTTAACAGTTCAACAAATTTTAAATTAAATTGGCCCCTATCTGTGCCCAGCGTAGTGTAAATTTACTAATTTCCTTCTAACTATTGTGCAATTAAAAAAAACTCAGCAAGGATCCACTTATCCACTTTATAGCAAAAAAAATAGCCGGCAAGCAATGGCATGTTAATTGAACCTTAGTTTTTCTCTGTGACTGTGACTGTGTGTGTGTGTGTGTGTGTGTGTGTGTGTGTGTGTGTGTGTGTGTGTATATATAGTCTTTGTTCGAAGGCACTGAAATTCAAGACGAGGTTGGATAATATATATATATATATATATATATATATATATATATATATATATATATATATATATATATATATATATATACACACATACACACACATCACTAGGTCTTGTTTTAACACGAAAATAGATATGTTTTACCCCATACTCTGTTGCAGAAGTAGGATTTCTCCAATTTGCTAAAATCACTGATACCATTAGCATTTTTTTAAAGAAACCTTTTGATGTTGGTAAACGTATGCCACAGGCCAGCCCCCCACTCTGAATAGTGTTCCATCTCCAGACTTTGGTATAGTTAACCATCTGCCACTTTTATGGGCAGATCAATATCTTGGCCGCAGTCTGATAAAGACATATCAAAGTGCGTGGTCAAAGTTGTGGCATTTACAAACAATTGCTGTTAGAGAGGAATACAACAAATAGTAAAGAGTATGTTCATTTATTTCGTTACCTTGAAAACCAAGGAGAGGGGCTCGTAAAATCCAAAAAGGGTCAGAGCACCATTTACAATAATAGTAGGAATATTTTACCCTCTGGACTTAGAACAAAATCATCTACTTACTACAGACACTCTTCATTTATACTCTGGAACAACTCCAAAAAGGAATCCTATATTGATTGTACAAAAGTTTATTCATAAAAAATTATGTGATATTAAAAACAATTAATTCATTATAGAACAAAGATAACACATTAAAAAGACATAGAGCAGAGTCTTTACACAATTAAAAATAACCCTGATTGCTCAACATAATAGCCTAAATAAACTATTTCTAGGCAACACCCATGTACCATTCACATGTTAACCTGTCAATGACTAGTGACAATACATGGAACACCAATTGGTTGCTATGTTAAATGTCCTGTCCCAGATTTAACAGTTTGAGTTTGCGTCGACGTGTTTCGGCGGGGCTAAATGTTTTTTCCCGCCATCTTCAGGACAAATCATAAGTTCCTTCCACCTTGTCTTCAATAGTCAATCTTTAACAAAAGATATATACAATCCGATTAATAAACAAAAGAATTTTTTTATAAAAAAGAATAAAAAAACATATTTATACAATCTACTGCATATAAAATCCAAGTACAACAACTTATTTCCCCACAACAGCCATCATACTAAGAATTGGTGTTGCGTGTTGTGGCGGCAAAATGAGTTACTACGAGAATAAATATAGCACACCGAGACACCCACTATCGTGATAAAGTATTATCCAAGGCCTTAACCAGTTTCAATTGTCAAGTCTGTTATATTAATGGAACCGACAATTATCCCCGTGCGTTAACCCGTATCGCCCATAGCTAATACTGCTATTTTCGCTTGGGCGCATGTCAGGCCAGATGTACATTAAAAGATCCATCTCCTTACCTATACCCATCCAAAACTACACTTTTATTGATAAACCTTTCTAACCTAGCCCCCATTGATACGCCTGTTTCGAGTATAGCAGCGCTACCATTATTAAAAAAACTAAAAGGGAGTGTGCACCCATAAACACAACTAGCACCTACCTGTATAGCTATTGGTAGTGGTTTGCAACGTAACTAACGCCGGACCGCCTTTCACGTTCGTATCACCGATGTACTAGAGGGCTCAACCACTGATTTGCGCTTTTTATCCTCGTCAGTGTGGTGCGACACCACTTGTCTTCTGGACGATTCTTAAAGGGGACCAACCCTTTTGCATCCTCCGAATGATTTTTAAAGGGGAAACAACCCTTCTGCCTATCGGTCATTAGATTACTAAATATAACCTCCGATCTAAGGGCTTTCTCATCGCCCACTTTAATTATATTGTGTATAAAAGTGATTATTACATTCAGCACCCTCCGTTTAATATTATTGGGCATTTGTCATTATTTCTCCAAATGGGAAACATTCCTATGACTATGTTTATTTTTAGTACCTCATCATGGATAACTAAAACTATGACAATAAAGTCCACTACTTTACTGCCATTCTATTATCTCAGTTAATAAAATATAAAAGTAACTGTTACTACATACTAAATGTATCCCTAATCTCTATTGCCTAAAAATAGTTTCTCTTTCCGTTCAATATAGTGCCATATTTATTTATTTATTTTATTTGCGGGTTTGTAGAGCGCTTGAATAGACTCCCGAGGGAGTATCTCCGCGCTATTTGACTGCTGAACCTGCAGGAGATCGAATTCCAAGGCTCCAATCTAGTTCCTAAACTATGTGGTTAGACCTGGAACAAAAACGTCTTCAGCTTTTTTCTGAAGGCCAGATGATTTTCAAGCTGCCTAAGCTGGAGAGGGAGACCATTCCATATCCTTGGTCCCTTCACCGACAGGGCCTTACCCCCTTGCCTCACCCGCTTGATCCTAGGAATAGTGAGAAGCATTTGGTCACTGGATCGTAGAGCACGAGAAGGAACGTACGGCACAAACTTGTCTGCCAAATAGGAGGGACCCAAACCATGAAGTCCTTTGTGGACCGTACAACAGATCTTAAAAACAACTCTCTGACGGATGGAAAGCCAATGAAGCCTGGCAAGAAGAGGTTTTGAAGGTGTTCTCGGGGGAGCATTTAAAACCAGCCTGGCTGCGGTGTTCTGCACAACCTGTAGCCTATCCAGGTCCTCCTCATTAGCGGACAACAGGAGACCATTACAATAGTCAAGGCGACTGATAACCAACGCCTGGACCAGGGTCTTTCTAATGGTGTCTGGAAGCAATGGAAAGACTCTACGCAGCAATCCGATGGTCCGGAAACAAGATCCAACAATGTTGGTGACATGCTGCTTCAAGCTAAGTTCTTGTTCCAGACGGACCCCTAGGTTCTTGACTGTCTGCTTAGGCTCAGGGACTGGGCCTAGATCTAAAGGCCACCAGTCAGGAGCCCAGCAGATCTTAGCCTCACCGAAAAGCATAACCTCTGTCTTTGAAACATTGCACTGCAACATATTCAAAGACATCCACTGGGAAACTGCTCTCATCCCCTCAGAGAAAGAGTGTAATACCTCTGGAGTAAGATGGTCAAAGGGAAAGAGCAGCTGGGTATCGTCAGCGTATGACACTGGACAAAAACCAAAGGCTCTCAGGATATTAGCCAGGGGGGCCACATAGATGTTGAATAATGTAGGGCTCAAACAGGAGCCCTGTGGCACCCCCTTAGAAATCCTGGTCTCCACGGATCGGAAATCGCCCATGGTGACACATTGGGTCCGATCCGAAAGAAAACTCTTTAGCCAAGCCAGTGCCATGCCCCCTAGTCCACTCCCAGTCAGACGCTCGACCAAAATCTCATGAGAGATGGTATCAAAAGCTGCCGACAAATCTAGCAGCACCAGGACAGCTGATGTTCCTTTGTCCTGGAAAATGCGTAGATCATCGGTAATCGACAGCAATGCTGTTTCCGTGCTGTATTTTGGTCTAAAGCCCGACTGAGATGGATCTAGGGCACCAGTATGTTCCAGGTGATTAGACAAAAGCTTATTGACGTGCTTTTCTATGAGCTTTCCCATGAATGGTAAAAGGGAAATGGGTCTCAGATTGGTCATGTCAGCCCATGCGGTGGCGGTGTTCTTACGAATGGGTCGCACTTGGGCTCTCTTCCACTCCAGTGGGACACGGCCTGTGTCTAAGGAGAGGTTGACCAAACTTTGTATTTCTGGTGCCAGTATGCTCCTCACTGATACCATCACTCTCGGTGGAAGCTGGTCCATAGGACTTCCACTCTTTATAGTTGTAATAAGTCCCTCCACTTCAGCCAAGGTGATATTTGAAAAATTTGACAGAGTGGAAGTGATGATCTTTTCACTCACTGGGACAGCAGTGGAAAGAGTAACATGCCCAATGGACGCAATGGAGGCATGAATCTTCTCATAGATGGTTTCAATCTTGTTCGTAAAGAAACATGAAATGTCGTTACAAAGTTGTTGTGATGGAGTGTCAACACTCTCACATGCATAGCCTATTATGTTGAGCAATCGGGGTTATTTTTAATTTATGTCCTTTTAATGTGTTATCATTGTTCTATAATGAATTAATTGTTTTTAATATCACATGATTTTTTATGAATAAACTTTTGTACAATCAATGTAAATGTAAATGTACAGGAATTTATATAGCGCAAATCACCACCGGTTTCTAAGCGCTTGCTTAGGGAACCCGTCCTGGTATTCCCCTGTGAGATAACCCTGGCAGGGTATCCGCAAGGTGAAAGCCAGGCATCCTGCCGCGAGGGGCCGTTGTGGAGATTAAGCAAGCGATTGCCCAGAGTCACAGAGTGTGAACCCGTGAATTGAGTAGGCACCGGAGCGAGAATTGTCGAGTCCATGGACATTTTAGGACTCAAGACCCCGCCGAGCCGGTAATTGAACCCTGGTCCTAGGCTGACCTCTGCTTCCAGGTCTGCCTCCTCTAACCAGTGAGCCACACTTCTACACAATATATCAATATAGGATTCCTTTTTGGAGTTGTTCCAGAGTATGAATGAAGATTGTCTGTAGTAAGTAGATGATTTAGTTCCAAGTCCAGAGGGTAAAATATTCTTACTATTACATTTATTTCGTTATTCATAGCAGTTTTAAACATGTCTACTATTACATTAAAAAAACTGACCCTGCCTCATGTCCGTTAAATCTAGGTGGGTTATGAAAGTTTGTTGTTCTAAAAATTGGGTTCTGATTCTAAAAAGTTTGGGAAGCGCGACTCTAGGTACTTTGAGAGCTATCGGCTGCATTCCTCTTCCAACAGTTCTGCGGCCTCTGATAGTTGTGAGGTGGGCTAGATTTGGACAGATCCCGGGAATCAAACCACGGTAGCTAGTACAAATGTAAAAGCTTCCTGGACCAATACATTTGGAAGAGGCAGGTTTAGTGTGGAAAGCAGAACTGGAATGACGAGGTCAAAATTTGGATAGAGGACTTATCTTTTTGCAAGAAGGCCTACTTTCATTCTATGGGCATTCGAGTAGTTTCTTTTCTGTGAGAGTGAAGGTAGAGAAATAGGAAGCAACCTTACCCTTGTCTGCCTCTGTCAACTGGAAACAAATGCTCTAATTTTAACTTTAGTGTGGTGACCTTGGTCTTAAAGACCACCAACAGCTGATGGGAGAAGATTCAGGTGTGAAAACTGCCATAGTACCTGCTGATGGAAAAGAGTTGGTCTGAGATTTCGTATAGGGTATACACTGTGAACTGAAGCAACTCTGAGAGCTTGGAAGTGTGACTTCTGGCCTCCACAGCAGTACCTGCATCCAACACTGTCAGATGATGCTCATCAAACCTGCTTAGGAACATAGAGGGCAGTTCTCACTCTTGCTCTCTAGTCTGCCTGCAGGCGTGCTAATAATAATGGTGGTCGGAAGAGGACTGAAGGTCATTTTTTGGTCCTGGGTGAACGGAGCTGACTGCCTCACACCAGGGCTGCGCTTTTTATGTCAGATTGTTTCTCAGCTATACTATGGTCGCGTGGTAAACTTATTTGGGAACAAGTGGAGTTTGGAACCGCACACTTGATGATTGGACACATTCAACAACTTCCCAGTGGAGGATTTTTAGGGCCAATAGGAAGGCCTCAATTAGCAAAGTATTGTTGCCGCCAACTCTGCAAGGGAATGTTTCACAGTAGTTAGCAACTTTCTTAACCCCTCTTGTATTTTCTTGGGAGTAATGTACTCAGATGAAGTATGCAAAATGATTTCCTTTGAATTGGCCGAGACCATCTCCAACATCTACTCCTCATTTCAATCATACTCCTTGAGTAGCAACATTTCTGTTTCCACCTTCTTCAACACACCTACGATCACTCAATTGCATCTAGTCTGATAATAAGTTTCTTCTCAACTCACTTAATTGAAATGAGATTCTCCTAATGATTGCTCTGCCATTCTCATTCTCATTTTCTTTTTTTTTTTTTTTTAATTTTTTAAAACCTTTATTGTAATAAAGCACACAGCTATTCAGCCTAACATCCCGGAGGCAAGGCAGCAAAGTATCAGAGCGGTCATAGTGCCAAGCGATTCATGTCAGAACAATGCAGGTTGTTTTTATTTTTTTTTTAAATTACACACATAAACGTGAACAGAAGCGCCCGAGGGCGCAGAAAAGACAATAGAAGGAAAAAATGACCATGAGTCAGTAGGAGGCGGCAGAGGCTAGAGAAGTTGTAGAAAAGAACTGAAGCAGGATGTAGAAAAAGAGGGGGGGGGGGAGGAAGACCAGGAGAATCAGAACAAGAGTAGCATAGCTGTTGTCAACGTCTACGGCGATAAGCTTTCATCACGGGGCATCGGTTCAGGTGGTAGACACAAATCACCTCTGTAAGCGTTCCAAGCCCCCCACACCTTATTCCATGTCTGAGGCCGCCCCCTGGCAGTGTACACAGTCTTTTCACGCAACATGCACCAATCCATGTTGGCCTTCCATTGTACCACCAGGGGGGCCATGTTGGATCCCCATTTCTGCGCTATGTCCCGCTTAGCAACCATATTGCCTAGTGTAGCCCACCGGGTCTGCGCCGTGTCATAGTCATTTGGCTCCCAGACATTGAGGAGGCACCTCCGCGCCTCCGCAGCCAACTCCACTCCAGTCACCTCCCGCATCACTCTATGGACCCTCTCCCAGTAAGGGGCAATGACAGGACACTCCCACAATATATGCAGAAAAGTGGCAAGGGCTCCGCAGCCACGACGACAAAGGCCGTCTTGCGAGAAGCCCATGCGCACAAGCCTGGGGCCGGTGACGTAGACTCGGTGAAGGATTTTGAACTGGACCAGCCGCAGCCGTGAGGAAATGGCGACCTCCTTAGGGGAGGACACAGCACTCTGCCAGTCCTCGTCGTCCAGTTCCAGCCCATCGGCCACCCACTGCTCCCGCAGGCGCTGGAGGAGGTCCACCTGAACATTTATCAGCTTCTTGTAGGACAGAGAGATGGCACTATCCGGCATATGCCCGTCCAGCACTCTGTCCTCCAAGGGAGAGCTCTCGGGGATGTCACCCTCCTCCGGTCTGGCGGCGGCTATCGCATGTTGCAGCTGGGCGTAGCGGAAGAACTCCGTTCCACTCAATTGGTATTCCGCCTGCAGCTGCGGGAAAGTCTTGACCTCCCCCCTGGAAAGCATGTCCTCAACCCTCGAAATCCCTAAGAGGTCCCACTTGTCAAAGCCCTTGGTGTGCCAGAGCTTGCCCAAAATGTCGGAATCGAAGAGAGGGGTGAATTTCGTCAGTCTGCCCTGCCAACCCTGTATCTTATTAACCGTTCGCCACGTGTGGACCGCCGCCTTAGTCGGACCCGTGAGGTTCCGATCAAAGGATCTAGAATAGAGGGCGCGATAGTAATTGCCCCCGTGCAAGAGCCATCGGTCCATGGCATAGCCGGGGCTGTCCACGGGACCGTAAAAACCATGGTTGATAGCGGTGAGTTGAGAGGCCCAGTAGTACCTCCGCACGTCTGGTAACGCAATGCCCCCGTCGTACCATGGCATGGTGAGCTTCTGGACAGCGACACGAGGTCGACCATCCCAAAGAAGGGCACGCTGCAGGCTCTCAACCTCCCTGAAGTAGCGGGCCGGAACAAGGTCCTGGGTATTCTGCAAGGCATACAGGAACCTGGGCAGGGACATCATTTTAAATAACGCCGCCCGGCCCAGTAGAGAGAGCGGGAGCTTACGCCAACTCTCCACATCCCCACGCAGTCGATGGAGCGGGGGGAGTAAGTTGTGGTCGTACCTTGCCTTAGGGTTGTGCGAGATGTAAATCCCCAAATACTTAAAGCCTTGTCCGGCCAGCTGTATGTTGCAACCTCTGGGGAGGCGCGGCGTGTCACCCTTGAGGATGTAAAGGGAGGATTTGGCCCAGTTAATAATCAGGCCGGAGTAGCGCCCAAACAACCTGAGCACATCACACGCCACAATAAGCGACTTGCAAGGGGAGGTGAGGTAGAGCAGGATGTCGTCTGCGTACAGGGAGACCCTGTCCTCAAAGCCCGGGGACCAGGAGATCCCGTGCAAGTCAGGGTGCGAGCGCAGCATAGCCGCAAGAGGCTCCAGAGCCAGCGCAAACAGGAGCGGAGACAAGGGGCAGCCCTGTCTGGTGCCGCGTTGGAGCGCAAAGGGAGCAGACATGACAGCAGCCAGAGGGCTAGCATAAAGAAGTTGCACCCAGCCCAGGAAACCCGGTCCAAACCCAAGTTTTGTCAGCACCGCCCACAAATAGTTCCATTCCAGGTAATCAAAGGCCATCGTGGCATCCAGGGAAGCCAGTACCGCCGGTTCCGTAATGGCGTGAACCCTGGCCATAACCCTGTGCAGGCGTCTCAGGTTAAGGGCAGTATTGCGGCGGGGAATAAAACCAGACTGGTCCGGGTGCACCAGGTCGCTTATAACCCCGACCAACCGATTAGCCAACAGTTTGGCCAGGATCTTGGGTTCAGCATTGAGAAGAGAAATGGGGCGATAGGACCTGCAAACATCTCGCGGCTTGCCGTCCTTATGGATAACCACTATAGTGGCCAGTCGCTGGTCCAAGGGAAAGACACCATCCTCGCGGGCACGGAGGAACATATCTCTCAAATGAGGGGAGATCACGTCCGGCCGGATCTTATACAGTTCAACCGGTATGCCGTTGGGTCTGGCTGCTTTGCCTGTACGCAGAGCGCGGATCGCCAGAGCGATCTCATCCGCGGTGATGTCCCGGTCCATGTCGACCCTGTCATCCTCCGAGAGACAAGGAAGGTCTATCGCCGAGAGGAATTCAGACGAGTCGGCCTCGGAGCGGTCCGAGCCGGAGGTATGAACACCCCGAAAATAGTCCGCGAAAGACTCTGCAATGGCACTCGGGTCAGTAACCACCACTCCGTCCTCACCCAGGATCTCCGGGACCACCCGGCTTGCCATTTCCCGCCTGTCCAACCAGGCCAGCAATTTACCAGCCTTGTCCCCGACGTCATAGATGCGGCCTTGCTGCTCCTTCGCCAAGATCAGGGCTGCGTTCGTGGCGAGATCGTGATACTCCGATTGTTTCAGAGAGAGGTCGTGCAGGAGAGAAGGGTCGGGCTCAGGCCCCAGGCGGGACTCGAGATCCAAGACCTCCTCCTCCACTCGCATGAGATCAGCATCACGAGTTCGTTTAGCCGCCGCGATGAGAGCCAGGGCTTCACCCCGCAACACCGTTTTGAAGGCCTCCCACAGAGTGACCGCAGAGCCCACGGATCCAGTATTTTCAGTAAAATATAGGCCAATGGCCTTGGCCAGGAGTGCTCTCGTGTTATGGTTGCGGAAATACCAGGGATTTACCGCTGCCGGGCGGCTGGACAGAATGACACCGAAATCAAAGGAGATCCACAGCGGCGAGTGATCGGAAACGCCCCTCGCCAGGAAGCGCGCCTCAGAGATGGCAGGCGACTGCGCCGCCAGGGTGAGGACATAATCCAGGCGGGACAGACTCCCATGGGCACCGGAGAGGAATGAAAACTGGCGAAGCGCAGGATGTAATAACCGCCAACAATCCACCAGACCCATAGAGTCAAGGAAGGTCGGCAGCCACGTTTGGGAACCCAGGAGGTCTCTCGGTGGCTGGCGATCTAGAGTGCCAGAGCAGACTGAATTGAAATCACCCCCTAGGATCAATAGGCCCGAAGGCAGGGACAAAATGGCGCCACCAAGGTCCTGGAAGGTGCTAGATTGGAGGCCAGGGGGAACATAAACCGAAAGCAGGGCCAAGGAACGCCCCTCCCAACTTCCCGCCACAGCTGCGTAGCGTCCTCTATCATCTAGGAGCGTGACGTCTATTTCAAGAGGAAGGGACGCACGTACAAGGATGCCCGCCCCCCGGGACCCCGAGGAGAACCCAGAGTGGGCAACCATCTTGTAACCCTTACGATTCAGGGCCCTACAAGAGTTCCCCACTAAGTGCGTTTCTTGTAGTAGTACAACATCAGGCATGTTCCTTTTTATCAGCTGAATCACCACCCCTCTCTTAACCCGATCACCTAATCCATTGACATTCCAGCTAAGCACTTTCAATTTCCTACCCCCCATCCCCGAACAACCCGCCCCACCCGACTCCATCCAACTCAAGCGTCAATTGCACGTTAAAACACATTGTCCATTGCCTCAAGGAAGAAAAAGAGATAGAACAAACAAACAGTATAACTCGCAAAGTTGCACCCCCCCACCCTGCACCCCTGCATGTGACTAAAAAGCCCCCCCAACCAGCAGTGTGCCTGTCGCCCCATAACTACTCTACACAAAGACACCCAGAGGAGTAAGGAATCTCCGCGAACACCTCCCGCCACCCTCCATGTACTGACAGGAAAGATAGTACGGCATCCCAAAGCTACATTAGATAGGCCACTGAGGCAAGCAAGATAATCAATTAGTCACCCACTACAGAACCAAGTCTCATGGGTCCGAGCCGCCGGCGGCGCCACCCTCGTGGTCCTCCTGTGCTCCTCGGCGCGGTGATAGAGTGTCCAGCCATTCGCTAACGTTCTCAGCGAAGTCAAAGAACAGGGCGCGTCCTTCATGTTCGATCCGGAGCTTAGCGGGGAACATCATAGAGTACTTGAAGCCTAGGTCCCGTAGTCGTCGCTTCACCCCAGCATAGCTTTGGCGCTGTCGCTGAACTGTCCTGGTGAAGTCTGGATAGAAATGGACATCAGCATTTTGGAATTTAAGTGGTCCATGTCGCCTGGAGGCCTGCAGGACAGCATCCCTGTCACGGAAATTAAGCAGCCGGGCCACGATGGGTCTGGGTGCCACGCCCGTCTTCGGCGGGCCACCCGGTACTCGGTGGGCACGCTCCACCGAGAAAAAGTTGCTGAGGCCAGGCGGGGCCAGATGAGTCCTGATCAGGTCTTCAACGAGGAGGTCCGTCGCCGCCTCCTCCGAACCCTCCGGTACACCGACAATGCGGATGTTCTGCCGCCTGGCCCGGCTTTCAAAGTCATCCAGCCGCCTCGCGAATTGCTCCGCTGTCCTCTGCAGGTTCCGGACTTCGGTTTGCAAGTCCGAGACGTCTCCCGTAAGACTGGTCGTCTTGATGTCCAGATTCCTAACCCGATCATTGGTCTTGCCCAAGTCGGCTCTGATGAGGGACAGATCAACGGCCATGCCATCCACCTTGTGCGTGAGGACTTCATGCTGTTGCTGCATGTCCGCCCGGAAGTTTGTAATGGCTCCCAAAATGTCGCTCAAAGTGGGCTCAGAGCCGTCCGGCGAGCCCGAGTGTGGGATGCCCTTGGCAGAGGGTCCGGTAACAGGCGGTGTCTTCGGCTGAGTATAGCGCTCAATCCGATTCTGCTGCTGTTGCGATTTACTGCGCACTCCTCTGTTAGACGGCTTGTCGAGGTCCCCTCTGCCCGCCATGTTAGGTCCAAGAGAACAAAGGGCTATGCCAGGCAAGTCCAAGCCCAGAGAGTCGGAGAAGTGTCCGGGAGGACAATGGAATACCGTCCTAGGTTAGTTCCGCAGTTCAAATAGCACCGCTGTCTGGTGCACTTCTCCGCTGGTGAAGGCAGGCAGGCACTCCGCAGATCAGCAAAGCGTAGCGACGGAGTCCGCTGAGACAATGGCACAGAGCTGGCACGGAGTCCCACTCGACGTAGCTCCGCGTAGGAGACACCGATTTGGATTCTGAAAACGGTGCTCGCCTCAGTGGGCCCTCAGCAACGAGTATCCACCCTCGTGGATCAGGATTACGGGCAGGATAGGTGCGGAGGATCGGAAGGTCCGCGGAGCTCCGAGCTTACGCGGCCATCTTGGTTGCCCGCGAAGCTCCTCCCCGCCATTCTCATTTTCAAAGATTCCACATTGTGTGTTCCCTGTAATTCACCCCCATTCCCAGTTCCACCTTGAGCTCAGGCTGTCCAGTTCTCTGATTTGCTCTCAGTTTTATCACAAAACAAAGGTTTGGTGGCGAAACAGTGCAAAACGAGTTTGAGCACCATTAATGCTTCTCTAGTAATCGGCATAGTGCTAAAACAAGCATAAAGCATGTTTTCGTCCATTTTAAACAGTGTACTGACCTCTACGTTAGGCTGTATTGTTCAGTGCCGAATGTCGTACATTAAAGCTGAGCCCAAAGGCAGAATGAATACAGGGGAACTCGTGAGACTTCACAGTAGTCTTTAGGCACCAAAAGGCTGGTAGGTCTCAAGTAGAGTCAGGTAAGCCTTAAAAAGGTTGACAGGATCTAACCAGAGTTAGTCATGTCCAGGTGACTTCTTGGCAGGTGACTTTGTCTCCTTTGTGAATTGTCAGCCTGTTAGAAATACCAGCTTGGGGGAGATATCCCAATTTCTCTTGTTTTGGGCACTTCTGCCCGCTGAGCCCTTGTGTTATCAGCGGGACAGTGGGCGTGCTTTCACAAATACCCTGCCAGGTTGCATTTGTGAGCCAAACACTAGTGTGGGCAGACAGAACTCATGCCCATAAGGTTGTCCAAATCTCTCTCAGTATAAAATGACTTCACATGGCTAGAAGCCAAAATCTACCTGCCCCACCTACCCCTCACCCTCAGCTGATAGTAAATGACAGGACCACCTTAGTGGGTGAACTTCAGAACTGCCTCACGCTGAGCTACAATTAAGGACCCTATGCAGATCATGTTAGGACAGGCTCCTTTTAAAGTGGCCATACCATTGTTCGCTTCTCATAGTCATGGCCCAGTTTTGTTCCGTGGTGTTCTTCTGTTCAACATTGGAATAGTCTCCAATATGGAATCCAGGCCAATGTATAGATTCTTGTATGTTCCTGTAATAACCCCTGCTTCTAGGCCTGCCAGTCGGGTATTATTTTCTTTGTTGCTTCCTTCCAGTACCCTCCAGGAATGAAACAGCAGGTCCTCCTCTTCTTCAGCCGCGTCCTGGAACAGGTGCAGCGTCCCCTCTTACACTACATCAATGTGCACCGTCCTGTGCAGGTTAGTATCTGGTTTGCAGACAGATTTCTGAAGACAAAGTGTGGCACGTGACCACAGGTTGGGGCTGTTGACTATCTATGCTAAGCAGTCAGCTGGTCCCATGTCATGAGGCTAACTCTTAGACAGTTCTCCTTGTTACAGCTAGATCACTAAGCATGCATAGACTTGTAGTTAAAATGATCTTTTTTTTGTACTTAATGGCCTACAATCCCAGGATGCTTAGTGCTTTTAGCTGAGAAGTTAAGACTGGTTAAATGTTAGCTTTTCTTAAATGGCTTGTTTTACACGTTATTCCTTCCATGGAATTGAAAACCAATAAAAATATTCTAAGAAAAGCATGGGTAAATGTTACTCTCAGGACATAAGGCCACTTCACTGCTATTTCTTCATGTCAGCAAAGCACAAGCGATCTCACTGTTAAATTAGTCATTTCGAATTTGAACCTTTTGAATTTCAAGTTGCACACAATTATCTCTCCCTTAATAGCATTAACCAAGCAAATAATTTCATTGGATTCCATTGCGTGCATATTTGTCAATACTTCTGCCTATGCACAGGTGTCTCTGGGGTGAGATGTCAGTGAGTTTGTATCCATACTATTCATGGGTGTCTCCTGTGGCAGTTGAATAGACAGTGTTGCTGGTGGTAACCAGTATTTGTGTGGTTTCATCCCTGAAGGACATTGGTGTTTTTTGTGTGTTTGATGTCACTTATGCCTTGTGATTCTTTCCAAACTTCCAGAAGCTTATCCGCCTTGATGGAGAATCCTTGGGCCCGTCTGCTGAGAAGGAAGAGTCCCAGTTCCTCTCTGCTGTCTGCACCAAGATCAAGCATGACCCCTCACTGCTCACACACATCCTTGAGGTAAGGACGTGCCTAGCGTTCAGTACAGATAACACGCACCCCGATTGGAACTGTCTTCTCGTGTGGGCAGCACAGACATTAAATAATGATGGAGGACCTACTGTCTTATTTTTTTAAAACATTTTTTAGTAGACATTTTTGCAAGGAAGGAGCTAATTTACTGTCAACAAATAGGCACAAGCTGTTTCCTTCTAGGTATCAATTAACAGTGATGCCTCACTTCCGGTTGTTTCGTCCATCAAGCACACACTGCAATGAGGTTGCAGAGAAATGCTACACCACATACCTACTGTCAGCTGAGGACCGCTTGTCTCCATCCATTTGGAGCTCTCCCTCGTCACTATCACCACAGTTTCAAGGGGTGAAAGTTCAGGGAACAAAGTTCTCACCCTTTTTTTAGGTCTCGCCTGGCGTTGCAGCGCGAAAGCGCTGTCTCCAGCGAGACCTATTGTTGTTGTTTAGCCTCCCAAGTGGTACACACAGGTGCACGAGCCGATTAGGGTCTGTGGACGCGCTAACACGCGCACACACACACACACAGCGTTACTTAGGCCGGCCAAAGGCACCACACACACACATACACACACAGACAGACGCACACACACACATGCGCACACACACACACACACAGACACACATACACACACACCGCCGCCGCCCCCCAACCCACGCACACACACACAGACGCACACACACAGACACACATACACACACACCGCCACCCCCCACGGCCCCTCCCTCCCCCACACCCTCTCCCTCCCACAACTAAGCCCCACTTACCGCATCCGCGGCCTCAGCTGCCACTCCTGACTTCTGCTGCCATCGCGGGGCTCTCCCTCCGGCATGGGAGCCCCACGTCACCACTGCTCCTCTGGGCCATCCACTCCGTAGACGCAGGCTTCTTGCAGAAGACGGAAGTCCCGCCCCACGACAGGCGTGACGCTCCCGAACCTCCGGTTTCGGGATGTGCACGCTCACGGCTTGTGTTAAAAAGCTGACTAGGATGTGTATGGAAAATAGTAAGTTGTATTTAAAAATAATTGCTCAGAAAGTCTTCGGAAAGTCAGTTCTTAAAAAGATTTTGAAATACGTTGTTAAAATTCTACTCTAACGGTTCTCTCGAATAACAGGGTAACAGCCAGGAAACTTATCTTATTTACCGTAGAGAAAGTCAGTCATCCCGATGACCATGAATTGGGGGGAGCATTTATTGGTTAGAAGAGTTCTTCTGAATGTCCATTGGTTGTTGCTCTACAGAAAAAATACAGGGGCTAGTGATTGGCTTAGGACATGCCTTCTTGTTTCATGCTGCAGTGGTGGCGCGAATGCTCCCAGGGATGTGTGCGCGCCAATCACAAAGCACTGCACGCTCGGGGGCACTAAGGTGCGCGCGTGCACAGGCGCGCACGCTCGAGGGAACACTGGTTACATCTCCCTGCCTGTTTCTACATATTTCTATGTCTGATTGGTCCTACCCCTTTGCTGTGTCACACTATCCACGCATCTGTTTCCCTTTACAATGTTTGTTCATCCCTGCCTCTGTACTACTTGTTGTTAAGTATGTACCTCAGGTTTCCACATTTGTGTCTGTGTCTGTCTGTGCAGTCATGTGCAGGTCCGTGCTTTCCTATCACCAAATACTTGCTGCCATATTCCAATTGTCCCATGTTGTCCCTTCCTGTCCTCCTTTCCATGTCGCCCCTCTGTGTAGATGTATTCTCGGAGTACTGGGATGCCTGCCCATGTCCAGGCGCTCTTCCTCTCCCTGTTCCTGTGTCTACTTCTGTCTTAGATCCCTGGTGTCTCCATGTCCCCATGCTCCAGGGACCTTGCCCACAAGAACACCGTCAACCACCAAACTGCTGACATTGGTTGGACATCTGAACTCCTGGAAAACATACTCGGAGTGTTCGGACTCTGTTGAGGTATCTCTTCCTCAGTATGTAGGTTGTGTATGAAACAGGAGATTTAAGTGCCTCCTAGTTTCAGTTTCATCCGGACTGATATTTTGGATTGGGTAAGAAATGGCGTCAGTGGGCATTTTTGGCTGGAGGTTTGCAGTGTACTGGGCATTGGCAGCGGTCACTCGTCCTCGATGGGTAGTGGATTTATTAGCTGGATTGTGTGCAGTCATTGGATTTCTAGTTGTGCCTGGCCTATGTGCTTGAATGTGAATTACTTATGTTCGGGTCATGCAGATGGCAACTTGCATCTCTGATAAACGGTGCCCAAAGGATGGAGGGCGTTAATTTTTTTGTTATGCCAAATATTTACTAGGAAGTCAGGGTGTGGATTGAAGTATCACCCATCAGTTGTCAGCCACCTGATTTGATGTCGGTTTGGGGTGGGTAGTACAAGCCTTAATGCATTGAGTAAAAAGTTGTAGTAGTAAGTTGTGTTCTTGTGAACTTGGCTGAAAAGGTTTCAGTCCACTTAGTCAGTGGGGTGAGGAGAGAATCAAAGCACTTTGGTGCGGGTTAGATATGATGGCTCATAGGATAGTGCTAGAGTGCCTCTTTGAGGAAAGTCTTTCCTCTGCTGGGTGAGTGTTACTTTTCAGCACCTGGAGTCCATTATTACACCTTGTTTTTTTCTTGGTGTTATTTTGGCTTGGAGTGGGTGCCCAATCTGACTGTCGAGGTTACTGAGATACAGATTTCAGGCAGATTGCAACATATGAGTATTTCAATCTTAGAAGTACTTAGAGGATTTTTACTTGTATGTATAGAAGTAGATCTGGGGCGTCAGTGGCAGTCTGTTTCAAGTGAAAATTATTTGATGAGTAATCTGTACAGTTAAAGAAGGTAAGGCCCCAGGAGGGGAATCAATGAAATTACTCGTGATTTATGTATTGAAACGAGGGGACTATGCCGGGCTTTACGAGACTCCACATGTGATCTGTAATGTCTGAGTATTAAGAAGCCAGGTACATGGTTTGTGAGCTATCAAACAGGAAATAGATCACCCAGGCAAGGGTGTTGTCCTCAGTTCCCAGGTTCTCGATCCTGCTGGTAAAGTGCATAGATTTTTAGACAGTCAAAGGAAGAGGACTGGATTGCTGTAACATTATTATTCTTGCCAAGATGCCAGTCCTCACACATTAATTTTAAGAGATTATGTATCCCATATTTGCTAGTTTGAAGACTATATGAGAGTTTCATTTTTTGTGGGTTTAGGGTGAGAAAGTTCGCAGACATACCGGATTGAATACCGAGAAGGACATCTTTTTTTGGGGCCCTCAGCAACGGTACTTTCAGTAGGACTAGGGAAATGTGGCCTTCGAGGCACAATTTGCCCCTTGCAGAGGTAGGTGGTATGTCAGTTGTACTGAACGGGCAGTTGGTAAGTCAAATGTATTTACTTACCTGTAAATATAAATCATTTTTCTTTGAATATATAGCACGGATGGAACATTGAGTTCGAGATGGCAGTAGATGTTAGGAGGAATTTGTCTAGAGGGAGCAGGTTTGGGATAGGTCTGTAGTATAAACATTTACGTTCTTGAAAAGTGATTTAAGCAGCGCGCTTTTAACTGGACAAGAGCTCTCTGTTGAGCTTCAGTACACAAATTAAGGAAGGGGACTGTAGCTTCTCTGGGGCATTAGTCTAGGGAAAATCACACTATAGTAATCAAGTGATTTAGATCACATTGAGATGAGCATTGGGATGCGCTTGGGATGTTTTTTTCAATCTGTATGCACGGGTGTAGGAGTCTAGAGCAGTGGTCTGAAGGATGTTCTGTAGAGGAATGACGGTTAGTAGCATCTGCATTCAGTGTATTATTGGTCTCAAGTGAACACATAGCAATAAAAAAGGCTACCTCCAAAGAATGTTGCTTTTAGTTACTTCCAGTAACAAGCATTTGCAATGCAATAGGTCTCGCATTTACGCAAGTTTAAACTATTGGCATTGTAAATGACAATGCCTTTTATTTATGTTTTGGTATGTACAACATAAATTAAAGGCATTGGCATTTACGATACCAATAGCTCCAAAACTCTCAGTTGCGAGACCTATTGCATTGCAAATGCTTGTCTGTTTTGTAAGCTATCAACATCGTTTTAGGCTTTCAGTCCGTTTCATGGAGCAATGCTCTGTTTGGCACCTGCAAAGTGGCAATTTCTGTCCGGTAGCTGATGAGCTATGCCAATAGCTCTAACAAAATAAAATGCGAGACCTACTGCATTTCTAATGCTTGTTTAGATTTTGTTTTTGTTACATTGGTTGCAACTCTATCAATGAAAAATGACCTTTCATTGACTGCTTGTGGCTCTTCCTTGAAATGCTTACATCGGCTACTAATCACAAACCAAAGAGACTTTAAGATCAGATTCATCAGCGTCAACCAACCAGTGCCCTCATTAATCTAAAAGGGAACCTATAAATGCATAATTCTGATAATCTGAGCTCAGGTTTAGGTGATGTAGTTTCTTAAAAACATTAATTTCAAATCTAGAGATCATAGATCTTTCCTCTGCAGTTCATCTTACGCTGTATTGTCTTCCACTAGCCCAGCTATTTTACTTGCAAGACTAGTAAAATGTCTCTTTTTGTAAAAGTCTTTCGATAGTGTAACTCCGCTTGGTATCTAAATGGACTTCCCTTGTGATTTCTTATCCTTCAGCGAGATGTCTGGTCTTGTGTTGCAAACATTAGGCACTTTAAAATTCTTAGTGTGTGCTTTTCCTTTTATAAAGAGCCTGGCCTCATACAATCCCTGGAATCCATTGACTTCTTGTACAGTCTGCTTGTTTGTAAGGGACCCTTGCATTTTTTTCTTCCTTGAAACATGCTGAGGAACTACCATTGCTCCTTCGAGCTTGGACTTGCTTTACCATACCTGTGGAAATTATTGATGATGCTATTTTCTCTGAAAACTGACAGCTCGCTTTTCTAGGCAGTGGATGAGAGCTAAAGAAAGTAAAGTATGTCAAAGAACCTGTTTTTTTCTAAATTACAGGCTGTGAGGGTCAATTTATTAACCATAAATTAAGCACCACCCATAAGGGAGGCCTTTCTTTAGGTCCTGGGGCAGCCCGGTTTCTGTTAAACAAATGGATCCACCCTTATAAACTTGGCAAACATTGAAAAAGTGTTCTTCCAGAATTTGTGTGTCTCCTACGTTCAAGGAAAGCACACAGCTTTGTTAAAATACCCCTCACCCAGCAAAAGGACCCTTGGTGGAATGCTTCATCATCGGGGTCTTCCCGCCCTGCTGCGGGACGGGGGGTGCTCCGACCTACGACTACGCAGTTTTAATACTTTTAATAATACCAACTTACAGGAACATGAAAGTTTTTTTCCGCTGAGCCAGGTATTTTTTAATTATTCATCACTTTCACTCACTTCTGACCCTTCCACTCACACTCCTATATCACTCATAGTATTGTAATCCGTGCTCCTGCGTAGTCGTAGGTCATAGCATGCACTGTCCCGCAGTGGCCGGGAAGACCCCGATGATGAAGCATGCCACCAAAGGTCCTTTTGGTGGGTGAGGGGTATTTTAACAAACCTGTGTGCTTTCCCTGAACCTAGGAGAACCACACATTCTGTAGGAACACTTTTTTCTATTTTTTCCAAGTTTATAAAGGTGGATCTCTTTGTTTAACATATATTGACTAGAGGCGGACGTATCCACCTCTTAATGCTCTTGGAGCGCTACCTCTTCACTCCTCCCCTTTGTTTCCTTTGGCAGTCCAGTATCTGTCATGGGGATTGCCAATTATCATTGATAACTCAGAACCACCAATAGGATTACACTCTCAGTGGATAACCATGTTCCATTTCAGAATTTTACTCTTCAGAAGATGCAAACTAGAGCAGTCAAGGCTCACTCCAAGACTTGGTTTCAGTAGACTTGCCATACAAAAAAACACCAATGATCAAATTGAAAATTATATGTCTGCCCTCTGCCGCTGTTATCTTTTTTTGTGGCCCTGGATACAAGTTGGTACCATCTCATAAATTGGTGTTTCTGTGTGTGGGGCTGGGTCTTCTGTAAAATAGTACAAAAATGTATAAGACCGACCACCAAAAACCAGAGGAGCGTCCCATCCAAGTCCCAATAACAGATCAGAGTGCCAAAAGACCTGGATATAGTCACTGGAAGGGTGAGGGTGACCTGTGAGTAAAGTAACTGATCCAACATTCTGTCCTGGTCTTATGGATATCCACAGCAAATTCTCCCAGAGGTACCACACTTTAAAGGCCAGTAGTTTGGAGCAGACCAGTCGTGGTCAGGTTTTCCAGTTGGTGGTCTCACCCATGAGACTGTGGGCATACGCTGAGCACCAGCTAGGCTCGATCAATACCAACTGAAAGCCACCATTTAGAGTCCGTGGTGAAGCATATCTTTAAAATGTTTTCTGCAGAGTGGTTAGGACTAGGAATGGCCTTCTAATTGCTGACCTGCCGTTAACAAGACGATACCCCAAGACCTGGGATGAAAATGAAAAACCACAATGTCTCATCTTGAGTAGTATGTGGGCAATGAAAGGCTTTCATTGGCTTACGTGCAGGTCTGAGATGTGAATGCTCACCACACTTTTGATCATCACAGTTATTTGACCTCTATGGGTATATTTTCTATCTCTGGCGATTCTGGTAATTTACATGTATGTTTTGTGTGATTGACTGCTAGAGGTACCCGTCAGGAAGGGTTCACTCATGAAATAGCTTCTCTTCTTGCAAGCCAAGATGGAGCAGCAGGCCTTCTAGAGTTTACTGCTTGTATATAGCCCTTGCAGAGGGAGGACAGTTTGGAACAAGTCCTGCCCCTTGTAAAGCATTGTTCTGTGCTTAAGCAGATTACTTCTTGTCCAAATAAATACATCACTGCCTTGAAGGGCCTGTATTTGAATGAAGTGGAAGTGGCGAGAAGCAAGAGATAATTAAAGTCAATTAATCAATCAGAGGTTTATGAAGCACGGTACTCAGCCGCAAGTATCTGGAGGCGCTGGAGGGGGTAGGGGATAGGAGAGGGGGGGGGGGGCAGCTCAGGATCAGTCGAAGAGCCAGGCCTTGAGGTCCTTCCTGAACGAGTGCAGTGTCTGGGAGCGTGAGATGTTCAAACTGGAGCTCATTCCAGTTCCAGGTCTTGGCCGCGATGTAGGAGAAAGCTCTCCCACCTGTTCTATTTCTGAGGATGCGGGGGACCTCTGCCAGGGCGAGGTCAGAAGATCAGAGGTTCCTCTTGGGCATGTTGAAGGATACTCTCTCGTTGAGGTATTTGGGTACAATGTTGTTGAGGGATTTGTAAACACAACAGGTGATGGACCGAATGTGGATCAAAGTCACACACTCAACCCAGTCCAAAGATCTGGGCCAAAATCCATCGGTTTTTTGCACTCCACACCACCCTGGGTTAGACAATGGCGATATGCAAATCAGCTCTGACCCTGTGCCCCATGGGAACAGTCCAGTCCGAACTACAAAAGCCATGTCCTTCCCAGAACGGAATCAAGCATCCGAGGACCGGACCGGTTTCGAGGTAACACCTCTCATCAGCCCGGCTAGCTTGACTCCAGTGGTGTGGAGTGCCTGGGACCCACGTCTCGGCATCCCCAGCGCACTTAGAGCGGAATATGCAAACACAACAGGTGATGGACCGAATGTGGATCAATGTCACACACTCAACCCTGTCCAAAGATCTGGGCCAAAATCCATCGTTTTTTTGCACTCCACACCACCCTGGGTTAGACAATGGCGATATGCAAATCAGCTCTGACCCTGTGCCCCATGGGAACAGTCCAGTCCGAACTACAAAAGCCATGTCCTTCCCAGAACGGAATCAAGCATCCGAGGACCGGACCGGTTTCGAGGTAACACCTCTCATCAGCCCGGCTAGCTTGACTCCAGTGGTGTGGAGTGCCTGGGACCCACGTCTGGGCATCCCCAGCGCACTTAGGGCGGAATATGCAAACACAACAGGTGATGGACCGAATGTGGATCAATGTCACACACTCAACCCAGTCCAAAGATCTGGGCCAAAATCCATCATTTTTTTGCACTCCACACCACCCTGGGTTAGACAATTGCGATATGCAAATCAGCTCTGACCCTGTGCCCCATGGGAACAGTCCAGTCCGAACTACAAAAGCCATGTCCTTCCCAGAACGGAATCAAGCATCCGAGGACCGGACCGGTTTCGAGGTAACACCTCTCATCAGCCCAGCTAGTTTGACTCCAGTGGTGTGGAGTGCCTGGGACCCACGTCTGGGCATCCCCAGCGCACTTAGGGCGGAATATGCAAACACAACAGGTGATGGACCGAATGTGGATCAATGTCACACACTCAACCCAGTCCAAAGATCTGGGCCAAAATCCATAGTTTTTTGCACTCCACACCACCCTGGGTTAGACAATGGCGATATGCAAATCAGCTCTGACTCTGTGCCCCATGGGAACAGTCAAGTCCGAACTACAAAAGCCATGTCCTTCCCAGAACGGAATCAAGCATCCGAGGACCGGACCGGTTTCGAGGTAACACCTCTCATCAGCCCGGCTAGCTTGACTCCAGTGGTGTGGAGTATCTGGGACCCACGTCTGGGCATCCCCAGCGCACTTAGGGCGGAATATGCAAACACAACAGGTGATGGACCGAATGTGGATCAATGTCACACACTCAACCCAGTCCAAAGATCTGGGCCAAAATCCATCGTTTATTTGCACTCCACACCACCCTGGGTTAGACAATGGCGATATGCAAATCAGCTCTGACCCTGTGCCCCATGGGAACAGTCCAGTCCGAACTACAAAAGCCATGTCCTTCCCAGAACGGAATCAAGCATCTGAGGACCGGACCGGTTTCGAGGTAACACCTCTCATCAGCCCGGCTAGCTTGACTCCAGTGGTGTGGAGTGCCTGGGACCCACGTCTGGGCATCCCCAGCGCACTTAGGGCGGAATATGCAAACACAACAGGTGATGGACCGAATGTGGATCAATGTCAAACACTCAACCCAGTCCAAAGATCTGGGCCAAAATCCATCGTTTTGTTGCACTCCACACCACCCTGGGTTAGACAATGGCGATATGCAAATCAGCTCTGACCCTGTGCCCCATGGGAACAGTCCAGTCCGAACTACAAAAGCCATGTCCTTCCCAGAACGGAATCAAGCATCCGAGGACCGGACCGGTTTTGAGGTAACACCTCTCATCAGCCCGGCTAGCTTGACTCCAGTGGTGTGAAGTGCCTGGGACCCACGTCTGGGCATCCCCAGCGCACTTAGGGCGGAATATGCAAACACAACAGGTGATGGACCGAATGTGGATCAATGTCACACACTCAACCCAGTCCAAAGATCTGGGCCAAAATCCATCGTTTTTTTGCACTCCACACCACCCTGGGTTAGACAATGGCGATATGCAAATCAGCTCTGACCCTGTGCCCCATGGGAACAGTCCAGTCCGAACTACAAAAGCCATGTCCTTCCCAGAACGGAATCAAGCATCCGAGGACCGGACCGGTTTCGAGGTAACACCTCTCATCAGCCTGGCTAGCTTGACTCCAGTGGTGTGGAGTGCCTGGGACCCACGTCTGGGCATCCCCAGCGCACTTAGGGCGGAATATGCAAACACAACAGGTGATGGACCGAATGTGGATCAATGTCACACACTCAACCCAGTCCAAAGATCTGGGCCAAAATCCATCGTTTTTTTGCACTCCACACCACCCTGGGTTAGACAATGGCGATATGCAAATCAGCTCTGACCCTGTGCCCCATGGAAACAGTCCAGTCCGAACTGCAAAAGCCATGTCCTTCCCAGAACGGAATCAAGCATCCGAGGACCGGACCGGTTTCGAGGTAACACCTCTCATCAGCCCGGCTAGCTTGACTCCAGTGGTGTGGAGTGCCTGGGACCCACATCTGGGCATCCCCAGCGCACTTAGGGCGGAATATGCAAACACAACAGGTGATGGACCGAATGTGGATCAATGTCACACACTCAACCCAGTCCAAAGATCTGGGCCAAAATCCATCGTTTTTTTGCACTCCACACCACCCTGGGTTAGACAATGGCGATATGCAAATCAGCTCTGACCCTGTGCCCCATGGGAACAGTCCAGTCCGAACTACAAAAGCCATGTCCTTCCCAGAACGGAATCAAGCATCCGAGGACCGGACCGGTTTCGAGGTAACACCTCTCATCAGCCCGGCTAGCTTGACTCCAGTGGTGTGGAGTGCCTGGGACCCACGTCTGGGCATCCCCAGCGCACTTAGGGCGGAATATGCAAACACAACAGGTGATGGACCGAATGTGGATCAATGTCACACACTCAACCCAGTCCAAAGATCTGGGCCAAAATCCATCATTTTTTTGCACTCCACACCACCCTGGGTTAGACAATTGCGATATGCAAATCAGCTCTGACCCTGTGCCCCATGGGAACATTCCAGTCCGAACTACAAAAGCCATGTCCTTCTCAGAACGGAATCAAGCATCCGAGGACCGGACCGGTTTCGAGGTAACACCTCATCAGCCCAGCTAGCTTGACTCCAGTGGTGTGGAGTGCCTGGGACCCACGTCTGGGCATCCCCAGCGCACTTAGGGCGGAATATGCAAACACAACAGGTGATGGACCGAATGTGGATCAATGTCACACACTCAACCCAGTCCAAAGATCTGGGCCAAAATCCATCGTTTTTTTGCACTCCACACCACCCTGGGTTAGACAATGGCGATATGCAAATCAGCTCTGACCCTGTGCCCCATGGGAACAGTCCAGTCCGAACTACAAAAGCCATGTCCTTCCCAGAACGGAATCAAGCATCCGAGGACCGGACCGGTTTCGAGGTAACACCTCTCATCAGCCCGGCTAGCTTGACTCCAGTGGTGTGGAGTGCCTGGGACCCACGTCTGGGCATCCCCAGCGCACTTAGCGCGGAATATGCAAACACAACAGGTGATGGACCGAATGTGGATCAATGTCACACACTCAACCCAGTCCAAAGATCTGGGCCAAAATCCATCGTTTTTTTGCACTCCACACCACCCTGGGTTAGACAATGGCGATATGCAAATCAGCTCTGACCCTGTGCCCCATGGGAACAGTCCAGTCCGAACTACAAAAGCCATGTCCTTCCCAGAACGGAATCAAGCATCCGAGGATCGGACCGGTTTCGAGGTAACACCTCTCATCAGCCCGGCTAGCTTGACTCCAGTGGTGTGGAGTGCCTGGGACCCATGTCTGGGCATCCCCAGCGCACTTAGGGCGGAATATGCAAACACAACAGGTGATGGACCGAATGTGGATCAATGTCACACACTCAACCCAGTCCAAAGATCTGGGCCAAAATCCATCGTTTTTTTGCACTCCACACCACCCTGGGTTAGACAATGGCGATATGCAAATCAGCTCTGACCCTGTGCCCCATGGGAACAGTCCAGTCCGAACTACAAAAGCCATGTCCTTCCCAGAACGGAATCAAGCATCCGAGGACCGGACCGGTTTCGAGGTAACACCTCTCATCAGCCCGGCTAGCTTGACTCCAGTGGTGTGGAGTGCCTGGGACCCACGTCTGGGCATCCCCAGCGCACTTAGGGCGGAATATGCAAACACAACAGGTGATGGACCGAATGTGGATCAATGCCACACACTCAACCCAGTCCAAAAATCTGGGCCAAAATCCATCGTTTTTTTGCACTCCACACCACCCTGGGTTAGACAATGGCGATATGCAAATCAGCTCTGACCCTGTGCCCCATGGGAACAGTCCAGTCCGAACTACAAAAGCCATGTCCTTCCCAGAACGGAATCAAGCATCCGAGGACCGGACCGGTTTCGAGGTAACACCTCTCATCAGCCTGGCTAGCTTGACTCCAGTGGTGTGGAGTGCCTGGGACCCACGTCTGGGCATCCCCAGCGCACTTAGGGCGGAATATGCAAACACAACAGGTGATGGACCGAATGTGGATCAATGTCACACACTCAACCCAGTTCAAAGATCTGGGCCAAAATCCATCGTTTTTTTGCACTCCACACCACCCTGGGTTAGACAATGGCGATATGCAAATCAGCTCTGACCCTGTGCCCCATGGGAACAGTCCAGTCCGAACTACAAAAGCCATGTCCTTCCCAGAACGGAATCAAGCATCCGAGGACCGGACCGGTTTCGAGGTAACACCTCTCATCAGCCCGGCTAGCTTGACTCCAGTGGTGTGGAGTGCCTGGGACCCACGTCTGGGCATCCCCAGCGCACTTAGGGCGGAATATGCAAACACAACAGGTGATGGACCGAATGTGGATCAATGTCACACACTCAACCCAGTCCAAAGATCTGGGCCAAAATCCATCGTTTTTTTGCACTCCACACCACCCTGGGTTAGACAATGGCGATATGCAAATCAGCTCTGACCCTGTGCCCCATGGGAACAGTCCAGTCCGAACTACAAAAGCCATGTCCTTCCCAGAACGGAATCAAGCATCCGAGGACCGGACCGGTTTCGAGGTAACACCTCTCATCAGCCCGGCTAGCTTGACTCCAGTGGTGTGGAGTGCCTGGGACCCACGTCTGGGCATCCCCAGCGCACTTAGGGCGGAATATGCAAACACAACAGGTGATGGACCGAATGTGGATCAATGTCACACACTCAACCCAGTCCAAAGATCTGGGCCAAAATCCATCGTTTTTTTGCACTCCACACCACCCTGGGTTAGACAATGGCGATATGCAAATCAGCTCTGACCCTGTGCCCCATGGGAACAGTCCAGTCCGAACTACAAAAGCCATGTCCTTCCCAGAACGGAATCAAGCATCCAAGGACCGGACCGGTTTCGAGGTAACACCTCTCATCAGCCCGGCTAGCTTAACTCCAGTGGTGTGGAGTGCCTGGGACCCACGTCTGGGCATCCCCAGCGCACTTAGGGCGGAATATGCAAACACAACAGGTGATGGACCGAATGTGGATCAATGTCACACACTCAACCCAGTCCAAAGATCTGGGCCAAAATCCATCATTTTTTTGCACTCCACACCACCCTGGGTTAGACAATTGCGATATGCAAATCAGCTCTGACCCTGTGCCCCATGGGAACATTCCAGTCCGAACTACAAAAGCCATGTCCTTCCCAGAACGGAATCAAGCATCCGAGGACCGGACCGGTTTCGAGGTAACACCTCATCAGCCCAGCTAGCTTGACTCCAGTGGTGTGGAGTGCCTGGGACCCACGTCTGGGCATCCCCAGCGCACTTAGGGCGGAATATGCAAACACAACAGGTGATGGACCGAATGTGGATCAATGTCACACACTCAACCCAGTCCAAAGATCTGGGCCAAAATCCATCGTTTTTTTGCACTCCACACCACCCTGGGTTAGACAATGGCGATATGCAAATCAGCTCTGACCCTGTGCCCCATGGGAACAGTCCAGTCCGAACTACAAAAGCCATGTCCTTCCCAGAACGGAATCAAGCATCCGAGGACCGGACCGGTTTCGAGGTAACACCTCTCATCAGCCCGGCTAGCTTGACTCCAGTGGTGTGGAGTGCCTGGGACCCACGTCTGGGCATCCCCAGCGCACTTAGGGCGGAATATGCAAACACAACAGGTGATGGACCGAATGTGGATCAATGTCACACACTCAACCCAGTCCAAAGATCTGGGCCAAAATCCATCGTTTTTTTGCACTCCACACCACCCTGGGTTAGACAATGGCGATATGCAAATCAGCTCTGACCCTGTGCCCCATGGGAACAGTCCAGTCCGAACTACAAAAGCCATGTCCTTCCCAGAACGGAATCAAGCATCCGAGGATCGGACCGGTTTCGAGGTAACACCTCTCATCAGCCCGGCTAGCTTGACTCCAGTGGTGTGGAGTGCCTGGGACCCATGTCTGGGCATCCCCAGCGCACTTAGGGCGGAATATGCAAACACAACAGGTGATGGACCGAATGTGGATCAATGTCACACACTCAACCCAGTCCAAAGATCTGGGCCAAAATCCATCGTTTTTTTGCACTCCACACCACCCTGGGTTAGACAATGGCGATATGCAAATCAGCTCTGACCCTGTGCCCCATGGGAACAGTCCAGTCCGAACTACAAAAGCCATGTCCTTCCCAGAACGGAATCAAGCATCCGAGGACCGGACCGGTTTCGAGGTAACACCTCTCATCAGCCCGGCTAGCTTGACTCCAGTGGTGTGGAGTGCCTGGGACCCACGTCTGGGCATCCCCAGCGCACTTAGGGCGGAATATGCAAACACAACAGGTGATGGACCGAATGTGGATCAATGTCACACACTCAACCCAGTCCAAAAATCTGGGCCAAAATCCATCGTTTTTTTGCACTCCACACCACCCTGGGTTAGACAATGGCGATATGCAAATCAGCTCTGACCCTGTGCCCCATGGGAACAGTCCAGTCCGAACTACAAAAGCCATGTCCTTCCCAGAACGGAATCAAGCATCCGAGGACCGGACCGGTTTCGAGGTAACACCTCTCATCAGCCTGGCTAGCTTGACTCCAGTGGTGTGGAGTGCCTGGGACCCACGTCTGGGCATCCCCAGCGCACTTAGGGCGGAATATGCAAACACAACAGGTGATGGACCGAATGTGGATCAATGTCACACACTCAACCCAGTCCAAAGATCTGGGCCAAAATCCATCGTTTTTTTGCACTCCACACCACCCTGGGTTAGACAATGGCGATATGCAAATCAGCTCTGACCCTGTGCCCCATGGGAACAGTCCAGTCCGAACTACAAAAGCCATGTCCTTCCCAGAACGGAATCAAGCATCCGAGGACCGGACCGGTTTCGAGGTAACACCTCTCATCAGCCCGGCTAGCTTGACTCCAGTGGTGTGGAGTGCCTGGGACCCACGTCTGGGCATCCCCTGAGCACTTAGGGCGGAATATGCAAACACAACAGGTGATGGACCGAATGTGGATCAATGTCACACACTCAACCCAGTCCAAAGATCTGGGCCAAAATCCATCGTTTTTTTGCACTCCACACCACCCTGGGTTAGACAATTGCGATATGCAAATCAGCTCTGACCCTGTGCCCCATGGGAACAGTCCAGTCCGAACTACAAAAGCCATGTCCTTCCCAGAACGGAATCAAGCATCCGAGGACCGGACCGGTTTCGAGGTAACACCTCTCATCAGCCCGGCTAGCTTGACTCCAGTGGTGTGGAGTGCCTGGGACCCACGTCTGGGCATCCCCAGCGCACTTAGGGCGGAATATGCAAACACAACAGGTGATGGACCGAATGTGGATCAATGTCACACACTCAACCCAGTCCAAAGATCTGGGCCAAAATCCATCATTTTTTGCACTCCACACCACCCTGGGTTAGACAATGGCGATATGCAAATCAGCTCTGACCCTGTGCCCCATGGGAACAGTCCAGTCCGAACTACAAAAGCCATGTCCTTCCCAGAACGGAATCAAGCATCCGAGGACCGGACCGGTTTCGAGGTAACACCTCTCATCAGCCCGGCTAGCTTGACTCCAGTGGTGTGGAGTGCCTGGGACCCACGTCTGGGCATCCCCAGCGCACTTAGGGCGGAATATGCAAACACAACAGGTGATGGACCGAATGTGGATCAATGTCACACACTCAACCCAGTCCAAAGATCTGGGCCAAAATCCATCGTTTTTTTGCACTCCACACCACCCTGGGTTAGACAATTGGGATATGCAAATCAGCTCTGACCCTGTGCCCCATGGGAACAGTCCAGTCCGAACTACAAAAGCCATGTCCTTCCCAGAACGGAATCAAGCATCCGAGGACCGGACCGGTTTCGAGGTAACACCTCTCATCAGCCCGGCTAGCTTGACTCCAGTGGTGTGGAGTGCCTGGGACCCATGTCTGGGCATCCCCAGCGCACTTAAGGCGGAATATGCAAACACAACAGGTGATGGACCGAATGTGGATCAATGTCACACACTCAACCCAGTCCAAAGATCTGGGCCAAAATCCATCGTTTTTTTGCACTCCACACCACCCTGGGTTAGACAATGGCGATATGCAAATCAGCTCTGAACCTGTGCCCCATGGGAACAGTCCAGTCCGAACTACAAAAGCCATGTCCTTCCCAGAACGGAATCAAGCATCCGAGGACCGGACCGGTTTCGAGGTAACACCTCTCATCAGCCCGGCTAGCTTGACTCCAGTGGTGTGGAGTGCCTGGGACCCACGTCTGGGCATCCCCAGCGCACTTAGGGCGAAATATGCAAACACAAGAGGTGATGGACCGAATGTGGATCAATGTCACACACTCAACCCAGTCCAAAGATCTGGGCCAAAATCCATCGTTTTTTTGCACTCCACACCACCCTGGGTTAGACAATGGCGATATGCAAATCAGCTCTGACCCTGTGCCCCATGGGAACAGTCCAGTCCGAACTACAAAAGCCATGTCCTTCCCAGAACGGAATCAAGCATCCGAGGACCGGACCGGTTTCGAGGTAACACCTCTCATCAGCCTGGCTAGCTTGACTCCAGTGGTGTGGAGTGCCTGGGACCCACGTCTGGGCATCCCCAGCGCACTTAGGGCGGGATATGCAAACACAACAGGTGATGGACCGAATGTGGATCAATGTCACACACTCAACCCAGTCCAAAGATCTGGGCCAAAATCCATCGTTTTTTTGCACTCCACACCACCCTGGGTTAGACAATGGCGATATGCAAATCAGCTCTGACCCTGTGCCCCATGGGAACAGTCCAGTCCGAACTACAAAAGCCATGTCCTTCCCAGAACGGAATCAAGCATCCGAGGACCGGACCGGTTTCGAGGTAACACCTCTCATCAGCCCGGCTAGCTTGACTCCAGTGGTGTGGAGTGCCTGGGACCCACGTCTGGGCATCCCCTGAGCACTTAGGGCGGAATATGCAAACACAACAGGTGATGGACCGAATGTGGATCAATGTCACACACTCAACCCAGTCCAAAGATCTGGGCCAAAATCCATCGTTTTTTTGCACTCCACACCACCCTGGGTTAGACAATTGCGATATGCAAATCAGCTCTGACCCTGTGCCCCATGGGAACAGTCCAGTCCGAACTACAAAAGCCATGTCCTTCCCAGAACGGAATCAAGCATCCGAGGACCGGACCGGTTTCGAGGTAACACCTCTCATCAGCCCGGCTAGCTTGACTCCAGTGGTGTGGAGTGCCTGGGACCCACGTCTGGGCATCCCCAGCGCACTTAGGGCGGAATATGCAAACACAACAGGTGATGGACCGAATGTGGATCAATGTCACACACTCAACCCAGTCCAAAGATCTGGGCCAAAATCCATCATTTTTTGCACTCCACACCACCCTGGGTTAGACAATGGCGATATGCAAATCAGCTCTGACCCTGTGCCCCATGGGAACAGTCCAGTCCGAACTACAAAAGCCATGTCCTTCCCAGAACGGAATCAAGCATCCGAGGACCGGACCGGTTTCGAGGTAACACCTCTCATCAGCCCGGCTAGCTTGACTCCAGTGGTGTGGAGTGCCTGGGACCCACGTCTGGGCATCCCCAGCGCACTTAGGGCGGAATATGCAAACACAACAGGTGATGGACCGAATGTGGATCAATGTCACACACTCAACCCAGTCCAAAGATCTGGGCCAAAATCCATCGTTTTTTTGCACTCCACACCACCCTGGGTTAGACAATTGGGATATGCAAATCAGCTCTGACCCTGTGCCCCATGGGAACAGTCCACTCCGAACTACAAAAGCCATGTCCTTCCCAGAACGGAATCAAGCATCCGAGGACCGGACCGGTTTCGAGGTAACACCTCTCATCAGCCCGGCTAGCTTGACTCCAGTGGTGTGGAGTGCCTGGGACCCACGTCTGGGCATCCCCAGCGCACTTAAGGCGGAATATGCAAACACAACAGGTGATGGACCGAATGTGGATCAATGTCACACACTCAACCCAGTCCAAAGATCTTGGCCAAAATCCATCGTTTTTTTGCACTCCACACCACCCTGGGTTAGACAATGGCGATATGCAAATCAGCTCTGACCCTGTGCCCCATGGGAACAGTCCAGTCCGAACTACAAAAGCCATGTCCTTCCCAGAACGGAATCAAGCATCCGAGGACCGGACCGGTTTCGAGGTAACACCTCTCATCAGCCTGGCTAGCTTGACTCCAGTGGTGTGGAGTGCCTGGGACCCACGTCTGGGCATCCCCAGCGCACTTAGGGCGGAATATGCAAACACAACAGGTGATGGACCGAATGTGGATCAATGTCACACACTCAACCCAGTCCAAAGATCTGGGCCAAAATCCATCGTTTTTTTGCACTCCACACCACTCTGGGTTAGACAATGGCGATATGCAAATCAGCTCTGACCCTGTGCCCCATGGGAACAGTCCAGTCCGAACTACAAAAGCCATGTCCTTCCCAGAACGGAATCAAGCATCCGAGGACCGGACTGGTTTCGAGGTAACACCTCTCATCAGCCCGGCTAGCTTGACTCCAGTGGTGTGGAGTGCCTGGGACCCACGTCTGGGCATCCCCAGCGCACTTAGGGCGGAATATGCAAACACAACAGGTGATGGACCGAATGTCGATCAAGGTCACACACTCAACCCAGTCCAAAGATCTGGGCCAAAATCCATCGTTTTTTTGCACTTTTTGTAATTTTCTCCCCGAGTGTACTGGGATAGCTCAGACGTGGGTCCCAGAGCCTCCACACCACTGGAGTCAAGCTAGCCAGTGTTACCTCGAAACCGGTCCGGTTCTCGGATGCTTGATTCCGGTCTGGGAAAGATATGGCTGTGTAGTTCGGACTGGACTGTTCCCATGGGGCACAGGGTCAGAGCTGATTTGCATAAAGCCATTATCTAACCCAGGGTGGTGTGGAGTGCAAAAAACGATGATAAATGTGCCCTTGAAAACATGCTGATAAGACAACCAAATTTTGACAAAAAATAATAAAAAACTTTTTCTAATAAACCTTGTGTATCACTCAGTACAGGCAGGCTGGGTGTACTCCAAATCATTAGATAAGTAATCCTGACTGGCTATTTTGTTCTGTTTTCGAAAGATATTTTATATTTGAGGCTTTGTGAGAACACTTTTACAGCTTCAGGTATTTAAGACTGCTGAGTTATGATTACATATTGGGCAGACACAACTCTAGCTTTATACGCTTTACGATTAGACGGCTCCACTGGAGCGTTGCCGCCCCCTCCCCCCCCCCCCCCCCCCCCCCCCCCCCATGATGTTATCTTGCTCTCCTTCCCCATTCTCTTCTTTTTTTCTTCCCTGTCCCCTCTGTCTGTTACTATTTGATTGGGAATCACCAGGTGCCTTGTTTTTGTGTATCCTATGGGGGTGGAAGGTGCAAGTGGAGTTGGGATTTCTATATTGTTGTTTATTGTTCTGGTTTTTATTGGTACTGAGCAAAATTTACTTATACTACACACTATGTAACACTTATGATTCTGCAACTTGCAATGATCTACTTAGTGGTGCTTAGATGACCCTCAGGGATTGCGCCTTAGGTGCCTATCCTGGAATGTGCGAGGACTGTCTAATCCCAAGAAGGTGCGCCATGTCTTGGCATATTTGGCCAGACATTCTTTTCAGATAGCCTTCCTCCAGGAGAACCATTACGCACACCTCCCCATGCACGGCTTTGCAGCATCATGAGATGGCCATCATTGTTTTGCCAATTACAGTTCATATTCCCGTGGGGTGTGTGTTTTGGTTCATCGCTCTCTTCCTTTTCAGGTCTCAGAGGTGGTAGCTGATGATGAGGGCAGACATATTATTGTGTAGGGAGGAGTGTCTATTCTCTTAGTTAACGTATATGCACCAAATGTAGACACTGCTGATTTTTATCCCCAAGGTCGCTACACATATTGACCGCCTAGGGGCGGGCAATATATTTATGGGTGGGGATTTCAATCTCACATTAGATCCCACTGTCGACACTACAGGGTGTGGCCACATCATGAATTCCAAACACTCCTCCTCTCTGGAGGATTTATGTTTCAAGATTTGTTTGTAGATTTGATTAAGAATCCCCAATGGCTTTGCAACATAGGAAAGGGTAGTTTTGTGAACCCTGAAAGGATATTTGTTGGCATAGGAGCAGATTACATTCTTGCCCACCCTACAAGACAACTACATGTCTGGTCTGCCCTGTTCCCATGATGCACTGGGCCAGGGACAGACTAATTTGCATGTAGCCAGGTTCTGAGCTGGGATGGTGCAGTGAGCTAAAAAACGGTGATGGATCAAGCCCTGATCTTTGGACGGGGTAGAAGTGGTCTGCTTAATTCAGACACTCTGTTCATCACCACCCCCTTTTCTGAATCGTTTTTGGCCACTACAGGTGTGGCAGGGTATACTCAGACATGAGTCCCTTGCTCACTGCACCATCAGGATTCAAGCAAGCCGGGCCGACGACGGCTGAAGTGCCAGAAACCGGTCCCCGGAAGCTTGTCTCCTTTCCAGTGAAGAATTGGCTTGGTAGTCTGGTCTGCCCTGTTCCCATGATGCACTGGGCCAGGGACAGACTAATTTGCATGTAGCCAGGTTCTGAGCTGGGATGGTGCAGTGAGCTAAAACACGGCGATGGATCAAGCCCTGATCTTTGGACTGGGTAAGAGTGGTCTGCTTAATTCAGACACTCTGTTCATCACCACCCCCTTTTCTGAACTACAGTTTGGTGGCATGGGCCCAGGGAATACAGGTTGTCCTGTCCACACCACCGGAGAATGTAGTCAAAACCCGCCATCTTGTGCAGATCCACAAACTGTGCCCCTTCACCTTGTCTCCCACACACCAAACAAACGTGTTACTGCTCACAACATCCTTCACAAGAAGGTAAGAACTATTAGGATTTTACATGGGGATTGTCTCCCTTCCAGTTGAGCAGTTAAAGAATCTATTCCTTATAATTAAACAGCTACCAATACAATTGGCGGAGATAGCTATACTTTTATTTTGGTTGGTCTCTGTTCCGATGGTCTGATTCCATGTGGAAAGTGGTGATTTTAAGGGACAGTGTCAGGTAATTGCTGAATATAGTGGAGGAGCGCCTTTTTACTCCTTTCGAAAAACAAATCAATATCCGTTACACTATACCGGTTGGGAAGTTAATCACAGAGGGCCATATGTAGGAAGCCTAATTGCGCTCGCAAATGCTGAAATTCGCAGAATTTCAGCATTTGCAATCGCAATTAGGGCAGTGTGCTATGTAGCACACAAAAACCCACATGCAAAATAAGGAATCGCAAAATTTGCGATTCCTTATTTTGCTATTGCATTTACGGAATCACAAATTGCGATTCCTTAAATGCAATGTAAGAAGCACCCCAGTTGTGCAAATTTTGGCTTAAGGAATCGCAAAATACCACCAACTTCAGGTTAGTGGTATTTTGCAATTTCTTTGAAAAATGCACTTTTTGGCATTTTTCAAAGTGCCATGTGGGCCACATACATTCCCTTAGGGCATGTATGTGGGCCACATGTGCACACATGTTAATTTCAGAGGTGCAAAAGGGTGTCCTATTGACACCCTTACAATCCTGAAATTGCATTCTCAATTTGCGATTCTCTGATTGAGAATCGCAAATTGAGAATGTCTTCCCATATATTCCTATTGGCCTTCTAGCCCATAGAAATGAATGAGAAGGTATTCCTTATTTGCGAATGTCAATATGCGATTCGTAAATAAGGAATAAGTGGGATTCGCAAAACATTTTGCTAATCCTACCTACATTGCGTTTTGCGATTCTCTAATTGTGATTCCCAAAGAATCGCAATTTGAGAATCGCAAAACACAAATTACCTACATATGACCCAGACTATCTAAAGTATAGCAGTGCCACAATGACAATATTGACCAATTGTGTGCTACATAAATGCCTGATGGCAATGACAGGGCGTGTAATGACTCCAATGTATAGACCTACTCAAAAAGAAGAGGAAGACACTGCTAAGGGAAGAAGTCTGATCACAGGGCATCACATCTTGTTTCCGAGTAAACCCAAATAAATATATATTAGGAATAAAAGAACTGTTGTTAATGCCTGCAGAATATTATACCTATTCTGGATCAGTGGAACTTCACAATTCCATACTCTTTACTATAGCCTCACTTTCACTTACTTTGCCATCCAGATCACAAGAAATACCACACAGTTAAAAGTAGGCAAAGAGCCTTTTAATTTTGGGATTTTAGGTACTGCTGCTCAGTATTCAGTCCACAACGAGAGTTCACTGAATTCCTGCTGCCCACTTCAGAAGACAAGATGCACTTGTTTTTAAATTGTTAGAAGATTGATGTTGTATTGATATGAATTAATCAGACTGCTGTAACCGCTACCAAGCCACCAGTCTTTCAAAACAAGCTATTATGCTCTTGACCAGACCTTGGACACAGACGAGTTTAACTCGGATTAGGGTGCTCTTTGTAATGCAGAAAGGCTTAGTGATATTTTTGAAATAAGACAACAATGATTAATTCTCTGTCCTGATGATGATGCCCACAATCTAATAAGGCATCGAAACATCGTCGACTTGTAAAAAAACCCTTATGCAATATGATACTGAAATATTGTAAAAATGCAAAGTTGTGGTTATGAAAATTCACGTCTGTAAATACTGAATACAAGTTCACAGACTTATCGTAGCCTTGCCCTTTTGGCCATTGCTTTTGTTGTTTTGTCTTGTATGTTGTGGGTCACGGCTGTGCCCACTTGTTATTTCAGTGGTCTTATATTTTTGTCTTATTGACTTAAACGCTTAATTAAAACTTCTTGTCCGGCTGGACAATAGACACTACACTTATCAGGTGTTCTGATTATTTGTTTGTAATTCATTCTGTCCATATGTAGGGACCATTGTTTTGTAAAATATGTAAACTACCCAAGGTCTCTGCAACATACCTTTAGGGTTCCCCTGTCTTTTGAAAAAACACAATATTGAGTGATGGCAGGACAACTCCACGCAATCTGCAGAAAGGCAACATTTATAGTTTAAAAGTGTTTACAGTGGGGGCGTGGCTTGAGCGCCGCTTCAGCATGGCGTGTTGCGCTTGAGCTCCGAGGCGAGTTTGGCCCGTCGAGCTAATTTCTCCGTTTCTAGCTGCCCCTAGAGGCGGAAAGGCAGCCTTCAGCAGCGGAACATGCAGGGAGCTGTTTGACGTGGTTTTCCTGAGCTTTTGGTCACCGGCTGCATGTCTTCTATCTCACGCTCCAGAGGCGCTCGTTTTCCTCACGGGCGGCCGCCATTTTACCGCTCTTGACGCAGCTGCAGTTTCTCCTCAGAAGCGCAGCTTTGGCTACAATATTACAGTTGATAGTGGCAGTCCAGGTCGTTTCGTCTATGATGCCTGCAATTGGTAACATTTCTTACTTTTTTCTGTTATTTTCTTGCTGCTTGGCTGGGAATTAAGCTGTCCACGCGCTGTTTCTTTCAGTGCAGTTTTTCTCATGAAGGTGTAGATCTTTTTTTCTACGAATTCGTTACTGTGTTCCCCTGCTTTGTTGTAGCTATTTATTATTTTGCTACTTGCCTGCCCTGCATATAAGTCCGCCGCTATTACCAACGTAGTGCCCATTGAGCTCGGTGTGCTATATCTTTTTTTTTTACACACTCTGCGCAGTTTTTCCTCTTCTTGAGTGGTTGTATACTTTCTCTTGGAGGCTGCTCCTCCATGGCTGCAAATATGGGTCGTCCCTCGACCAACAAAGTCTCCAAAGATACTGGAACGTCGCTAAAAAGGCTTAAGTCAGTGTCTCCTACACCTGAGTCCTCTCAGTCAGACACCACTTCCACGTTGGACACGATACTAGCGCGCCTCAATGAAGTGCATGATATTGCGCAGTCAACGAAAACTAACACAGATTTATTACAAGTAGAGGTGTCTGCTATCAGGAATGACTTTAAAGCCCTCTCTCTTCGTGTTTCTGCTACTGAATCACGAATCAGTTGTGCTGAGGATGGTATGCAAAAACAATCCAGATCTCTCAACCACTTGGAGCGCTCAATGGCGGCATTGCGCAGAGACCTCACTGAGCAGGAGGACCGGAATCGTAGATCTAACCTACGCATTTTTGGTCTGCCGGAAGATTCAGAGAAATCATCTTCCTCTATGATAGAGTTCTTATCCCATTGGATTCCGGACACCTTACAAATCTCATTTAACAGAGACTTTGAGATAGAAAGAGTACACCGTGTTCCAACGTTTCGTCTAAGATGGCTACCCAGCCACGAGCGATCATTTTTAAGCCATTGCGGCATCAACATACTGAACTGATTCTCTCTCATATGCGGAAAGCTAAACAAGTCATCTGGGACGGCCATCGGATCTCAATTTCTCAGGACTTTGCCAGAGATACGGTTATAAGGAGAAAAGGCTTCCTAAATCTTCGGAAACGTCTTTCTGAGATGGGTATTCCCTTTTCGTTTTCTGGTCCATCGAAGATCCGCATTACTTATAAAGGACGCTCCAGAATTTTCGATGAGCCGGCTGATCTAGCTACCTTCCTGGTCAATCAGCTGGAGATAGAGATGGAGATTCAGAAAGCGACCTCGCAGACTCCTGGTGCCTCGGGCACTTGAACTGTTTCCTTCATTTTTTCTTGATGTAATTTTCTGTATGCCTGGTTCTCTCCTCTCTCTTGTTGAGCTTCTATGCCGGTCTTAACTTCCAAGGCTGTTAATGATATTTCTCCGTTCTTCTTGTTTCCATACTCATTTTTGTTCTACTCTTCTTCTTTGCATTTATACTTGTTCGTTCTTTCTATAGTTCTCCTCCTACAAATACTTCTTATTATTTCTCTATTGCTCTCTTGCTCTTTTTTATTCCGCTTCTGGTCTTTTCTTCTTTATTTATTCTTTCCTCTTTTCCATTATGCCTTCTATTTTGATTCTTTAACTGGTCTTCAGCTCTTTTTATCTTTACTTTGAGTCACTTTTCTTTTCTCTTACTCTTTATCTCTTACATACTCATATTGCTTTTTCTGTTATGGGTCATCTTCTATCTTTCTTTTTACTTCTTATTCGGATATTTTCCTACCTTTCTTTTCTCACATATCCGTATATCCCTGCTTTTTCCACGTCAAATTCATAATGTTATTATATACAGTTATAGATTGTTTATTAACTATATAGTTATTTTTTAGGATATACATTTTGATTGTCATGCTGTAACCTATTGTTCATGATTTACCTCATGCTTTTCTTTTTCTTATAAATTGTTCTATTTCTATTCGATACTATAGCTATGTTTCTCATCATTAGATTGTTTAGCTAAATATAAGTATATAAATTGCTTAGTTATAGTTTGACTATCTACATTATTCAGCTGTTTTGCGATGCTACTTTTGCTTGTTACCAGTTCCCCTGTTTCTGCTATCTGGTTATCATATTTCTTTGGGGCTATTGCTATCAATTATTTTTTTCGCCTAGTACGGGTACCTTACTCGCCTTTCCACGTTCTCCCTAGTATGATGTTGGTCTTTTTTAGGCCCTCCCTCCTGCTTCCTCTCTCCCTCCTTTCTTTTCTCTTTTCTTCTCTTCTCTCTTTCTCTTTTTCTTGGATTCCCCAAATGGACACTCCCACGGTGTTTCTTTTGTTTGATGATTGGTTCCTTGTACTTGTGTCGTTGGTCCTTTTTCTGTCATTCATGTCGTCGTTTTTCGGTTTTTATGTTTTCCCATGCCGGGTTTAAATGTATTATCCCTTAATGTTAAGGGTTTAAATCATCCGGTGAAGAGGTCGAAAATTTTAGATTATTGTAAATCTCTGTCTTTTTCAAGAGACCAAGGTCACTAACAAAGAAGCGTTGTTTTTGAGGAAGGAATGGGTTTCAGATGTTTGCTGTTCTGATGCCTTGGGTAAACGAAATGGAGTTCTTACATTGGTTTCAAAGAATTCTGGTTTATCGATACATTCTTCTGAGCATGACTCTGAGGGTCGTTGGCTGTTGTCTAAATTGTCGGATGGCCAGCATGATTTGTATGTGATGAATATTTATGAACCTAACGTTGATGATCCGTCCTTTTGGAAATCGGTTACCAAAAAATTGAATGACACCCCACACTCTGGTAATCTTATTGTTGGTGGCGATTTTAATTTACCAATGGACCCTCTTTTAGACAGGAATTCTGCATTTCAATTTCGTCCTCCTAAATCCCACAAACAAATGCTTAACATGTGTTCCATTACTCATCTTCAGGATATTTGGCGTCTTCATAATCCCACTGGTAGTGATTTTTCTTTCTTCTCTTCGCCTCACTCTTCCTTCTCTCGTATTGACTATCTCCTGGTTCATTCTTCTCTTGTTTCATCTTCTTCTTCTCCGAATATACATCCTATTTTGATCTCTGATCATGCTGCGGTCACTTTTACGCTATCATCCTTTGCCCCTAAATCACGCGCTCGTTCGTGGAGATTGAATACCGAAGTTTTACATGATTCTTCTCAGGTTAATGAATTTTCTAAAGCTATAGATACCTTTTTCCATGAGAACGAAGGCTCTGTCTCTTCCCCAATTGTTCTATGGGACTCCTTTAAGTGCACTTTCCGTAGTCAAGTCATTAAATGTATGTCCAAACGTAATTCTGATATTAAAAAAGAACTTACGGATTTGTCATCTGAAATAAAGACTCTGGAAGCTTCCTTTAGGCAATCTAAGGATCCAACTTGTTTACAGCAAATAAAATTACTTAAATACAAATATAATACCATTGTTAATAAAAGAGCCCATATTGGGGTACAAGCTCAAAAATCCAAGAAGTTGTTGTTAAAAAATCGGGCTGGGAAAATTTTGGCTGCTACATTGAAATTTCAGGATTTCTCTTTTAAATCCTCGCAGATCTCTTCTATTACTGACCACACCGGCTCTAAAAAATTTCAAACAGAGGAAATACTTGAAGTGTTTCGCGACTTTTATAATAAGTTGTATACTCCTTCTGATCAATCCTCTTTTGACCCATGTCAAGCTTTTTTAAAATCGGTTCCGATTCAGTCGGTCTCTGATGATGATCGCTCCTTTTTAAATAAACCTATTTCCCCCGAAGAAATCGAGTCTGCGGTTAAAGCTACTCGGTCTGGCAAGGCTCCAGGCCCTGATGGTTATCCAATTTTATTTTATAAAACTTTTCTCCCTACGCTTGTCCCCAAATTAAAATCTGTTTTTGATTTTTTTATTAAAGATGGGTCTGTTTCTGGTACGGCCGCTGAAGCTACTATAGTAGTGATCCCGAAAGAGGGGAAAGACCATTCGGATCCCAAAAACTTCCGACCTATCTCTCTCCTTAACATGGAAGCAAAGATTTTTGCTAAAATCCTGGCCAAAAGATAAGAAACCTTTGTCCCTCTTCTTGTTCATCCTTCCCAAACTGGTTTTGTGAAAGGCCGTCTTGCGCGAGACAATATACGCACTTTCTGTCATATTCTAGGTGCTGCTAAATGGTCTCAACTTCCTGCCGCGGCCTTGGCCCTTGATGCGGAAAAGGCCTTCGACAAGGTCTCTTGGCCGTTTCTTCGTGCTGTCTTATGCGCGCACAAACTGGGCGACTCTTTCATTAATATGATAATGTCCTTATATTCTCAACCCAAAGCTAACATTAGAGTTAATGGCGCTACGTCCTCGTTTTTCAATCTTAGTCAGGGCACTAGACAGGGATGTCCCTTATCCCCGCTTTTATTTTTATTATCTATTGATCCTCTTCTTCGTTTGATTGAGCTACATCCTGATATCAAAGGTTTTTCTTTTGGCCCTCACTGTATTAAAACTGCTGCATACGCAGATGACGTTCTTATTTTTTCAGATGATATTGCTTTGGCAATCCCTGCTATTTCTAACACCATTTCCCTATTCTCTTCGGTTTCAGGGTATACCCTAAATAGAGACAAGACGGAAATGTTTCCTTTGAATACCTATTGTTTCCCCTCTCATATGGGATCAGCGGGATTTAAGTGGCAGTCTACACACTTGAAATACTTAGGAATTTATTTTTGTTCTACTCTGTCTACCACTGCTGCCTATAATGAGTCCCAGACTATACTTAAAGTGTGTCGTCTTTTGGATACATGGTCTCCGAAACATATTTCATGGTGGGGTCGCCTCCAGACTCTCAAAATGATGATCACGCCGATTATTAATTTTGTTTCATCCATGCTGCCGATTAAATTGTCAGATTCCTTTTTTCGCGAAATTGATATTCTGACTTCTAAATTTTTATGGAATGACAAACGTGCTCGACTTGCATACAAATTTTTGCGTCGTCCTTGTTATATGGGAAGTTGTAATTTTCCTGATTGGGATAAGTATCAGACTGCATTTTTGGCCTCTCAAGGTGCTTTATGGTTCTCTCCGCCATCTCCTCATGTTCCTTCTTGGCTGCTCATAGAACAGGAATTAGCATCCCCTTTGCCTACTGCCTCTTTTTGCACTGCATCTACTTTGCATATCCTGTTTTCCCGCTCTATCATTCTTGATACAATTGCTGCGGTCAGGAAAATAGACAAGAAGGTGGCAATTCCGTTACATAAAACTAGGTGGACATCTATATGGCGAAATTCCAAAATTAAACTCAACATTACTCCCAACCTTATGGCCTATTGGGCAGATAAAGGGATCTCTCTTGTTAAACATCTCTATGGTGTTTCTGACGAACCACTACCTTTCTCTACCTTAGCTCAGAAGCATTCTTTAACGAATCTTGATTTTTATACTTTTCTTAAACTTAAAGTGGCCATTGCCAAAGTTCGTCTTCATCCTACTTCGTCTACCATCTCACTTTTTCATATTTGGATTAAATCTTGTCAAGTTGCCTCCAAAATTTATAAATTTTTTTTGCATATGTCTCTGGTTTTGATTGTATCACTTGTATTGTATTTTATGCTCACGATTCTGATCATTATTCTCATCAATAAAATCTTCTTGAAATCAAAAAAAAAAAAAAGTGTTTACAGTGAATGAGGCTGCCAGGAGTGAATTTTGCTATGCTCTCTGCTGTATAATATAGACTGTGTTGCATATTAAAATGTATTAGTTTTGGTCTGTAATTCTGGGGCATATCTTTAACCTGCCCACAAAAGTTTCGCCAATTTTTGTCCTGTAACGATCTACTCAGCTCCATTTCCCAAGACCATCTGGCAGCCAGTGGGGGCAGCACCATAAAATTCAGAAAATGCCTATTGTAGCAATGATATAGTTTTACCACTCTCCAGATCAACTTGGTCAACATTGCCAATTTTGCCTGGCCTTAGAAAAGCAAATAAAAGTTGACCTATCTTGGAATGGTAAGTAAAACAAATAATAAGATGGCGGCCGCATCATGCTATATGCACACATGCATATATGAGTCATTGTCTTCTTGCTGGGGCGCTGTGGTGCCATGACGCATACACACGTTTGTATGAATATGTGCATATACAAACTTTTGGGCTTTTTGTTGCCGATTCTGCACAACATCGGCAAAAAGCACTGGCAAAGCCAATAGATCTGCATTGTTAGCCAATATGCGAGACCTATTGGCTTTGTTAGTGTTCCTTTCTTTTTTTTTGTTTTAACTGCCAGGGTCAGTACCTTTCCCAGACATCAGATGGCAGGGTAATACATGTGAATCAAAAACAAACATGAAGTGCAAAACTGTAACAAGTAATGTTACCCTAGCTTGTGATCCAAGTACACTCGTTGTCCCTCTTGTACTTTACTCTGTTGTAATTTCTTACTGAACACGCCCTGTGTTGTTCAAACACAGTGGAAAGAGACCTTCTGGTCATTATAAGTCTGCTTGACAGCGGGGGTGGTTCAAAGCCCCTTTTGTGTTTATTACTGTTAGAATTAGCGCTTTGTTCTGAGTCTGATGTGATATTTTAATGGTAGTAGCCTTGCAATTTTTAAATGAAGTGGCCTACTTAAACTTTTCATTGTTGCCGCAGTGTTACTGAAAGGAAACATATCTAATAACTGTTTTCTGATCCTTATTTATGCTACAATGTGACTTTTGTAATTTTGATAGCGCTGCTGCTTTCCCTAGTTGTACCTCCCTTCTTGTTGTCAGGATGTGTTTGAGTGATTTTTCTCCAAATCCAATTTTTGCTTTTTGTCTGCAGGGTACGAAGCTCTTGACCTCCAATAAGAATGCGAGACAAGCACGACATAACAGCCTGGAGGAGACGCAGAAGGAGGATTTGCACTCTTCTTATGCCTCTGGGGTTGCCAGTGCAGGGGACTCTGCACCCTGTACAGAATTACCAGACTCTGACTGTAGCGGCTCGTCAACCAGAACTGAGAAGAACTTGATCAGTGCCCTCCTGAGATTGTGTTTTAGTAAGGTACCAACAGGCATCAGAGACTGGAGAAAAAAGCGCACACACCAGGAGTGGGAAAGGCTACGAGAACGAGATAGGGGAGGGGAATGAAATTGCACATTCTTCGACTGCAGTGCAAAGCTTGAAAGTAAAACAGCTGAACCAGACAGCATTTTCCAGGAGATTAGAATGTAGAAGCAGACCTTGAGTAGGGAGCATAAATACATATTGTAGAAAATTCCAGGAGGCAAGAGTTCCCCAGCAAGTAGCAGAACAGTTTTGGATCTGGAGGGATGTATGCTAGCTGGAATCAGAGCAGGTGAACATTACATCAACTCACAGGAAAGAGGGTGGTATCAGAAAGTGGGCAGAATCAGTGGTTTCTTACTGTGGTGTGGACAGAAAAATTGAGTAAAAGGAGGGTGGAAATAGACTCTCTTCAACAAAGTTCAAAACACATAAGCAGTTCTGCTCTTGTGAGACATCTGCGTGGCAGAGAATCTCTTAACTTGCGTGTAGGCAGGCTCTCTTCCAGGGATATGAGTGTAAAAGCGTTTGCAGCAGAGAGACTCCCTACTCACTCTGGTGGCATCCATGTGTAGCTTTTTCCTAGTTTTGTTAATCCGGAATTGGATATCCACAATCTCTGTCCTGAAGGTGTGGATTATGACAAATGTGTCACTTGACATCTTTGCTTTATGAATGTCTAGTGGAATATTCTCTAACCTCTTCCTATGTTGGGTAAAATAACCACAGATGTATGCATATTTAGTCCATAAAATGTTTAATTAACAGAAACTGTGAAAACATTCCCTAACGCCTTGGCCTCCCTAATGCTGAAGGTCCATTGGTGGATAAAAAGCACTCTAACCAGGGTGGCGAGCACAACCCTCTTGCTTTCTGTCAGGAGGAACTCTTTCCACCTAATGTCGTGGACTGTCAGAGACAATAGTAGAAGTGTTCACCCTTCTTTCAATTCCCACTCCACAAACTCCAGCTCCCCTTAGCTCTACGCAAGGAAATCTGGTACCTGAATGAATGATTGTTTGGGAGAGGGTGAGGAGCTACCACTGTCTTGCCAGCATGGACATTAAAGGGTCTTGCTGGGCATTCAATTTTCAGTTCTTTTTCTGTTTCCTATGACAGTGGTGAGAAAAGCCACCATAAGGCAAGGGGTAAATAGTTCTGCTATCTCCTCATTGGTCATATCCGAGGTGAAGAATTTGGCAATGGGCCTCGTCACAAGAAAGTTCAGGGTACAGAGGCTATTTGATGACGTCTTTCTCTCTCCTGTTGCAGAAAATCAGGTTGGCGCTGAAAGCACGCGAGAACCTGCTGCTTTTAGTCCTTGTAGCCCAGCAGAGAGAAGCGATTCAGCTCGTGGAGGCCAACAGACTCAGCCACTCAGTGACAGAGAAGCTGTGCGAGCTGTACAGTGCTGTGCCTGACTCAGCACATCCCGCAGACATCAGCACGGTGGAGAGAGTCGGCTGGAGGTATGGGTGCATACTGCCTAGTGTATGACACTGAATTGCACATTAAATTACTTTGCTCATTGTTCATCCTGGGTTGAAGCAGGTGTCTGTGAGTTTTAAGTTTAGGGTTGGAAATAGCGAGTAGATTGCCATTTAGGTTTTTGGAAGCGATTAATGTACTGAGGACGGTGTCATTGATCTTTTTCATACTACTGAAAAATGCAGTTTGATTCAGTGACCATATGAAAACATATCTGACTTAAAAACTCATTTATGGCTTGGCAAAACACGCATGTGGGCCAGAAGCAGAGGGATAGCTTTGACTTGACTGGGCTGTGGAAACACCTTCACCATAAGCTTGGCATTATGGTCTATTATTTAGGATGAATTGGTGTGTGCACCATGTATGAAGGCCTTTTGGTATGTTACCCCAAGCAAAGAAGGATGTTTTTTATGCTAGGCAATCAAAACCATTAGACCGTTTATGCTTCTTAGTCCCTCATTTAAATATTTGACAGTATTTTGTTAATACATTCCTCTTTGCAGAGTATCATAGAAAGTCCATGTAGAATTGTTGTGTTTGCAGTATGTGCTGCTGTTGATCATTTGCTCTTGTGTTGGGCGTGAATGTTGCAAATTGTTTTTGTTTAAAGTAGAGGTTTCGGTTTCAGGGTGACCCATGATGCCTCCCCCAAAACCCAAAATGCACCATGACCTATACTTCACCTGAGATAGTGTTAAACCATAAAAGTGAGAGTAAGTAGGCCTAGAGAAGTAAAGCAAGAAAGTCTGTGTGTACTCATTTGTGAAAATGTATTTAAACATTAGTTACTGTTCAAAATGTCTCACCATGTTCTTGCATCTAGGGAAGTGGGAGGGCACATGTAATCCTACTGCAGCAGAGATATTCTGTTAGAAATTGGGTTACGCGTTGACTGTGGTGTGAGCCCTGGTCAAGCAGCAACCACAATCTGAGCCAGGGTAAAGCAAAAGTGAAACCCCAAATGAACTGGTGCTCAGCCTCGTGGTAGCTTGGTACAAAGCAGACAGGCTTAAATTAAAGGCAATTCATAAAGTATGTGTGCAACACCTCAAAAAGTAAAACAGCAAAAACACCACACAAAAAGATCCAACACCATCTTAGAAAAATAGAGCTTCATTTAATAAATAAAACAAGACCAAATCGACTAAATCAAATCAGTAAAATCGGAGTTATGACATTTTGAAGAATAAACTGTAATATAGTGCCTAAAAGCATAAATCGCCAACTGCAGCTATCTGGTCTGCTGGGCCGGGTCAAAGTCAAAAGTTCAGGCCGACCACGATGGAGCCCGGCTCGAATACACTCCCACATTAGTCCCACTGAAGGTTTAGCTTATCAAGTTTTGTGCCAAGAGCCCCATTCATGTGGAAGAAGATCACTTGGAGCAAGGAGAGCATCATTGGCTGTGGTCAGTGAGGAGCTGGCTGATTGTTGCGCTGGCGGTCCACGCGAGCGATTGATGCATGCGGTGTGAAGAGACAGACTTGTGACGGCTTGAGGTGATTTTTCATGCAAGCAGCACAGTTCCAGCGTGAACGGGCCTGTTCGCTGTCGGGAAGATCCTAAAGGCTTGAATTTAAAAGCTCAAGAGCCACACCAACGGCTCAGGACCTGAAAGACGCCTTTTTGGGGTCAGGAAAGACCGGTCCATCAGCTGTGAGGAAGCCTGTTATGTCCCTAAGGCTCAGGTAAGGGGGCCAGCGGACTACACCTTTGAGTCACTGTGGGATCCTATGTTCAAGATGGAGTTGCAGGCCAGTTCTTCTTCCGCAGGCAAGATAACAGCAGGTCATCACAACAGGGCAGCAGCTCCTTCAGAGTGCCAGTCCAGGTGTGTGGCACTCCTTGTAGCTGCACAACCAGTCCATCTTTTATACCCTGGTGTCCCGGTTCTGGAAGTGGGAGAAGCTTTTAGTCAGTGTATTTGAAGTGCATGGAATTTTCTACCTCCCGAACCCTGGCTCCAAGCTAGCTGAAGTGACAATGTAGGGTCGTTAGGACCTTTGTGTGGAGGCAGAGCACAGCCCCCAATTCTGCCAGCAGATGGCCCATTCAGGCACTTCTATTCTCTCTATTGTGTGACTGTCTGGGAGGAATTCACAAAGTCGAACTGTCAGCAACACCCAGTCATGTTACCCAAGACATGCTACAGGCACAAAAGGGCATCTAATCTGTGCCACCGGTCGCAGCTGCCCTCGCAGCAGGACCCTCCAGCCATATACTACGGTTGGTATTGTATCCATCAGCTGGACCTCACCATACCAACTATATCAACTTCAGACCTGCCTTTACATTAACTGTACTGACTGCGATATCCTGATCCTTGAGCACCCGAGGTAGTTCCTTACCTCTTGTACAGACATCTTCTCTCTCAGGCATATATTTTAAGTCCTGATGATGGCCCCCATATTTCAATGAGGGATCGAAACGCCAAGGAGAACCAGGACTATTCTAAATATGATTTATTGATATATGAATAGCATGGTTACTAAAAATGTGGCACTAATCCAATATTTGTGAAAACACATTGTAAATGTCTTGAGAAGCAAGGGGGTGCCCCCAGAAAAGGGGGAAAGTATGGGGTGCTTGGAATAGTTTTAGGGGGAATATATGTACCCCCCCCAGCGGCCGAAGAAGCGTTAGTGGAGCTGGATTCCCCATGATCCCAGAAAGTAATGGAATATCTTATTCTGCAATATGGTACTGTGTAATTGTCAATAATGAAACTAATGTTTGTCACCTGATGCTTTTATTTTACTTTGTTAAAAAAAACTTTAAAAAAAATGTTACTGCAGTTGTGTTTGACACCCCTTTGCCTGATATATTATTTGACACCAGTACTTCAATTTGCAGGTCTCCACCTCCCCATGAGGATGAAGAAGTGTTTCCAGGGAAAGAGGCTTTGGATACTTTTATGCTCTGGGTTGATTTCTGTGATCATCTTGTCAAAGAGGCACACCCGGTAAGACTTAGAGGATGGTAAGCAGTGGATATTTACCTCTTGCCCTTCTAAGGCTGAATGGCTGAACTCAGTCGCGTATGTATGCAAGATGGACACGAGTCGTGCTCATACAAAGAGAAATAAACTGTGGGCCCTTTTGGTAACATGTCTAGGTGGAGAAACCCCCTCCCCCCCTTCACCCCCAATGATTAGGCCAAATGGGGTTATCAGATGTGGTGTCTGTCAAAGCCTAGCCCATAAAAGTCAAAACCCTCTTCCTTTACTGAGAAACCCAGCTCTGTTCGGTGGTAGGGCAGATGGTTAAATGGAAAACTAGACGGTCAGTCACAAGTGAGTGTGGCCCATGAGGACAATTTAAAAAAAGAAAAGACTCAGAGGATGGTGTTTGGGTGCAGGAACACATTGAACTTAGTTTGTATTTTGATTCAGGAGCATATTTCAAGGGGTTCAGGTTGGCCTGTACAGAGCAGCCAAGCCTGCTTTCTCTCCAGTCAACTCTTGTTAGTGTTGGAATTCAGGAGCATATTTTGTGGAGGGGTCCAGGCTCCGCCACGCCGCTTAGCTAAGTCTGCTCTCCTTACAGCAGTCTATTGGCTGTGTTCACAGCAGTCTATTGGCTGTGTTCGGAAGTGATAACACAAAGGGTGAGGGGAGGAAGGCTTGTAAAAAGTCTAAACCACTGACAAACGCTCTGGGTGGCATTCCACCCCATCTGTTTTCACCCGTTCTGCCACTCTAACAAGAGGTCCTGTCTTATGCAGTTCAACACTGACCCTGCTCCTCATGGGAAAAGTTGATGTGAACTACCTTCTGGAAGGGGCCTCACCTGGCAGTTTAGGGTGGACTGTCCCATCAGGACTAGGTTTTATACTGTTTTGCGATAGGCAGGCCTCTTTCCAGAGTGGCACAGTGGATGAAAAACTGTGGGTTTGAATGCTACCCAGAGTAAATGGCAGTGGTTTAGACTATTTGCAATTATCACTTCCATCACCATTTGTGTGTTTGATGTAACTCTCCAAGTGGACAAGAGTGTGCCCAGACATATGTCCCTTATTGAGTCTGCCACAGGATTCAAGCTGTACCTCATTGACAAGGCCTAAAAAAGATGTAACTGGTGTGGGGTTGTTTGTGTTCCCTTCTGGAGGGAGCTTCATTTGGCACTTTGGGACGGGCTGTGCCAGCAGGGTCATTACTGATTTGCATAAGGCAGGCCTCTGTCTAGTGTGGCACAGTGGGCAGAACATGTTGGGCTGGAATCCTACCCATAGGAATTGCCAGTGGTTTAGGCCATTTGCAAGCATCTCTTCCATCACATTTTGTGCGGTTTTTGTGTTTTTTAAAAACTTTATTTATAATTTTACTACAGCATACCAAAGCAATTACAGTTGTTCACTGTCTTTGACATTACAATTGGAGAAGATGAGATGATTCGTAATGTATCAATACAGTAGTGTCACAGCATGTATCAATAAGAAGAGAAGAAGCAGCCAAGCTTTAAAATACATTCCGAAAGGCCCATTCCCATCCCTGAGCACAACCACCCACCGTCCAGCAGCAGGTCAACAAGCCCATCCAAACCCAACAGTTACAGTTGTGGCCATATAGTCAAAGAGATGCGGTACCTGCAGGGAACAGCATAGCAATGCATAGCGAACAATTGGAAATAACAAAACAGGTTACCCCACCCCGGCAGGGACTATGCCCCGTTCCAGTTGCGAGTCGCCGGCTTGTCGAATGGTTTCCCCATAGGACCTCTATGGTCCCCAAATATCCTTGGGACGGGAGGAGCTAGGCAGTGTGCCGGAATATACTTCGGTACTGGTGTTACAGTAAGCCAGGCTTTTTAGCCAACTGCATAGTGTATACCGATTTCTCTCTTTGCTAGCAGCAAACAAAGGGATACAAATATCATAATGCTTTTGGGGAAGTTAACCACATAACCCATGAGTGCCACTTCAGGCGTGGGGATGAGGGAAAGCTCGGTTATGTCACCTAGTGTTTTGTGCACCTTCACCCAATATGTCTGTAGTTTTGGGCAGGTCCAGGTAAGGTGCCCAAAATCAGCGTGTGGGGCGTGGCATCTACGGTAGGAGTGGGGTCTAGACAGATTTAGTCTATGGGCTCTGGCAGGAGTGATGTATATTCTACGCAAGATTTAAAATGTTGTAGTTATGCCTGCTGTTTAGTGAAATTTCCTTTGTTACTTCACAACATTTGGCCCATTGACCGTCCTTAATGGGGCGGCCCAAGTCACACTCCCATTCCCTGCATGTTCTGCCATCGTCAACCGGTATCATCCCCAAGCATGCCCTATAGAGTTTAGATGTAAGGTGAACCCCGCTTTTGCTCTCAATGATGATCGAGAGTGGAGTGAAAGAGTCAGGTTTGATGTGAAACACTTGGCAGCGCGGCGCGTAAAGCCGAACAAAGCCGCCCCAAAACAAAGCTATCCATAAATGAGGCGTCGTGAAAACAGACACATTTTGTGCGTTTGATGTTTTGGGGAATGAGCCTCATTCTTTAGGAGCATGTCCTCAAAATGAATTAACAGCTTGAATGAGGTCTGGAGCACATTCTTGATGGGTGTCGAGCAGCTCTGGACAGTCCAGTATGATCACCTTACACAGAGAAGTTTGCTCTCGGGGATAGCTTCTCACCAGGAGTTTTAGGAAGCCCTGTCCAGCACACAGGCATATTCTACTCAGTGAGAAGTTAGAAGATCCTGGAATTTAGGAACACATTCTCTAATCGACCTGCCACGATTGGTGCTGTGTAGTCAGCACACTGATGTCTTTTTTTCCATACTTTTGGGGACAATCCTACCTTCCTTGAATTTGCACAAGCTTGTGCTTTAGTCCCTATTAACGTAGTGCCTATGAATTATTTTTTCAAAGCTGTAAGATATTTCTTGAGCTCTCCTTCTGGGTTAGTTTGAGATTCTGATCAAAAAAACGTGAAGATTTATCAGTGTCACGGGGCTGTCACCCGTAGTGTGTAAAGTAGAGTGGGAAATCCATATTCATAGTATAGACTGGAATGGCATCATTGTGTGCTTGTTAAAACCCGTTTTTCTGGCTACATTGCTTATTTGTCCTCCTCCCGCTCTTTCTTTTGTTAGCTCTTGGCATCTGTGCTGTCAAAGTCCATATCTGACCGACTCTTTTACGGGTTGTTGCAGCCACAGCTCCTTCAAATGTAAGTATGCAAGACATGCTTCGCTGTGACTCTGAAGGTGCTTGTGAGTTTGTTTCTGTTGTAAGCTGTGTGTGGGAAATGGGTGCACTGGAAGTGGCTGGACTGAGTGCACTGACAGAGCTTCTTTGTGTGTGTATTTCAGAGCAAAATAGGAGATGATGATGATGCAGGTCAGGATTGATGTACAGATTGAGAGTTGTATATGGATCTCAGTACTGGTATTGTAGATCAGGACTGTAGTACAGCGGTGTGTGGGCTCCGTTACTGGAATTGTGAGGGGTGCTGCCAAACAGGACTGTGGAGAAGTCTGCGTGTTGGTTCCAGTACCAGAATAGCTGGTGGTGTTGCAGGTCAAGCCTGAGGTGCACTGGGAGAGTTATATGTGTGTTCCATTACCAGAATAGCAGAAGGTGCTGAAGGCCATGACTGATGTGAATTGACTGAGTTGTGTGTGGATTGCAGTACTGGAACATTGGCAACCAGTGCAGGGCCTGACTGGGTTGAATTGGTAGAAATTCTGTGTCTCAGTAACACAATATGGTAGTAGGGTAGATGCAACAACTGGCATTGAGGCGCCCTGTCATTTATGCACGTGGGTTTGAATAACAAAATGGCAGAGCAGCTGCAGGTCCAGATTGAGGTGGAGATTCATCAGAATTTGCTGAGGTCCTCAGTATTTCTGTTCCTGGTACAAAGTTACAGACGCGCTGTGTCCTTCCTTCTGTATTGCAGGTCTGAGTATGGCATACTGACCTCCACCGCAGTCATTACGGCTGTTGTCCGGCAGATTACAGCCCCGGCGCTCTTGGAGGAGGTGGTCTTCTTTCTGCTGGGCAGTGAGAGGCGTCGCGAGGCTCACACAGACTCGCACCACCGGCATCCGTTGCGCGGCCAGCTGATCGAGCACTGCAATCACTTGTCTGACGAGGTATGTGCTGCTCTAAGGAATGAGGTTACCAAGAACCTTACGAACTGAAATTATGTCTTTGGATTACTTACCCGGGCTCACATTGCGGGCACCTGGGTTTGACCTGAGCCACTAACGTATGCAATTACCAATTATTCCCCAAAAATATTGTATGTTGCAAAAAGAAAATAAATATTTCTTAATATGCCCCCAATGTACACACTGATGTGTAAAAACATGTAATTGTCAAATACACTATAAATTACTTTCACACAATTAGCACCTGTAACTTCACAAATGTATTTTTTTTTTAAAGCATCGAACATGACCTATGTCCTTGCGACTAGAACACCACTGCTAAGCAGCTGGAGCAGTCCGATTCTATGCGGCTTCTCATCCAAGTTACCACTTCCTTCTCGCAGTTTAGGTTCACTCCACTCTTAAAGCGGTACCTGTCCCAAGGGTCTACCTAGGGGAAAAAATAATTTCACTGGGATTTTCTTGGGAAATCTTTCCTACCTCAGGGTATCAACCCATCCTTGGTATAGACATTCTGTCTTGGAAAAGGATCAGCATTACCTACGGAATAATTACTAGTCTTAACCTAATTTCTCCAATAATTTGCCAAATTCTAAATCTAGCCCTTTGAGTCCAGTCCAGACCTCCCGTCCTCCACAGTTACTCCCTTTCTACACATTTCTTTTCCTCCTTCTTTCTCTATATATCTTAATGTTTAATTTTCATCCACACTTAGTCCTCCCCTCAACCCCCTGTTTCTTTTCTGTCCAACTTTCCTCATTTTTTCATTCTCCCAGTTCTTGTTATCACATTACTCTTGTCTTTCACTCCTGTCACTCCTTCTCTTCTCTTTCATTCTCTTTTGCTCAGTTGTCTCTCCATCCCTTTGCCTTTTGTTTCTCACCTCCATATGCCCATTACACCTTTCTTATTCCTTCCCATCCTTTCTATTGATCCCTCTCCGCCTTTCTCCAACCATATCACCTATCATATGCTCCCAGTATGGAGCTGGCTCTTTATATAGTGGACAAAACGTAGGCACACTGTGCAGAGTCCAGGCAACCCTTATTGGTTTACAGAGGCAAACATGACAACACTAAATCCTCTCCTTTGTGGTAGTGTGGGCGAGCAGTTTAGGCTTATCAGAGGGTAGTGCTAAGCATTTGTTGTGCTCACAGAGACAATAAAGGGGGCCCACACACTCCAGAATAAATTCGAGACCAATTTTGAAAAAAAAGTCATATTTTTATGTACATTTTTTTTTTTGTAAGATTTTTGAAAACCTTTATTGTGCAGATAGTAGCATACAAATACGGGCCTACAACCAATTAGGCTGGCCACGAAACAATCTGAAAAGCACGTAAATCAATAAAGAGGCCTCACAGCAGTCACCCAGTATATTGCGAACTAGTAGTTCAATCGTAGAGGAGCTGAGTGTGGCCGCCGGATGTAGGATCAAAGAAGGTTAATTTTATAATAGAAACTATAGCAGGATCAGTTGCAGTTTAATCATCTGAGTGCCCATAGCGGGCCACGAATCAAGCAGCAAAACATTAAGGCATCAATAAAAACGGTTATCAGCAATAGTCTACAGCAAACAGAATATAGATGCCATATTTCCAATCAGTACCCATCGTAGCCCGCCACGTGCACACAGACCACCAAATTATTGTACTTATACATAACTGAGTAACCAGAACGGCAAAAGGAGTTACAGTCATTCTCTATACTGACCCAGAAGATAAGGAAAGGGGGGAACGCTAAAAAGGAAAGAAAAGAAGGAACGCCGTGCTGCTGCATGCGCCCCCGCAGCGATAAGGGCGAGCAAAGTGACTGGGGACCACATTATTGGGGGTGGGGCGGTCAAGTCAGGATATATGTACAATCAATATTGTATAAAGTAAGAATACCTCACCCCCCCCCCCCCCCCAAGCAATCACAACGTGGGAAACACGCACATCCACGGCGTCCTAAGAAAGGGACACAAAAGAGCCGTAGAAACTAAAAAACGGTCAGAAAAAGACCCCAAATCACCCACCCCACCCTGCACCCCTGCAGAAGGCTACGGCCTACCCCCCCAGCAGCGTGCCTGTCGCCCTAAATAAGAGACCCGAAATATAGAAAAAGTTAGAGAGAGGGAAAAAGAAACCAAAGAGACAAAAAGGAAAAAGAACCAGGGGAGAGGAAGCCATCAATCGAACCATTCGGCCCCTACCCCCCGCCATCACACACATTAATGCAACATCAAAACGAAATCGACACAGTCTCGGGTATCATAAACCTTCGAAGGAGTCGTCCATAGTATCATGGTTGAGGGCACTCCTCATCTCCATCCACAAACCATTAGTTCTCCGGGTCCAGAACCGGCTCACCCCTGTACTTTCCTAGCCATCGCTACCGCGCGTGGTAGAGTAGTGGGCAGCAAACAATTCAAAGTGGAGAGGCCGTATGGTCGAAGCAGGACAGACCATGGGAGCGAACCAGAGGACTCCAGCAACCAGCGGCCAAGCAAGAACTTTTTGCGGCAGTCTAGACGTTTCAGCAACGACAACGGGAACAACAAACAGTGTGGGTACAGTCTCACCGCCCAGGAAAGTAGAGTCGTCCCCGCAGAATAACACTGAGGTTTCGCCGGGGCAGTTTGAATCGGCAATCTACGTTGTTCCCCATCCAGTCGAGCAGGAACGGGCTCCGGCGCGGCGCCCACGCCCGCGCCCGCCACGATCAAGGCGACCCCGGGATCCGGGGTCGCTGGTGTAAAATCTTGCCGATGCACAGTGTCAGCACTCCTCACGGCAACAGAGGGGGACGAAACAGCACACACTCGGAGTCGAGCCGCGTCCATGAGGGACGGTCCGACAGTAATGGCAGCCGTCCTTCTCTCCAGCACAAGGGCGTCGAGGGCCAGGGTCGCGCGCAAAGTCTTTAAGGCGTCAAGAACATCTCCAAGCGTGGGCTCCCGCTCACACGACCAGACCCCCGTACACTTCAGCGACACAAATTCGCCGCCCTGGTTCAGTCCGTGACTCAGGGCACCGGCCGCCATCTTGCAGATCCAGCTGCATCCCCGTGCGCCTCAACTTCTGGAGCGGGCTCTCAAGCAAGGCCACCGCGGGAGCCCCCTCGAGCCCCAGGAATGACAATCTGGGTGCAGAAAGGAGAGCCACCAAAAGGGGGACCGCCAGCGCCACCGCCCCGCGGGCGCCGCACGCCGACTACGGGCGCAAGGCTTCAAGATGGCCGGACAAGGCAACAAGGGGGGGAGCCCTTTACAAGGTCTTCCCCCATCCACGGCGTGCCGCACCTCACCACGGGGCCCTCCGGCCGCTGGACCGGGCCCGATCCGTTGCCATCGGCATAACCGCACCACGGCCTCTCCCAGCCGACCTCTCCTCTCCACCAGGGGCCGCCGTCGACACCATCTCGCCGGCTGACCTCCACAGGCAAGTCCCCGGTCTCTACGCCGCGGAGGCCCCAGGCCAAGCAGGGGTGTAACTTCGGATCCGCCGCTCGCAGGAGCCCCCGGGACAGATGGTGAGTACAAGCTTTCCTTCGTCTTTCCGTGTCTTCCCGAGTATGTCGTCTCGGGGCAGGATGCGTGCCAGGATATGTGTGTTGGGCAGGAAGGCTAGCGGAGCCGAGCTACATTGCGGCCATCACGGTCGCGAGCTTGGCTCCTCCCCCCTTTTTATGTACATTTTGATACCAAGAACTTCGTTATCAAGTAAGTACTTTTTAAAATATCGATTTTTACTGGTCAGTAAAATGTTCACTTAAATGCGTCTTTATGCAGCCTTGCTTTACTATGGGGAAAAAGGCATATGTTGTACGCAGTTATTTACGGTCGTTTTCTGGGGGGCAAAATTCAGGACAGCTGGACCACTCTGGAAGTGGGTCTCTGCGGTGCTGACGTCCCTCGACGGATGCTCAGTCTCGGCGCTGTTAGAGTCCCGATTGTACTTAAACAGGCCTTGGTTGCTGCTATGGGTCCGATATCCCGGGTATTGGTGCTGTGCGGCTCTGGTCAGTCCTGCTGCCCTCTCTTTCGGTGGGGGCATATCTGACCTTCAGGAGCGGAGGTACCTCTTCCTGGGGGGCTGCTCCGTCACGCTGGCCGGGGAGTGGCAATACAGTAAACCAGACTCTTCTTCTTCGGTGCCTGTGGACTGCAAGTAGCTCCTCTACTCCAAGAGAGATTTTCTGGAAATTTGCAAAGGCAGGTAGTCTTCCGGGGTTCTTGGTAGTTGCTCAGCTGCAGGACGAGTCACTCAGTCACAATTGTCATGACCGGGTGCAGGCAGTCAAGGTTTGGCTCCAAAAGTCCACAGCAAGTCTTCAGTTCTGGTTGTCTCACGGCTCTTCTTTATCCCCTTCTTCTGGATCCGTCGAAATCTAAGTTCCTGGCATCAGGAGTGCTCCTAAATACTCAATTTAGGGGGCGTTAGGGGAGTTACAGGAAGTAGCCAATGGACTACACCCTCGGTATGACACTTACTCTAGGAAGTGGGCATAATCCTGACCCAGTGAACCTAATTCCACCAAAAACCAAGATGGAATTCTCGTTTTCTTGTTCATATCAGGTAGCCCACTTTAGGGGTGGTACTAGCCTGATGGGAAACGCGCCACCTGACTAGCTCCCAGTTGTTTACTATTTCTCACTCATTCTTCCTCGGTCTTCCATCCTTTTTTAAGCTCCTTCCGGTATCATCCCTTCTCCTTTTACTTGCAACTCTCCCTTTCTTTCCTCATTTACTATCCTTTGCCTCTCATGTTTCTCTTTGCTCTCCGTCTACCATGGTTCTCATTCTTCCTTTCTCCCTTTTTTCCTTGCCACCGTCCCTTCTGTTTTGTTTCCCTTATCTCCACTCTCCCATTCTACTTTTCTAACCATAAAGTCTCTTTGTCTCCCTTCTCGTTTGTCCCATTACTTATTTCTCGTCCTTCTGTTTACTCTTAAAGACACAATCAAATAATGATAGAACTGTGATCTTGAGTGACAGTGAGTAAAACTGGGGAATGAGCTGAAAGTAGTGAGAAGGCTTAAAACGGTCACACTCAATTGCCATAAAACACAAGGGACAAATATGAAGATTGCATATGGTCAGTGACTAATGAATGGATAGCAAATATCTGAACTGAGGAGCCAGCAGTCCACATCTGCTGCCATTCTTCTATAGCGCACAATGCAATATCTCAGTCAGTTAAATCTAGCCATCCCACATGTGAAGCAATGTCATCTGTATCAAGCTCCACAAAGTCTTTTTTTGCAATTTGATCTAAGTCACATGACACATGAGGTAATTGTCTGCAAAGTGGTGTTTAGGCTACATGTTGTGATGTCATTTCCTGTGATGTCATCATTATGCAATTTCGCATGTTTGAAACTTGAAAAATCCTACCTCCTTATGGCCAAAGAATGTTGGCAAGTAAGAGAATTGGTAACAAGCAGTACTACAAGTTAACAGTCCAGCATATACCAAGCCATGGTATGTAGGGTTCACAGTCTTATTACGCTGACAGAGATTATCAAAATCCACCTCCACCACAAGTCCCATAGTGCCTGAACATATTAGGCAAAGCCTGGATTTGACCTTCACATGCATCTCTCAAAAGTTGTACATACACTGCTCTCTCAGTGAACATGATCCCTACTCCATCAGTTGAAAAACATGTTGAAGGTTATGGAATAAGAATTTAAGAGGTTGGGGTTGTTTGAAAACATATAAAACAATTGACATTACTCTGTATTCTTTCGGTGTTTCAGTTGAGAACATAAAAATACTTAAACCTAAAAATGTTCTCCATGGGAGTTCTTGGGCCTGACTGTGCGTGTGACACTTTGTGCTGTTTTGTTTTACATTCAATCCTTTTTCGTTGGCTGTCTTTATATTGCATCGATTTCCTTTGTAGATCAGTATTGCCACACTGCGCCTTTTTGAGGTTCTTCTGCAGAAACCACACGAGCAAATTGTCTACAACCTCGTCCTGAGAAACCTGGAAGGGCGGACCTACATGGCACGTGGTATCCATGGACCGGAGGAGAGGAGCCCTGTGGACTGTGATCAGTTTGAGAGCACAGAGTAAGTGCAGCCAACGCTGTGCATGGACGATATTTCACTGTAGGCCCTCTGCCGCAAGCAAATCTAGTTTTGAGTCAAAGCCTTTCTTGAGAGGGTATTTGTCTGTAGAAAACCCACCCAGAACATTTATGGGTGACAAAGACTTGTGGAGTTCAGGTCAGATTTAAAGTTTTTCCTAATTTAAGGACTTGTCTGTGAAAGAAACCAGTCCGGTAACTGTGGACTAGCAGCTAGAGATGGCTTCTTGTATAATATTTTTTTTTCATTCACACCCAGCCCTGCAGCCGCTGGTTGGAAAAGGCATCTCTTATATCCATTCTCACTAAGCATATGTGGTCCACTGCAGACCTGTGCTAGGGACTGGAAGTTGGAACCCCTTCGAATATCATAATTCCTGCTCAGTAATATCTGCTTCTGCATATAACCACCAACTATAACAATTTTCACTATTGGTCCTCATTATTGATGGTTCTGGGGTGAATGTCATTTTTTTAACCTTTTCTGCTTCACAGTTGTGGTCCCATTTCTGTATGTTTTGTCATAGTGGATAATGCTCAACAATTTGGCGAATAATGGAGCTGATGTGCAGTATGCAAAATGCTACCATAAATAAGCAGCTGGTAAATTGGATATGTGGGCGGGTACTCCCTGCAGAGATTATTTGGCAGGTGACAGTTCTTTTAGCTTGGGAGGTTCCTGGGCATGTGGGTGGAAATCTTTAAAACAGGTAAGGAATTCCTGGAAAAGGCAACCAATACCTCAGTAGGGAGGTGGAATTGTTCCTCAGCATTTGTGGCCTCAAACGTTGCTTGTTTTTGGTCAGTTTGAAAACCTTGTGACTGGTTTAATTTTCCTCGTAGACCAGTTGGTTTTAACCTGTAGTCCTGGGGCACCTGGAGGCCTATGGAGCCTACTCAGGGAGTTTGTTACTGCTTAGAAAATGAAATAATATCAACACATTTTTAAAGCGTATATAAATAAAGAAGCCAAAATGTAAAATTGGAAATGTTAAAGCATCGTGTAAATTTTTAATAATTTGAAATTTGAGGTTAAAAATTAAGTTAGTATCCTCAGATTGATTCGCGGGAGCAGTGCAGATGCATCAAACAGAAGATAATACGGACGATAAGTGGCCTTAAGAAATTTAGAATATCTCCAATCTTACCATTAAAATGAACATGTTAGTTTTTTTAAAAATATTTGTTTGTGATTAAATAACATATTTCATCATTTGTGTATTTGTTTGATGAGTGTTTGTTTCTGTATTTTTTATGTGTTGTTTTGCGGGTAAAATCATTGAAGATGATTAGGCCTGAGCGCTTGGCTTCCAGTTGTAGGAAAGTGCCCCTTTTTGACATGTTCACCCCTAATTTTTGCCTGGTACTTGTGATTTTGACTGAAAGTGCACTGGGTTCCTGCTAACCAGGTCCCACGTTTCAGATTTCTTTCTCAAATCTGTACAATTGTTTTCCAAATTGGCAAAACCTTTACCACTCCTTGTAAGTCCCTAGTAAATTGTACCCTTGGTACCCAGGGCAAGGAGGGTAAAGAGGGTCCTTGAGGGCAGCAGCACGAATTGTGCAACCCTGAGGGACTCCTCACCAAACACATACAGACTGCCATTGCAGGCTGCGTGCCCTGCTGCAGACAAAAGTGAAAACACAGCATGGAACACATTCCTGTGTGCCCTGCCCACAGACACTGCATGAAGTATAGGTAAGTCCCCCCTACAGCAGGCCTTAAAGCTCTAAGGCAGGGTGCACTATATGTCATGTGGAAATATCTGTATGAACAGATATGCCCATGTGTTGGTCAGTTCCATTGCTGCCAGTACAAGTGATCATGGAAGCCATTTTAGTACTTGTGCTGGACTTTGGTGAAAACGAGTCCCCCAGCTACATGATGGCTTAATTGAAAACAGAGATGTTTGGTATCTAGCATCTCGTGTTAATCAGCTCACACTGATTCCAGTGATGGATTTATTAATACATACACCCAAAGGGCACCTTAAAGGTGGTCCCTGAAATCCTACCAACTACTAGTGTGCTAGCTGACTGTTTTTAGCCAGCCTGCCACCAAAGATGCGTTTCTGACTCCCAGGGGGAGGCCCTTTGCTCTCAGGAGGTCAGAAACAAAGCCTGCTCAGGCAGAGGGTGTTTACACCCCCTCCCACAGGATGACCTGCAAATTAGCATTCCAAGGCAAAGACCTTCAAAGAGCCCATTGCCTTTGGTATGTGAATCTGGGTTCCCTCTCAGGAGAGGATGCCGATCCCTCTTGACCAGGGCTGATTTGGTGCCTGGACAAGACTGGAAAATGAGTAGTCAGATAGTCGTGTTTACATTCAGTCTAATTCCACCCCTACGGTGGGCTACCTGAGGTAAAGGCAAAATTTCAGAGTCTGCCATCTTGGTGATGGCAAACTTAGGAACTCTGGGACATGGTTATGGCCACTTCCCACAGGAAGTGATCATGTAGGGGGTGTAGTGACCCCAGGGGTAGGATAGCCCATTGGCACGTATACCTCATTTTGGTATATCATATAAAGAGGCAGCTTCCTACATTGGTGGTGCAGCGGTGGGATACAAGGCTTGACATCTGCAGTACCTCATGGTTAATAAGTGATTCCACTAAGGAATCCAAAATTATCATTAGTTAAAATTTGTTTTGCTGATTTCAATTTATTTCTAAATTGTTTTAACCTAGCTGTTAGGGCCTTGTGTTAAGTCCCACAGCGGAACATTTTAGAATTTAATAAGTATTTGTAGTTAGTTAGGCCCTTTAGAAAAGCTTGTTTAGGATTTTTGGTAAGTTGCTTAAAAAGGTCCCAACTACTTTAAAACCATGACCAGGAGCTCTAAGAGGTGCTCTACATGAAACTTAAGTTGGACAAACGTAAGTCCCTCTACCAAGCATTGAACCTCACCATGGCATCTAGACCCACTGAGGCACATCTGCAAAGGTTGCTTGCAGAAAAGGCTAGGTCCCTGGCAGAGGATGCTGAAGTGGATGAAGTAGATGATGATTCCATCAGTAATACTACTGATAGTAGTGCTCAAGTAGAGACTGAAGATGCAGGTCTTCAGCAACTAGCCAACAGGATAGAATTAGAGGCTAAATTCTTGGCTATAGAAAAGGAAAAAGCTGAGATGGGCATAGGACCATCTATGGTGGCAGCAACGTTTTCAATAGGGAGAACAATTAAGCTTTTGACCCTAAATATACAGAGGGTGATGATATCCCTAAATGGTTTACAGCCTTTGAAAGGGGCTGTAAAATGATAAAACTGAGCCAAAAGTATTGGGACTCTCTTCTCTGGGAGCTGTTCTCAGGAAAGTGTAGGGATAGGCACCTGACATCCTAGGACCTCATGAAGGATATCCTGATTGAGGGCTTTGAATTCCTCACAGATCAGGTTCAGGTAGACTCTATAAACCCAGAGTCAGACCTGATGGACTTTTCAATGAAAAACCAGTTGTTTGGATGAAAGGTAATAAGGTGCAAGACTGTGATGGGCTTAATAATCTTATTATGAAAGAGCATCTATTGAGTAACTGTGCTCCTGAAAAATTACATCAATACCTGGTAGACCTAGCTCCACTTTCCCCTCAAGGACTCGGGAAGAAGGCAGACCACTGGGTCAAGACAAGGGTAACTAAGACAACTTGTGGGGGCGACCTCAAGAAAGGGGTTGCTAAGCCCCCCGCCCAACCCCTCCACGCCCCACCACCCAGGAAAAGATGGTGACCATTCTAAAGATAAAAACAAAGAGTCTTCTCAAGGCCCCCAAAAACCTGTTCAGTAGGGTGGGCCCGAGCCAAAACACAGTCTTACGGGTGGGTACCAGAGTAAAAACTGTGATCCTAACAAGGTTTGGTGCTTTAATTGTAAGGTCAATGGGCACGCAACTGGAGAACCTAGCTATACCAAAAAGGTTCCCCCTAGTGCAACTGCAGTACCTGCAGTGGTAAGCCTCCAGATGGGATCCTAGGGGAGCCTGACCATGTCAGAGAGCTCACTGAAACAACTTTAGTCTCAGAGGTTGTGGTGGATGTAGCTGCCCTGGCTGTCTGGCCCGGTAACCTGGAAAAATACAGACAGCATCCTCAAATAAATGGTAGTTGAAGCACGGAGGAAGTCAGGTGCAAGTGCCACCATGGTTACTGAAAAACTGATATCCCCAGAACAGTATCTAACTGGTGAGACTTTTCCAGTCATGAATGCTGACCTCCACACTAAAGTCCATCCCATGGTAATGGTGTCATTAGAATGGGGAGGGTTACTCGCCAAAAGAAGGTGATGGTATCCTCTGCAATACCTGTAGCCTGTTTACAAGTAAACTATCTGGAGTCCTCAGCATGGGCTGAGGTCGAAAGAAAGACCCATGCAGCCTTGCTAGGTATACCTGAATGGATGTGTGTAAAATCCAGACCACAATGCACAGCCCTGGGTGAAAAAGCGGAGTTGCAGCCTGGAGTAATGGCCCAACCCTCCAAAAGAACAGGCAAGAAGTCTGGGAAACCTTCTTCACAACAGACACAAGTTCAGGTTGCTTCTCCTCAGGGAAAAGACCTGTCAGCCCCAGTGGGAACTGAGCCCTAGATATTTGGGCCTTACACAGCAGAGTTCCTAGGCCCAGGGGTGACCCTCTAGGTAAGATCAGTGCCAGGGACAGAGGACCAGTCCCACTCTTGAAAGCCAGAGACAGCAAGCTGCTGATTAGAAAAAGGGAGATGTCAGTGGCTCCCAGAGAACCATTTTGGTGGAGGGACTTCTACCGGACAGGTGTATCCAAGAAGGTGAAGGAGTTTTGCAACTTCTGTACCACCTGCCAAGCCATTGGCAAAGCAGGTGGCCACCCAAAGGCCCCCTTAATTTCACTCGCTGCTTTTCGCCTACAGAGAAGTACCACAGAAAGAAGTAGGTTGTTCCGCCTTTGAACTTTTGTTTGGTCATCCTGTAAGGAGACCAGTGTGTCTAGTGTATGAAGCTGGGAGAGAGACCTCTCAAAGAGCCTAAACTAGCCACAGTGGACTATATACTTGGCCCAGGTTCCAAGATTGCTGAATACATTAAAAAGCATCCAAAAACCTTGAGGCCAGCCAAGAGCTCCAGTAGCTCTGATATGACCAAAAGGCCTGGAGGTTCAAACAGGGCAGAACCTGTGGCTCCTAAGGCCCTCCAAGACAAATGGAGTGGATCAGGGTAAGATCAGGGAAAATGGGGCCCAAGTCATGTTAATAGCTCCAGATTGGGCAAGCAGAGTGTGGTTCCCGGACCTTCTTGGCATGAGTATCTGTCTTTCGGGAGAACCTTCCTTTTCAGAGGCAGGGTTGCGTCTTGGACTCCGACCTCGGCAGTCTGCACCTCCGCTCTTGGAGATTGAGTGGTGACAGCTGGCTAACTTTGATTTTCTTTCCGAAGTTGTTGATGTGATCTGGGTAGCCAGGTGCCCTTCCACAAAATCAATGTACGTCAGGTGCTGGGATTAGTTTGTGGCTTGGTAAGGCACTCGCCAAACGAATTGGTTGCAAGCCAAACTGTCTGATGTCTTGTTTGTTTTATCTTTGGCCTTGCAGAAACTTGCACTGGGCACTGTTAAAGTTAACTTGTCGGCCCTTTCAGCCTTTTTTTCGTTTGCCACAGCAGCGATCCTTGTTCAAATTACATTTTTGTGATGAGATTTCTTAAAGGGTTGCAATATATCATGTATGTTTTCGCCTAAACCCTCTCTGATGCCACAGTGGGCCTTAAGTTGGGTTCTCACTTTCCCCAGTCTGTACCCCTTCCCAGCCAATACATGGTTGCCCATTACGCTTCCTGTCTTTCTGGTCACGATAGCATTAGCTTGTTGCAACTTCAGGCCCTCTCGGTCCTTATGCCTTATACCACCTTTTTTTCTGTACAAACTAGTGTTAGGAACTTGAATGCATTGCTGCTGCAGGTAGTCACATATTTTCATGTTGGACAAGCTTTCAATCTTCCAACACTCTTTGCTCCGACTTATCCCTCGAAAGGGAAGAGAGACTCAATTGCTTGGACCCCTGAGAGAATGTAGAGCTTTAACATTGATCACTCCAAGGACCACCAGATGAACAATCAGCTCTCTATAGGGGTTCTCTAAAGTAAAGAAAAGCGCAGTGAGGATGAAATAGATCATATCACGGTGGATATCCCTTGATGTTTAGATCTGTTATGCATTGACTAAGAAGCTCCAACAGAAGGTCTGTGGGCTCATTCTACCCGAGCCAAGGTTGGTACTAGTGCATCACACATAGTGCAACCTGTCAGGCTGCTATATGGGCATCAGTGCACACATTCGCAAAGCATTATTGCCTCAGCACACAGGCCCGTAGAGGAGTAGACTTTTTGACCTATTCTGTCCTGCAGTACATTTTGATGTGAGCCTTTCCACAGACCCACCAGCTTGGGAAGTACTGTTTTGGTATTTATTCACAAGGTGACAAATCTCCAGTTAGAAGTATCCATCAGAAGAAGTTACTTACCTTCAGTCAGGCAACATATTGTTGTTTATGGGACTGAATCTCATCATAATAAACATTTCATAGATAGAAATGCACATGCAAAAACATTTGACGGTCCTATAACAAAATTTCAGAGAAGAAAGAAGCACTTTGAGTCACACTGAAAGTCCATCACACATGGTTTAAATCACATGCAAGGGATTTATGCTCACTTATGCATGAGTATTGCACAGTCCTCTAATGCAGGTTCACTTGTGCACAAGGTAGTTACCCACTAAGGCATTCCCTGCTTTATTGTTTTACTGAGGTACTCTGATACCTACGCAGACTAGATTTCTTTATTGTTACACGCTCACTCATGTGCATACACTGCTGTGTACTTAGCGTACAAACACTTACTTAGATATAGAGGTGTGAGAAATGTGAGTAATTTATTTTTGCGTAATTACCTGAATTTTTCCAAATTCACACAAAATTATGCGTAGGACCAAACTGTCATTTAACGCTATTTTAAAATGAAAAGCATAAATGACATGAACAACAGCTGCTTGCTTCTGGTTATTTGCTATGTTCACTTGTTCCCACCGTTAAAAATGTATTGTGAATGCATCTTAATTATGAAACGATGCCATTGTAATGGAAGGTTCGAGGCATGTGGGCTGCTGAATTCATATCTGTGCATAGATCGCCGCCTAGTGTTGGGTCCGGGTGATTGCACATTGTGGTCCTGGAAGAGTCTTCGAAGTATCACGAGATAGGTGGCTCCTCCCCTGGACTACAATGCGCATGGGCATCCTCTCCATCCTCAGATTGTTTTTTTCCGCCATTGGGTTCGGATGTACTTTCTTGACTCAAGTTCGGAATTGATATAAAAACACTTTTTCAAGGCCAAAAAGCCTTCGGGGCGTCGGTATTGTCTTTCGTTCGGTGCCAGGTACTTGATCCAGTTATTCGAACAGGACGTCGAAGGCCGTTGCCTTTTTTCGACACCAGAGGCCCCATCAACGATCGACTATGGAATGGAGCCTGTTCAAAAGATGCCCCGTTTGCAACTCCAAATACCCTCACATTGATGTGCACCCAGTGTGCAATAAATGCCTATCCCCGGACCACGACGAGGCCAGCTGCATGGCCTGTTCTAGGTTCAGGTCAAAGAAGACGCTTCGACGCGCCGCAAGACAGTCGACGCAGAAGACGGCGCCCGACCCGGAGAACATCTTCGAGGCTGATGACGACGAGGGCGTCGATGAAGAGGATCCTGAACAACAGTCGGATCCTGCGTCGGAGCACGACTCTATGATGAGGACGAAGAAGAAGACTACGTCCATGAGGAAGACGTCGTCGAGGTAGGAGACGACGCAGAGGCCTTCGGAGCCGTCGATGACGACTCGAGCGATTAGCAAGGCCCAACCGCAGTCGCGGGGCCCAATACTGACACTGTACTTTCTAAGGCTCAGCCCGAGGCATCGCCGGAAGGCCTTAGCCAAGATCCACATTCTATAGCCCCGCGTCAAGGCCCGGCTAAGAATATTTCTAAGGAGCCATCGGTCGATCAATCACAATCGGCGGTGTAATCAAAACCAAAACCCACAGATGCTAAATCGAAACCGAAACTGATGAAGACAGTCCTCGGATCGCCGGCTTCGGAGTCATGGGTTCCAATCAAAACCAAAAGTGTCATCGACCCTTCGGGGTCACAAGGGGGCGTCGGCCCAAAGATCGGGGCGCCAAAGCCTGTATCTACGGTCAAGCACGTCATGCTGACGCCATCGACGTCCAAAGATGGCGACACTGGCAAAGGACTCAAGGCTAAGAAGACTCTCGATCCGAAGCTTCCAGCCTCCAAGCCAATAGTGGGCAAGGCCTTCGAGTCGAAGAGCAAAATCGACCCGAAAGAGCATATCACGTCAAAGCAAAAGAGCGTGCCTGCTGCGCACCGGGAGCTCGAGTCTACGCAAGGCCGCAAGCAAACTAGTGATCAGACGAAGTCGGTCGGATTGAAGACAGCGCCGCCCTCCAAGAAGGTTGGTTCGTCTCTAATGCTTACGCCACCAATCAAGTACGGACTGCCCCCGACCGCTCGGCCCAAGGCATTCGAACCACAAAAAAGTACCTACACAGCCAAAAAGGTGTCGGTAGTATCAAGAAATCAGCCCACTGAGGAGGACGTAGTGTTCCAAGCGCCCTCCTATGACAATCAGTCAAAACTATTCATCGAATCGGATTCTGGCTGACTCACTATTTACAAAAGAAAGATCATTCCAGAAAATCCTTTGGAGTCATACAAAATTCCACTGAAAAAGAAAAGGGACTCTGCCACCTCACCTGTTCTTTTTGAACCTGTGGAGTCCTATGGACAACAATATGCCTATTCTCCCACACGTACCAATGAGGTTGTGGGGGAGGGTTACAATGAGGAGGAATTTAATTATCCTATTGACACAGATCAAGAGGAACCTCAACCCTGGACTGACCCTGTTGACCCTGGTGAGCCACACACCACGCCTGACACTCAGTCCTATACCGTCAAAACCTCGCCTACTGAAGATACTGCTGCGTTTAACGCATTGATTGAAAGGGCAGCCAATAACCATGACGTGGAAATGCACGCTGACCCAGTGGAGGAAGATTTTTTGTTTGATACTTTCTCAACTTCAGAAAGATCAGTAAAGACATTGCCCATGCTAAAGGGTGTCCTTAAACACGCTGGTGACATTTTCAAGGAGACCACAAGGGCAAGGGTTGTAAACCCAAGGATTGAAAGGAAGTACCGGCCTGCGCCTGTAGACCCTACGTACATCAAGGGCCAGCTCCCATTGGACTCTCTAGTGGTGGCTAATGCTCGTAAGTGAGCGAACTCTCTGACAAGTGGTGATGCTCCTCCTCCGGACAAAGAATCCAAAATCTTGGAAGCTTCTGGCAAACGAGTAGTGGCTCAAGCGGCAAATATTTGGAGGATCTCAAATACACAGGCCCTATTAGCCAGATATGATAGGGCTCATTACGACACGTTAGAGCAGCTACTACAACACCTGCCTGATGCTTATAAGGAGGGAGCAGAAATGCTGATACAGGAGGGGAAGCTCATTTCAAATGCATCCATCAAATGTGCGCTGGATGCAGCAGACACGGCAGCTATGGCCATCAACACAAGTGTGATGCTTAGAAGGCATGCCTGGCTACGCATCTCTGGTTTTAAGCCAAAGATCCAAACAACTTTACTTAATCATCCGGTTAACCCTGACTTTCTATTTGGTCCTGATGTAGACACGACCCTAGAAAAAATTAAGAAAGACACTGAGACAGCAAAATCCATGGGAGCTCTGCAGTCACAACAGTTCAGGGGCGGTTCCTTTCGTCGCTCTAGTAACAGGGGAGCCTCTAGAGGTCAAGCATCACAGCAAGCCCAATACAACAAAGGGAACACACACACCACCTATAACAAAAACAATAGGGGTGGATATCGTGGGAACAGCACCAAAGGCAGAGGACGAGGAAATAATAATGCCAGATCCTCCGCCACCAATAAACAGTGATGTCTTGTCACTGCCCCCAGACCATGTTACACCGGTCGGGGGAAGACTTCAGCAGTTCCTGCCAGTCTGGGAAGGCATTACCACAGACAGGTGGGTGAGACAACTTATCCAATACGGCTATTGTCTAGAACTAACCTCCACTCCACCCAACATACCCCCAAGGCACCGTCCTATGTCCGCAGAGCACATGCACTTATTGCAGCAAGAAGTCATCTGCATGCTGCAAAAAGGGGCCATAGAACTCGTGCCTTTAGAACAACAGGGTACAGGGGTGTACTCCTTGTACTTCTTAATCCCAAAGAAGGACGGGTCTCTCCGGCCCATTCTAGACCTCAGACCCCTGAACCAGTAAATCTTGTCAGAACATTTTCACATGCTGACTTTGCAGCAAGTTCTACCATTGCTCAGTCAGGGGGACTTCCTAGCAACCCTAGACCTAAAGGACGCATATTTCCACATTCCCATTCACCCAGGACACAGGAAATATCTCAGGTTCACGATAAACAACCAGCATTACCAGTTCAAGGTCCTGCCTTTCGGGGTCACTACAGCCCCCATTGTGTTTACCAAGTGCTTGGCGACAGTGGCTGCGCACCTTCGGAGACAACACATCCATGTCTATCCTTATCTAGACGACTGGCTTGTCCAAGCAAAGTCAGCCCAGCAATGTGCCAGCCACATGTCCCGCACGATTCACCTCCTACACAGTCTAGGATTTTCACTAAATTACCCAAAGTCTCAACTTCAACCCCCACATGTACAACAGTACCTAGGAGCGACAATAAACACTCTGACAGCAACAGCGCAGCCAAACTCTGCCAGAATCAACAGCATGCAATTGCTGATTCAAAAATTCAGGCCCCAACACTCACTCCCAGCGCATGTACGTATGCAGCTTATCGGTATGATGGCCTCCTGCATCTTCATAGTCCCTCACGCGAGACTACACATGCGTCCGCTTCAGGAGTGCTTGGCACAACAGTGGAACCAGGCTCATGGACATCTCAAAGACCTAGTGTTGGTGACCGGTCGTGCATAGAACTCTCTGCATTGGTGGAACACACAAAACCTTTGCAGGGGACGACCGTTCCAAGAGCCTGTACCACAGTTAGTGCTGACAACGGACGCATCTCTCCAGGGCTGGGGAGCGCATGTCCTCCATTATACAGTGCAGGGTCTATGGACGACGCAGCAGCAAAACCTGCACATCAACCTGTTGGAGCTGATGGCAATTTTCATGGCTATGAAGGCGTTCAAATTGCATTTGTGCAACAAAGTCGTGCTGATCCGGATGGACAACATGACTGCCATGTATTACATCCAGAAGCAGGGAGGCACACACTCTCCACAATTGTCACATCTAGCCCAGAGCATGTGGAAGTGGGCCATTCAAAGAAACATGTTCCTCATGGCGGAACATCTCCCAGGCAAGGACAACCAGATGGCGGACCTGCTCAGCAGGCACAGCCATCAGATGCACGAGTGGGAGATACATCCCTCAGTGCTCCAACCGTATTTCCAGCAGTGGGGTCATCCAGAGATGTACCTATTCACCACAAAAAAAACCACAAAATGCCAATCCTTCGCCGCCAGGTTCCCACACCCGCAGTCTCAGGGCAATGCGATATGGATGAACTGGTCAGACGATTTGCGTACGCTTTTCCCCCTGCACCGCTCATACCGCTAGTGGCACGCAAACTGTGGCAGGACTCCATGACGCTCATCCTAGTTGCTCCAACATGGGCAAGGCAGGCGTGGTACACCACGTTCCTAGAACTTTCGGTGGTGCCTCACCAACGGCTGCAACTCACATCCAGTCTCCTCACTCAGAGCCGTGGAGACATTCAGCACCCAGATCCGCAACAATTGAGCCTTGCAATATGGCTCCTAAGGTCATAGAGTTTGGCTACCTAAACCTGCCCCCTGACTGTATGAACATCATCAAGGAGGCAAGAAGACCTACAACCAGGGCGTGCTATGCGGCAAAATGGAAGCGATTTGTCATTTATTGTTCCAATAATTACATAAATCCGCTAGATGTATCAACGCAAAACATTATATGTTATTTGTTACATCTATACAGATGCAATCTGGCATATAGTTCCATCAGGATACATTTAGCTGCAATGGCAGCTTATCTTCAGAACAGACAGCACCTTCCCTTTTCAGGGTGCCGGCCATTAAAGCATTTATGGAGGGACTCAAAAGAGTGATTCCTCCCAGACACCCACCTTCACCTGTCTGGAATCTGAACATAGTTCTCACCAGACTAATGGGACCACCTTTTGAACCTCTTCATTCTTGTGAAATACAGTTTCTGACATGGAAAGTGGCCTTTCTAGTAGCAATCCATCGCTAAGAAGAGTTAGTGAGCTTCAAGCCCTAACTATTCAAGAGCCTTTCATACAGATTCATGCTAATAGGGTAGTGCTGCGTACCAACCCTAGATTTATGCCTAAGGTGGTGTCGCAGTTCCACATTAATCAAACCATAGAACTGCCCGTTTTCTTCCCAAATCCAGATTCAGTAGCAGACCGAGCACTGCACACACTGGATGTTAAAAGAGCTCTCCTGTATTACATAGACAGGACAAAAGATTTCAGGAAAACTAAGCAACTGTTTGTTGCCTTCTCTCCACAGCACAAAGGCAACCCCATTTCCAAATCAGGTATAGCCAGATGGATTGTTAAGTGCATACAGATCTGTTATCAAAAGGCTAAACGCACATTAACAGTTCCCCCAAGAGCGCATTCCACACGCAAGTTAGGGGCATCCATGGCTTTCCTAGGTAACATTCCTCTAGAAGATATATGTAGAGCAGCCACATGGACCACCATACATACATTTACCAAACACTACTGCGTAGATGTACACTCAAAACAGCAAGCTGCTATAGGTCAGACTGTTCTCAAAACTCTTTTTCAGACTGCTGCAGCTGGCACGGGCAACCACTGCTAAGGAGGAAACTGCTATTTATTCTATGCACAGATATGAATTCAGCAGCCCACATGCCTCGAACGGAATATGCTACTTACCAGTATGCATCTGTTCTTGGCATGTAGGGCTGCCCTCCTCCCCGGTGCCTGTCGCAGCTGTAGCACTCAGAATCATTCTCAGACATGGTCATCACTTACTGTACTATACTCCATCTCTGCCAAAATGGCGAAAAACAATCTGAGGATGCCCATGCGCACTTAGTCCAGGGGAGGAGCCACCTATCTCGTGATACTTCGAAGACTCTTCCAGGACAACAATGTGCAATCATCCGGACCCAACACTAGGCGGCGATCTATGCACAGATATGAATGTCAGCAGCCCTACATGCCAAGAACAGATGCATACTGGTAAGTAGCATATTCCTTTCACCTGCGCCTACTTATATTAATACCTGCTGTATTTTTCTTGCTGCTGTTTGTAACTCTCCATACAACTCTTTTGCTTTACAGGGAGTTTGAAGAGGATCCCTATTTCATTGACGGATTCCCAGAGCTCAGATTTGCTGTTCCAAAAATGAGTCCACAATTACCTGCACAAGCAAAATCAAGTGGAAAGGTGGAAGCAAATCAGATTGTCAACAGGTAACTGTATATTTGTTCTGCTCTCCATATGATATTTGTTCTGCTCTCCATATGAGGTGCCATGTCTCTTCTCTCCCAGTGAAATATTCAGTCTTGCTTTCCAGTGCAGTCAGTCTTATGTCTTTGTTCTAGCATTGCAGTGATCTTGTTTTTACCTGTTTAGGCTACCATTCTCCTTTGCCCAGTACATGTTTCACGGTTATCATTTGAACAGATCCAGACTTCTCAATGCTAAGTTCTGTCCTGCTTCTTCCAGTACAATGTCTTGTCTTTTACAGGTGTAATATTCAGTCCTGATCACTAGCGCTTCTTGTTTCTCACGTGTTATAATCTGTCTACACCTCCTGGTCACTTGGCTATCTAGATTCTTCTGGTGCATTGTCTTGGACTTCTCTTTCTGGTGTGATGATTTGTCTTCGTTCTCCCAGTGTTGATGGTTTTTCTTGCTTCTCCCAATATTGTACTTGCTTCTTCAAGTTAACTGCCCTGACTTGAGTCTCTTGGTGTAATGTTGTGGTTTGTTTCTCCTTATGTCATGTTCTGTCTAGGTTCTGCATGTAGTCATGTGTATTACATCATGTTTTTTCCTTTCTTTAGTGTGGTATGACACTGGAAGAATGAAGTGCGTTTTTTAGTTTTGTGTATGTCTGTGTATGTCTCTGCTCATTTTGGGGCTTTCCCTACTTGAAATATACATGAGTAGAGGAGCTACTGTACAGTCCTGTACACTCCTGCATATTTTGTGACTGTACACATTTACTGAGTTCCACACAACAAAAAGGCTCTCCTAACTCTCCATCCTATCTCCTCCCACTCTTTCTCCTGCACACACTTACAATTTACATAAGTAGCACTGGCAGGTCAAACAATTTATAGATTTCGGCCAAATGTGTTTGTGTATCCATGTCTGCAAACGAACAGCATTCTTCCATGGACCTAAAGAATTCCCTATGTTCGAGGCATATGAGCTGCAGATTACACACTGTGCATAAATCGCCAACTAGTGTTGGGCCCGGATGTTTGCAGTTGTTTTTTGTCCTGAAAAGTCTTTGGAAGTCACAAGATAGGTGACTCCTCCTTTGGACAATAGTGCGCATGGGCATCGGCTCCATCCTTAGATTGTTTTTTTCCGCCATCGGGCTCGGATGTGTTTCTTGCGCTCCGGTTTGGAATCGATTCTCCTTCGGTGCGCAATCCTCACCCAGTTCAACGGTATTGTTTCAATCGCGGTTCTCATTAACGCGATTCTTCACAACTTCGAAGTCTTCGATTCTGGTCGTCGGCGAAGGCCTTCGGGCCTATCTGAGCCTTACTCTCTGGCTCATGGAAAGGATGCCATTTAGGAAGTGTCCTCAATGTGGGTCGAAGTTTCCCCCACACCGATCTACATGAGGTGTGCAACCATTGCCTCTCACCGGAGCACGAGGCCAGAGACTGCTCTGCTTGTGCCTCCTTCCGCTCCAAGAAGACGATTCGGGACCGACGAGCTCGAAGAAACATGGCTCGCTCGTCATCTTCGATCCGGGACAACATTTTCCAAGAGGGCGTCGCCGTGCCAGAGCAGGAGCAAGAACATGGCGTTGACAGTGACTCCGAGGCCGGCGACTCAGACGTCGAGGACATCACTCCGGCACAGAGGGTCGTAAGTACACACGTCGACCCCGACCCTTCCTCGACACCCTCCAAAAAGGCTTCAGTCACACCCTCACCTTTGGACCCGGGTGCACACCGAGCGACTGCTTCCCATGCCCCACCTTCGAGCTCAGTAAAGAAGCCTAATAAGCCTTTAGGCGACTCAGGCTCGAGTCAGCCTACGCCCGGTGCCGGCACACACCTACCAGCACTGAAAAAGAAGCCATCTTCTGTCTCCATGCCAGCTGCTTCCACATCTAAGCACTCTGCACCGAAGACTGGCACCGGCTGCTCTGCACCAAAACCACACTCAGAGCCGAGCAAGAAATTGCCACCGAAAGCACCCAACTCCCATGCTTCGGAGCCGAAAAAACCACATGGTCCACCGGACAAAGACACTACAAAAGAACATGTTTCTAAGCCAAAAGATGTTACCGGTTCAGTGCCGAAAAAGCCTACGGCACAGAAGGATCTGCCTCCCACAGAGAAACTATTCCATCCAGATCCTACACAAAAAACTCTTGTTAAGGATCCCAAAACTGGTCGATTGATTCTTAGCTCTAAAAAACGACCATTAGAGACACCTGCACCAGCTCCTCATCCTAAGAAGAAGGACATTGCGACCTCTCCTCTAAGGATACCTTCTCTTCCTCCTCCAGCACCTCCTCATCCACCACCTCCTCCCCTGCCACATCACTCCCCTACACCGGCAAATGGTGTTGGCCCAACAGGAGTGTGCAGTACTACTAATGGATGAGGCTCGTCAAGTTTTGGTTGGCGACGCGCAGGAGAGTGGGGGGACAAGTCTAGTAAAATGCTACATCGCCTTTGTCAAGGCATGTTTAACTCGCAGACCCTGCCGGGAATCTTGGACCAGACGGGGACCCTGATTACGGACCCCCCTGCTATTGCGGAGAGCTTCGCTACCTATTATACGGATATATATATGCCCCCGAGAGTGTTTGCCGGCTGCAACGATAGATAAATTCATCACTGATTTGCCACCTAAGGCCCTGCCGGACGAGGTGAGGAACCAGCTGGAGGCCCCTTTGACGGACGAGGAGCTGGGGTCGGTCCTGGGGGATCTTAACCCTGGTAAAGCACCCGGACCCAATGGGTTTCCAAGCGAGTTCTCTTGCCGGTACAGGGTGCAGTTGGCTCCAGATTATCGGGCTGTGGTGGAAGAGGCCCGGGAGGAGGTCATGCTTCCCGGGAGGAGGTCGTGCTTCCCCCGGACTGGAGACACGCGGAGGTGGTGGTGGTTCACAAGCCCGGGCATCCCCCGGAACAGCATGCCTCCTATCGGCCTATCTCCCTCCTTAATGTGGAGGCCAAAATCTTGGCGAAGGCGCTGGCCAATCGCTTACTGCCCCATATCACAACGCTCGTACACCCAGATCAGGTGGGGGGCAACCCGGCACAAAATTAGGAGGGCTCAGGTGGCGATTGCGGCGACCCAGCAGCTTCGGGAACCGGCAGCGCTCCTATTAGCAGACATGGACAGGGCCTTCGATTCCCTGAGCTTCGTCTATCTGTTCGCGCTGCGCCATAGACTTACTCTGGGTCTGCGCTTCCTCTCATATGTGAAGCTCCTATACACGGGGCTTACGGCGCCGGTGCGGGTCTCCGGCGCTATCTCCTCCACGTTTCCTATTCAGAGGGGCACGCGGCAGGGGTGCCCGTTGTCTCCCTACCTATTTGCCTTGGCTATGGAGCCCTTGGCGGCCTGGGTGCGCATAGACGCCCAGATACGGGGCTTTGAGTGGGTCGCGGGCCTGTCCGGTAGAATGCAGATGATGTGCTTTTCTTCATGACGGCGATTGACAGGACGGGTCCGCGGCTCCTGCAGATTATGCAGATCTTCTGTGAGACATCGGGTCTGTACATGAACCCCCGCAAGTCCACGCTGTGGGTTTTGGGAGGTCAGACGAGAGAGGGCACCTAGGGCATCCGCGGTCCAGTTGGCCGCGGGCGGATTGAAATATCTGGGTGTGGTGCTTTCAGAGGTACCGACCATAGCCTGGGAACGTAATCTAGCATGGGAGCGAGTTTGCGCAGACATTAAGTCCTGGTCACGTATGCCCCTGACACTTTATGGTAGATCGGCCATTTTCAAAATGGTGGCACTCCCCCAACTTCTATAACAGCTGCAGAACCACCCGTACCCGATCCAGCCTATATGGTTCCAGCTAGTGAATTCTGTGCTGGGGCAGTTTCTATGGGAAGGGGGAAAGGTGCGCGTGGCCGTACGCACATGCTTCTTATCCACCTATTGTGGAGGTCTGGCCTCTTCGGACCTTCTTTCTTATTACCAGGCCTCGCATCTGCTGGTCCTCATGAGTAGTGGTATGGCGACAGGGGGACCCGGCGCATGCACTGGAACGCTACCTAATGGGAAATCATTATCTGCACACACTGCTGTACTCAGCGCTGCTCCGTAACACGCTCCCATCGGCCACACGGGTAGTTTTCATGGCATGGAGGCAGGCGCTGCGGCGCATGGGCTGGTGGAATGTCTTGACCCGGGAGACTCCACTATGGAACAATGGGCGACTGCCCCAACTGGTGACCCTGCCGGGGTTTTGGGGATGGGACGCCGTGGGCATCTCCACTCTGGGGGACGTATTGAGGGACACAACACTTCAGTCATTCCGCGATTTGCAGGAGGAGTTTCATATGCCCCAGACACAATTCTATCGCTACTTACAGCTGCGTCATGCACTGTCCCCTAGTCTGCGGGCCTGGAGTCGGTGCCCGAAATTAGCCCTGTCGAAGCAAAACTCTTTATGGGGAATCTGCCAGACAAAAAGATCTCTCGCATTTATCGATCATTGGTCACTCACTGCTCCCACACACTTCAGAAGCTCCGGGGGGACTCAGAGGCAGATGTGGGTGGGCTGGAGGAGGAGGATTGGAAGGCGGCCCTGGCAGCTCCGCGGGGGCAGCCATAGCAGCACAGCTCCGTCTAATCCAGTTTAAATACCTCCACAGGGTCTACTATAGTAGGGCTCGCTTGTGGCGGGCGGGGATGATTGCGTCCCCGGAGTGTCTCAGCTGTAGTCAGGCAGAGGACACATTTATCCACAAGGTATGGCACTGCACATCGCTGGATCGTTTCTGGAGGGGGGGTGTTCGCATGTCTGTCTGAGGTCCTGGGCTGGGAGCTCACACGCACGCCGCAGCTTGCGCTGCTCAATGTCATGGGTGGTGTAGGTGGCAACATCTATAAGCGACATCTACTATGTCTAGGCCTCACGTTAGCTAAGCGGGATATTGCTAGGGCATGGAAGGCGACGAGAGCCCCCTCAGTGGCTGCCTAGAAAAATGGTCTAGATTTTTGCATGGGTCTGGAGCAACCTATATTTGTGGCCAGGGGGTGCCCGCGCAAACACTACAAAATATGGCTGCAATGGGCGGAGTATCGGGGCCTCTGGCTTGAGCCCCCGGTTACAGAGGAATCTCTGATACCAGAATGATGCGATTGGGCCGATGCAAGGGGAGAGAGGGAGGGAGCTGGGTGGGTGTGGGTGTTTGGACTTGGACATTTGGCTGCTTAACTTCTCCGACTCTTCTTTTGTCTTGTTTCAGTTTTCTTTGTCTTGTCCCTGATGAAGCAAAAACATCCCAGCACCTTGCAGAAGCCGGATATGACACTTACGTACATGACGCCCTGGAACTGGTAGGAACAGCTAATTCCTCAGTCTGCTATTGCTATGTGCTTGACAGAGCATGGGTCTGCAGACAAAACCAAGAGGAGCAGTGGTCTGGGTAGGCCATACTAGTGGGTAGCATTAATTGCTTAGGTGATACCAAGATGGGTGTTGTTTTTTGCGGTCCTTGACGCCAGGTGTTGTGTGTCTGTGCCAGACAAAAGTGTAGAGTGGGTGGTTGTGTCAACTCTTTCTCCATATTCTTTGATCTTGCAGTTTCAGGAGTGCTGCAGTAACGTGGGTTCCTGGGGCTGGCCTCAGACCCCACAGCCTTTGGACACCTGCATCCCAGAAGCAGAATTCTATGAAGGTCACTTCCTCAACGTGCTATTTGACAGAATGGCAGGAATTTTGGATCAGGTATATAAGAGAAAGTAAAATGTATATGTTTGGTGGTCCCTAACTTTCTAGCTGCTCTAAACGGACCGTTATCGCGTGCGAAGGGTAAACACCTTTGACAGACAGTTTATTTGGGAATGTTTATGGCATGGTGGTTATTGCAATATCTTCCATATATGCACAGGAGGGAGTTTGAGGTTAATGGCAGAAATATATGTTCGAGGCATATGAGCTGTAGATTGTATACTTATACATAGATCGCCATCTGGTTTTGGGCTCGGATGTTTGCAAAATATGTTTATCCATGATAAAGCTCACTTGGAGGGAAGAAACGCATTGGCTGGGCTGGATTTTTGTATATGAAGAATAAAAGTCTTTTGAAGAGTTAACATTATGGCTCTCGTATCTACAAATTGAATTAACAACTTTCCATCTTGACGGACTGAATGATGATTAATTTAATGATCGTATAATTGAAGGACTCAAGTGCTAAATTGATATTTTGTAGCGCTCCCTGCATTGTTCAGAATTGCTCCATAGAATGATTCATGATATGTAGCAAAATGAAAGATATCAAATGTCCTTGGTGTTCTGAAAAAGGAGTTGAAAAATGTCAAACATATTCCTACATTGGATTATTATAGATTCTCATGCTTGATTCAATTCCCATTCCCTCTGTAACATTAAAGTAGTAGAATGGGTAGAACATGCCTGAACGGCCTTAAAACAGTGCTGCTTTCTTTGTACATGTCAGTTATACAAAACCCAATTACCCTGTGAAAACTGAGTTGATAATAAAAAAAGCAAAAACACTTTTTGGAGGATTGCGATTTACAGAATGTTAAACTCAATTATAGTATTATTAAGGTATTAACTACAACAAAAATCTCAAAGTGTATCTAATCTTCACTATCATGCTCATTCACAAATTGTGCAGATTTATGTAGTGGTAAGGTAGGAATTATACATTAAAACTTGAGCATGATTATAATGTGTTCTCATTTATTAGAAAATTAAATCTTTAATCCAGTTCATCAGACATTGTGGACCGGTACACCTAAAAACACCAAACCCAAACCACACAAATATTGTAAAAACTGTGTGTTGGCAGTGATATTGGTGCTGTATCATTCGTCCGACCGATTGTCAGCTGGATGTGTCCCTAGTTCCATCTTCTGCACCGAATATAGAGCCTTGTCCTTTATGTGCACACATCTTCTCTGTAGGAGAGATGGTGAGATGGGTTGTCCAGGTTTAGGTTTGGCCCGTCTCTCATCCTGCCTTCAATTCTTATTGAGCTCTCCTGCCTGTGCTATCCATCCCTTTTTTTCCTGCACTTATCATCCATCCTTTGCTTGCCCATCCTTTCTTCCTGGCCTCCACTAGTCATCTCACTTGGAGGTGTTGGGGATGCCTGCACTCACCAATCAGTATTTCTTGTCCATGAATGTTGGTTAATGTCACTTCATGTGTGTGAAGTGCAGGTATTTCTCTGCTGTGTCCCAGACTTTTGGTAGCACTGCAAGGTGCCACCATTTCAATATTTTAATACATTTATATTTTTGCAGCCTTACGAGCTGAACCTACAGGTGACGTCAGTCCTGTCTAAGCTGGCAATCTTTCCCCATCCTCACATGCATGAGTACCTGCTGGACCCCTATACCAACCTGGCTCCTGGCTGCAGGTCTCTCTTCTCCGTGTTGGTCAGGGTAAGTGGCATGATGTCCCACACTAATCTCTGTATCGGTACCAACTGGCAAGCTTAAAAATCTTATTACATTAAAAATGTTAAAGGTTGGAACATGTCTAGAAAAATTGAGAGGTTTAATATGTTATCAATGCATATGAAAGACTTGAGACTGACTCTACCCCACAATGTTGGCCTTTCAGGGGCATGCCCTGTGAAAAAAATCTCCTGTTATTATTATTATTATTATAATATTATTAGGTTGTGAACTCTTTTACTTGACTAATCTAGAACCAACATTTCTCAAAGTACAGTTCATACGCTTTCGGGATCACATATCCCTAATTTGGATGTCAGTGATAGATTGCTCAGGAGGTTACAAATCTACTTTGACCCATTTTCTTGCACCCAGAAAAATGTAACATCTTTGCATGTTGGAATGCCAGATTAAAATTAAATTTGAGAAGCTGAATTTTTAATGCCATATGACTTTGTAGTTGAGTTATTAGACCACTGTAAACGTAGGTGCAAACATTGATAATTTCATGGTGGACAAATGCGTAAAACAGTTCATTTACTGAAAATACAAAATTTAAAAAAACTATAATAAAAGGGATGTATTTGTATTCATCCAAAATTGCAATATTGATGACAGCAAATTATGTACATCATTGTGCAAACACTTTTTTAAAACAAATGTACTCGATCACCCAACATTCATAAAACTTACCAACAAAAATAGCTTGTGTTTGTATTAAAATCTAATCTCGCCATATATCGTAGGGTCCAAGTCACATAAAAATCAGCTGAATTGAAATCGAGCTGTTAAAATATTCCGAAAATATCTAAGATTTGTATATGGCAAACTTACTCTTGCTGCCTAAACAAATCTCTAGGGATTTTATTGTCAAGAAGAAAACAATCCAATTTAATTTCACAATAATTTAACAATAACAACTAGGATAATTTCATAATTGCCACCACCCAAAACCTTTTGGAGCACACTCAGTAATTGTAACATCTGATCTTAACTTCTGTATCAACATTAATGCCACTGATAGGGTGAAGCATTTTTTGCACCACTTATGGTGCATCTGAACATAATTTAATGCCTGATGTTTTTTTTGTAAATTTGCCTACCCTACATCCAAAATTAGTATTCTCCATTGATGAATTTGAAGATGGCATCGCCAAAAGCAAAACTCCAAATCCCCAGGGCCGCATGAGGTACCTTTTAGATGTGGTTAAATGTAACACAGAACTCTGGGCACCACTTTTGACTATTGTATCCAATAATCTGTCAGCCAATAACCTTTCGAGGTCCTGGTCTTTCAACGATTGTGCCTTATTTTAAGAAGGAAAATAGAACAAAACTAAGTTCTACCGTCCCATTTCTCTGATCGACACCTCAGTAAAGATTTTGGTTAGGATCATCTTTAGCAGGATCCAAGATTGGTCTGGTGAGAACAAAATACTGCAACCTAGCAAAATATGGTTTTATGGGGCTTCTGGGTACAGTAAAGCAGTGCCTTAATGTTCACCTCATTTTTGAGAATTATACTGTTAGGTGCAGCCCACTAAACCTAGCATATCTGAAAGAGACATGTTAGTGATAGATTCCTTACCTTAGAATATCCCCAGGCGTCAGACTGGATCCGGATTTTTTTGCGTAGCAGTACCCTTGCGCATTGGTAGGCGTCGTCTGCGGCTCCGCGTCCGTCGTCGGCGCCGTGATGACGTCGTCGGAGTACTTAGACGCCGCCTCCGCGTGCTGACGTCAGTTCTTCTTTTTTCCGCGCCAGCAAGCGCAGATCTGGAAAAAGCAGTACTTCTGGTCACTTTTTGACTAACTTTTTGGATCATTTTGATCATTTTTTCGAAGTCGAACGACTCCGATCGGTGCCATAGGGATGCCTGGATCTAAGCACTGCGAGGATTGCGACCGCACGATGTCGGTCATGGATCCTCACCGTCGGTGTCTACTCTGTCTCGGCGTCGACCACGACGACAAGACCTGCCCCGACTGCCGGGCCCTGTCTTCGAAAGCCAGGCGGGAGTGGTCCCGCAGGCGACTCGAACTCCAGCAGTCGGCCCCGCGCCGCGAGAGGTCCCGGTCCCAAGGAAGGTCGAGGGGTCGGAGCCACCACAGCTCCGAGAGTCGGCACCACTCCTCCGGGTCAAAGTCGTCGTCAGGTAAGAAACACAAGAAGTCGAAGAGGCGTCATCGCTCTTCTGACTCTCCTCGACGCTCGCGCGACGCGGCCGGGGGTTCGGGTGGCACCGCCCACGCGGCTCCGTCGGAGTCGCGGGTGCCACGTCCAGCTCCACACCTCCGGTCCCTGGGCGAGACGCGACGCCGGAGGAGATCGAGCGCTTCCTCATGGCCATGAGGTCCCTCTCTCCTCCGACGGGCTCCGCTGTGCCTTCGGGCCCAGCGGACCCGTCTGGGACCCCTAGCGGGTCGGGAGCTTCGGCCAGACGCCGTCGAGTGCTTCGGCCCCGAGGCTGCCGGCGCCTTCGGGCCCGGCGCCTTCGGGCCCCACGGTCCCAACGCCGCCAGTGCCTTTGGGCCCGGCGCCGCAGGACCCCACTGGACCCGCTTCGGGATCCGGGTCGTCGCCAGTGGACCTTACGACCCCCCCCAGCATCGGTCCGTCAGGTGTCACCTCCGGCGCCGTCCTCGGGCGGCGCCGTCCCCGATGCCTCCCTCGCTCCGGTTCCGGCCTCGGAACGGCGCCGCTGGGCGCCGCTTTCGACGCCGCTTGGGGAGTTTAGCTTCTATGAACCGGCCTTATCATTTGAAGACCCTGACTATCAGGGGATGGGTGACGAGGAGTATTGGGAGGGGTCTGAGGAACCTCTGACCCGAGAGTGTCAGTCTCAAGAGGACTGGACAGGTGGACTTGGGGGATGCCAGTGGTCTGGACACCTCACCAGACACTGGTTTTGTCTCACCTCCTACTGTGGCTTCGGAGGAGGGGGCAACCTACAGTGTGGTGTTGATGAGGGCAGCCAAGGCCTTGGGCCTTGAGCTCCCCGTCGCGGCCGTGAGGACTAACCTCCTCACTGAGGTCCTTAAACCGCAGTCATGCTCGACAGAGCCTCTGCTGCCGTTTAATGAGGCCTTGTCCGACGTTCTTTTGGGCACTTGGTCCAGGCCCAGTACGGGTTCGCACGTAGATAGGAACGTGGCCAGACGCCACCTCCCGGCCCTGAGCGACCCAGGTTTCCTGTCCACCCACCCCACCCCGAGAGCCTGGTCATCCAGGCATCCATTTCCCAAGAGGTACGAGCAGTACGGTAAAAAGATCTTCTCCTCCCTTAGTCTGGGACTGCGGTCTTCCAACACCGCATGCCTCTTGGGCCGCTACACCCACTCTCTGTGGCATCCGGTTGCGGAAGTGCTGCCAGAGTGTCCGTTGGAGGTACGGGCCAAACTCGGCCAAGCCCTTGTGGAGGGCCGGGATGCAGCCAAATATTCTATCCGGTGTGGCCTGGATACCACCGACTCACTAGGTAGAGCGATGGCAACGACGGTGGCGAATAGACGCCACGCCTGGTTGAGGTCCGCCAACTTTTCGGCCGATGTCCAAAACACACTTATGGACATGCCGTTTGATGGCCGTCGCCTTTTTGGCGACAAGGCAGACCATGCGCTTGAGCGCTTTAAGGTCTCCAGGGCTACGGCCAAGTCCTTGGGCCTCTCGGCCCCGCGCCAGCAAACGGGTGCCTTTCGCTCCTTTTGTGGCCAAGGAAGGGGCGCCCCCACATGTGCTGCCAGCCACACGCCGCAGACTAAGATCCAGCGCGGTGGCGGCCGTGGAAATCGCCTTGGAGACGGTCGGGGACAACGGCGAGGCCAGTCCACACCCTCCCCCGCAGCATCCGCCTCTAAACCCTCCTAGTCCGTGCTTTTCGGCCCACGTGACGCCAGTGGGGGGCAGGGTTCGCCATCACCACTCTCACTGGCGCACTGTCACTTCGGACAGGTGGGTGCTGCAGATCGTCCAAAGGGGCTACTCCCTCCCCTTCAAGACGACCCCCCAAGCCATGCCACCGCAACACCACTGCGTATCAGGGGATCATTTGCGGCTTCTGCAGGAGGAAGTTTCGGCCCTCTTGGCCAAGGGGGCCATCGAGCATGTTCCTGGGCCAGAAGTAGGACGTGGTTGCTACTCCCACTACTTTCTGGCACCCAAGAAGGGCAAAGGGGGCCTACGCCCTATCTTGGACCTACGGAACGTCAACGGCTTCCTCCGGAAGGAGAAGTTCAAGATGCTGACTCTGGCTCAGGTCTTAGCTGCCCTGGACCCAGAAGACTGGATGGTAGCGTTGGACTTGCAGGACGCTTATTTCCACATCCCCGTCCTTCCGGCCCACCGGCGTTACCTGCGGTTCACGGTATGCCACGAGCACTTTTAGTTTACCATACTCCCCTTCGGCCTTACCAGCGCCCCATAGGTGTTCACGAAGGTGATGGCGGTGGTCGCAGCTCATCTGCGCAGGTTAGGGGTTTCAGTCTTCCCCTACCTCGACGACTGGTTGTTGAAGGCGGGCTCGCCCCAGACAGTCGTCAGCCACCTCCAGAAGACGGCAGACCTCTTGCACCAGCTGGGGTTCTCCATCAATGTGCCGAAGTCACACCTGTGCCCCTCTCAAAAGCTCCTTTTCATCGGAGCGGTTCTCGACTCGGCGCAGTTTCGGGTGTACCCGCCCGAACAGCGGGTTCGGGATATACAGGCTCTGATTCCAATCTTTCAGCCTTTATCCCGAGTTTCGGTCAGGTTGACGCTGCGGCTTCTGGGGCTGATGGCTTCCTGCATCCTTCTGGTGCGTCACGCCCGTTGGCGGATGCGGGCTCTGCAGTGGGACCTGAAGTTTCAGTGGGCCCAGCATCAGGGCAACCTGTCCGACCATGTCCTGATCTCGGAGGGCACTGCGAGACAGTTGCAGTGGTGGCTCACGGACCGCGATTGGGTCAGCGGCAGATCCCTTTCCCTTCCCCAACTGGAGCACGTAGTTGTGACGGACGCGTCCCTCCAGGGCTGGGGAGGCCACATGGGAGAGGCGGAGATCAGAGGCCTCTGGTCTCCGGCGGAGCCCCAGCTCCATATCAACCTTTTGGAGCTGAGGGCGATTCGTCTAGCACTGAAGGCATTCCTCCCCTCTGTCCGAGGGAGTGTAGTGCAGGTGTTCACGGACAACACCACTGCCATGTGGTACTGCAACAAACAGGGCGGAGTGGGGTCGTGAACCCTCTGCCAAGAGGCTCTGCGCCTTTGACAGTGGCTGGAACATCAGGGTGTGACCCTGGTGGTTCAACACCTGGCAGGTTCTCTGAACGCCAGGGCGGACGAACTCAGCCGCCGGTGCATGATGGATCACGAATGGCGTCTGAACTCGGACGTGGCGCAAGGCGTCTTTCAGCAGTGGGGAGAGCCTTGGTTAGATCTATTTGCCACCGAAGAGAACGCGCAATGTCATCAGTTTTGCGCGTTGGAATTTCCAAGCGGCACTCGCTCGGAGACGCTTTTCGTCGCGAGTGGAGTTGCGGTCTGTTGTACGCCTTTCCGCCTATACCCCTTCTGCCCGGAGTGCTGAAGAAGATCAAGCGCGACCGGGCACAAGTCATCCTTGTGGCTCCGGAATGGACACGAAGGTACTGGTATCCCAAGCTACTCAGTATGTCAGTCGATCCCCCGGTTCGTCTGCCTCTTCAGGAGGACCTTCTGTCGCAGCAGCAGGGGACGGTCCTCCACCCGAACCTGTCTGGTCTCCACCTCCATGCTTGGAGATTGAGCGGCGACAGTTGAGGCCATTTGACTTGCCTCCTGAAGTCTGTAACATCATTCTGGCAGCCAGGCGTCCCTCCACAAAGTCGGTATACGCCTGCAGGTGGAACAGATTTGTGGCATGGTGCACAGCAAAGGCTGTGGATCCTCTCTCTGCACCTCTTTCTGAGGTTCTTCTCTTTCTTCTTTCTCTTGCCCAGCAGGGCTCTGCTCTGGGCACTATCAAGGGCTACCTTTCTGCCCTTTCAGCCTTTTTAAGGCTGCCTGATCAACCTTCTTTGTTCAAGTCCCCTATTGTTAATCGATTCCTGAAAGGCATCACACATACGTTCCCTCCTGTTCCCTTTGTGATGCCTCAGTGGGACTTGAACTTGGTTCTTACTTTTCTGATGTGCGCTCCCTTTGAGCCACTTCACAACTGTCCTCTCCGTCTTCTTACTTTGAAGACTGCCTTCCTGGTAGCCATCACCTCTGCCAGGAGAGTGAGTGAGCTCCAGGCTCTGTCCTGTAAACCTCCTTTCCTTTCGGTCCATCCGGACAAGGTTGTGTTGCGAACAAGGCCCTCTTTCCTGCCCAAGGTAGTCACAGCCTTCCACATCGGGCAATCCATCACCTTGCCCACCTTCTTTCCGCCTCCGCATCCCTCGAGAGAGGAAGAGAAGCTCCACCGTCTGGACCCAAAACGTGCGCTCTCTTACTATCTAGATCGCACACGCCAGTTCCGGGTGGATGACCAACTCTTTGTTGGTTACGTGAACGCCAAGAAGGGAAAGGCGGTACACAAGCGGACCATCTCGCGGTGGATCATCTTGTGTATCCAGGCGTGCTACTCCTTGGCTAAGAAGGAACCCCCTGTTGGATTGAGGGCTCATTTCACTCGGACCACGGCGACTGCCACTGCCCTGGGCCGAGGATTGCTCTTGCAGGACATTTGCCAGGCAGCTACGTGGGCCTCGCTGCACACGTTTGCAAGACACTATTGCCTAGACAGCGAAGTCCGGAGGGATGGCTTCTTTGGCCGTTCCGTCCTCCAGGACTTTCTGGTGTGATTATTGGTTCGCAGACCCACCACCGTGGTTGGTATTGCTGGGGTATCTATTCTAAGGTAAGGAATTTATCACTAACGTGTCTCTTTCAGATGCACAAGTTACTACTTGTGTAACGATATATCTGTAAGAGACATTAGTTAGTGATAGATTCCTTACCGACCCACCCATCCTCCCCATTCTGCGAACCGATATCTAGGGTTAACGTCATCCCCTTTCAGGGCCCTAGTTTCAAGGCACCAGTGTTGGTTTTTAGCATAGCTCTGCGTTTCTGGCGCGGAAAAGCTGTGTCTAAGAACTGACGTCAGCACGTGGAGGCGGCGTCTAAGTACTCCGACGACGTCATCACGGCGCCCACGACGCCGACAACGGACGCGGAGCCGCAGACGACGCCTACCGACGCGCAAGGGTACTGCTACGCAAAAATTTCTGGATCCAGTCTGACGCCTGGGGATATTCTAAGGTAAGGAATCTATCACTAACTAATGTCTCTTACAGATATATCGTTAAACAAGTAGTAACTTGTGCTTATGGACCTATTAACAGCATTCGATTGAGTGAACCGTAGTAAGCTACGGAGGGTGTTGGGGTGTATGGGGCTGGATGTTGCCCTAGTTCATTTTTTGCATTCATTACATGAGCATCTGAGGGTTAGGGGCGGTTTGGCCAAGTTAAGGAACTCTAAAGTCTTGAACATAGAACGCGGAAGGGCTGTGTGATTGCACCATTGCTGATTATTTTACATATCAATAATCTGACTCCATTTCTCTTGGATGCCATTATGTGCTGAAAATAGGCTGTGCAACCTTTCCCGCATTAATTACGCTGATGGTGTGGTTCTCATTGCAAGATTTCCCATTTCATTTCAGAGGCTGGTGGACTCATTCGTCTAATTTATGACCAACCTGAATTTGACCACAAATTTTTGTAAATCTCTCATTATGGTGTGTGGTCTTAAACACACAATGTGCCCTCTGTAGTTTGTGATGGAAAGCAACTAGTGTGCATACTTTCCCTCATCTGTGTGTTTGTTCGACTGTTCAGGTTCTGCCTGTACTCTGAAGCTATCGAGGGCAGGTGGGGCTCTCCTGAATCTCCCATGGCCAGTAGGTCGTACGACTTTGTCCCCCCTTATTACCATTTAAAATGATCAGTGTGTTCCTATCGCTCATTAAGGCAGTATGTTCCTATCGCTTGGAGTCTGGGCTATTCCACCTGTCATCCCTTACAGGTTGAGAAGAACGCTATATGTAGGCCACTTCTGTGCCAGACCCCCGCTAGTGAACTTGGTCTTCCCTTCTTGATGATTGCATTAAATTGGCCGCTATTCTATTGTTGGTATCAGTTTGGGCCAACCCTGCAGCTTTATACAAAAAACAAAAGAGGGACCCTGAACCAGTACCTAAGAAAAGGGTAAAGGAGGGGAAAAACCCACCAGGGAAGTAAATATAAGCAACAACATGAAAGGGTGGTTCCCAAAAATCAAACGGACCAGTAGGTTCCGAAATTAACAATTGCCCACAGAAAAGCTGATAATCTTTTACTTTATTTTATTTTCATTTTTACTTATACAAAATTCATAATATCAGTGAATCATACAACATATATAATAAATATAGCGTAAGCCCAGAACTCAAAGGAACATTAAAAACATTTCTACAGACTCATTCATTCAAGCAAAAAAATCACAGTCATACTCATACAGCAGAACATTCATATAACTACCAACAACTAAGCAGAAAACACCCAGACTCTCATCAGTCAGACAGAAAAAAGCGCCGACGCGCGTTTCGGAAATGCCACAGTGGGGAATTCCTTCATCAGGGTGCCAGTCTTTTAGTTTATGACAGCCATCCAGGTCCTTCAAGGCTTTCAAAATGAATAGAGGAATCCCAATTTCAAAACTTTCTGGGCAAACAGCTTCTTAGTACAGCATATCAGTAGCGAAGGGCTCGACAGAGTCCAACTAGACACCAAAGGTCACAGAGAGGAAGTAATTTGCATACAAATCAGGGGTGTGGAATTTATTGAAATATGTACTTGTCCATGGGACAAGTACCCTCATAAATCTACTTGTCCTGTAACAAAATCCACTTGTCCCTTTGGTGCCATGTAGTGCACTGTCAAATAATGGCTGCAATCTCTTTGTATAAGAGCTCTGATAATAGCCTCTCTGGTTATGTCAGGCTAATACTATAGAAGGATTTGAATTTTGGAGGTTTTCACCAGCTCTTCTCTAATCTTTTCCCATACTGAGAAAGGTCGGAAATTTACCCCTGACAACAGCAGAAGTAAAGTTTCTTCCAGGGCTGGGAAAAATGTGGTTTGAGAAAAAGTGAACTTGTAAACACTCAACAGATTTCCGCTGGGGCATATTCATATTTGCTCATGCTAAGATGCAATTCACAAATATTTTCTAGGACTACGGTTTTCTGGCCTACTTAAGGAATTCATGTGGATTCATGAAAAACGTAAATCTCCTTTAATACAAGGACATATATCATGGGTGCACTTTCGTGACTTTAACCTTTGAGCCCCTAATGAAATTTGAGTTAACCAAGACCTTTTGTTTTGATTGAAATGCTATCTCTTCCTATCTGTGAGCTGGCTTCATTGTGTGTGACAGCATTCTGCTCTTTTACAAAGTAGTTTTGTTCAGTGCCAGGAATTTCTATGGCAATGTGGCCTTTATGAGACCAAATACTAGCTGTCTAGTAAGAACTCGCTGGCAAACAGCACCACGCCTACCTGATAATCCCATGGTAGAGAAAGGAGCACAATGTAGGCCAAGTGAGTAATCAGAACATTTAAATACCCCCCACGTTGATTCAAAGTTCTTATGACACCAAGCAAGCGAAAAAAAGTAATTGGAATCCTCTCCACAATAGCTCTCTTGCCTCTTCCATCTAAGCAACTATCCATTCATCCTTTCACCCACTGATATCTAGCATTTCACCTTTACATTGGCACCCATTCATTCTTTAATCCATTACCTTTCACTAATCTGTTCATCAATCTGTTCATCTGTCTCTCGATCCACTCATCCATATCCAAACCTACCCATTCATCTCCAAACCTATCCATTTCAACCATCCATCCTTTCGCTCATCCATACACCCTCCCTTTCACTCCATCTATATACCCTTCCATTCACTTCATATATCCACCCTCCCTTTCACTCATCCTTCCACCCACCCTTCGACCCACCCTTCGACCCATCCATCAATCCATCCATTTATCCTTTACATTCACCCATCCTTTCGCTCTCTAATCCTTACACCCTGTAACCCATCCACTCATTCACCCTTTCCTTCATTATAACATCCTTTGTCCATCCACCATCCCGGTCACTCATTCATGCATCCATCCATCCAACTAGCCAGTCACACTTCTACTCACTCATCCTTTCACCCACACATCCATTCATCCTTTCAAATTAATTACAAGTCTTTGTCTGCCGAGCTGCAGACAGAAGAGGCCCATCAGAGCTCCACCACCTCTACTGTAGCTGCTAAAGCCTATCCAGCCATCTCCAAACCTATCGATCCAACTGATCCATCCCGCCTTCCTTTCACTCATCCATCCATCCTTTCACCCCACACATCCTCCTGTTCACTCCTATTCATCCATCCTTTCACTCATCCCTCCATCCATCCACCCCATCCATCCTCCTTTTCACTCATCTATCCACCTACCCTTTCACTTCATCCATTTATGCTTTCCCTCATCCATCCACCCTTTCACCCATCCATCTTCCGTTTCGCTCATATATCCATCCACCCTTTCACTAATCCCTCCATCCACCTTTACACTCAACTCTCCACCCACCAACCCATCCGTCAACCCTTCCACCCAGCCACCCACCCATCCATCCATCCCTCAACCCAGTTAGCTATCTATTCATCTACTCTCTCACCCATTAATCCACCCTTTCAGTAAGTCGTCCATCCTTTCACTCATCAATCCAGTTTCAACCTATCCATTCACTCACGCATCCCTTCATTCACCCTTGCTCTTTTCCTCCCATTCGCACACATCAACTTACATCAATCCACTCATTCATCCATCTTTCCATTCATCCATCTTTCCATTCACCCTTTCACTCCACTCATTCATCCATCTATCCATCCAGCCTTTCAATCATTCATCCATGCATCCATCGATTCACCCTTTCACTCATTAATGTATGCATCAATCATCCACTCTTGCACGTATTCATCCATGCATCTATACATCTACCCTTTCACGTATTCATACATGCACCTATCCATCCACTCATTCATCCATGCACCTATCCATCCACCCTGTCACTCATTCATCCATTTATGTATTTAAAAATCCACCCTTACGCTCCACTCATTCATCCATCCATCCAGCCTTTCACTCATTCATCCATGCATCTATCCATTCACCCATTCACTCATTAATGTATGCATCTATCATCCACTCTTGCACGTATTCATCCATGCATCTGTATATCCACCCTTTCACTCATTCATCCATGCATCTATCCATTCACCCATTCACTCATTAATGTATACATCTATCATCCACTCTTGCACGTATTCATCCATGCATCTGTGTATCCACCCTTTCACTCATTCATACATGCATCTATTCATCCACCCTTTCGCTCACTCACCCACCCACCCTTTCAAGTCCATTATGGGCCTTTGTCTGCGGACCAGCAGACTGAAGAGGCCCATCAAAAAGTTCACAGCTGCTGTAGTTTCTACAGCAGTCTGTTCACAATGCCCCTGGTGCAGGCACAAAGTGACATGAGAGGCCTAGTGCAAGGACAGAATTGGGGGTGGCCTTAGGCCTGCATGAAAGCCCATGGGGAAACTAATGAGCTTTAATGTAAGCCCTCGATGTGTAAGATATGAGAGGCCAAGGGGAGCGGGTCAGAGATGTCAGAGAGGGCCGCTAAGGGGGGTGGGGTGGGGAGAGCAGGTTCAGGCACCGGGTGTAACATAAGGTGTACAGGAAAGGCAAAGTGCAAAGGAGGGGGTGCATGGGAAGGGAAAGCAAAGTGAGTTAAAGATGAGGCCCAGGAGTGGAGCAGAGAACACAAGGCAGGGGTCATACAGTTCAAGTCAGAGCAAGGGGCCAAGAGGCAGATAAGGCAGCCTCTTACATGGGGCCTGGAAGCTACACCATCACAAGCTATTTCCAACTTCAAGCTCTGCTTTATTATTTTGTTGTTCTGTTCTGGGGAAATTAAAGTGCAGGCCCCAGCTTTTGCATTCACCCTTTCACTGCCAATAAACTGCTCAGAGCATCTTATTAACTGGCTGTGACCTACAGGGTTGAACAGCTGTGTATCGGATTACCATAAAACTGCCTACTTGTCCTTTGGACAAAATACAAATTAAAACCTCTTGCCCTCCTAAGAAATCTAGATGTCTCGGGCGTCGGGAGATAGGAATTCCCCACCCCTGCAAATGTAGATCTCTATAGTTTTTAATTTGTTGAATTTAAAGTGTAGCAAGAAAAACGTCCGCCTCCGTTCCTTTATTGAGCATCGCAGAATGACGGTATGTTTGGAAAAAGCTTTCCTAAAGGATCTTTTGTTAGTTCAGAATACGGTGTAAAATAGGTTCGGCCGCTTCAATGATTTAGTCTAGGAAAACAGCGTGCAGGCATCTTTAAAACTAGGCATGTAGTGACACGAGGATCGAGATGTCGGCCGCATAGGACAGGCTCCGTACCGAAAACGAAACTGTCAAGGCCCGGCTAAGAATATATTACATGAGCCATCGGTTCAACTACTCAAAACAAAACCGAAAGCCATTGATTCAAAAACGAAACCGAAACTGCTGCAAACAGTCTTCGGGTCGAAAAGCTTGAACCCATCGGAGTCGACGAAGAAAAAAGGTGTTGACGACCCTGCGGGGTCTAAAGTAAAGAGTGTTGAACCGAAGATCGGTACGCTGAAGTCCACCATTAATACCAACCACGTTGAACCGAAGAAGTCGACGTCGACGGACAGCGACACAAACAAGGGACTCCAGTCTCGGAAGGTTCTTGATCCGAAGCATCAAGTCGACAGGTCACAGCTCGTCAAAGGCCTCTAGTCGAAATCCAAAGGCGCCTCGAAGGACCACGTCGAGTCGAGGCAGAAGAGCGCGCCTCCGACGCCATAAGCACCGAAGTCGACGCAGGGCCAAAAACTTATTGGCGAAAAGGCAAAGTCGGTCGGGCCTACATCGACGCCGGGCCCCGAAGAAGGTCAGTCTGTCTAAAGACACTATGCCACCGATAAAATTCGGACTGCCCCCGACTGCACGCCCCAAGGCGCTCGATCCGAAACCTGGGGTCGAAACACCCAGACAGGTGTCATTGGGAAAAAGGAGTCATCCTCTAGAAGAGGACGTTATGTACCAAGAGCCCTCATATGATGACCAGTCGAAGCTACATATCGACTCTGAATCTCCGAATCTGGTAGACTTACTATTTATCAAAGGAAGATCAGGTCGGAAAATCCTCTGGAATCGTACAAAATTCCACTCAAGAAGAAAAGGGATTTGCAACATCACCTGTCCTTTTTGAGACTGTGAGGTACCATGCCCAGGGCACTTCTGCATACTCACCCACACCCACTACTGAGGATATGGGGTATGACGATGATGAACAATGTAATTACCCTACAGACACGGATCAGGATGACCAGACTCAAGCCTGGACAGACCCTGCTGACCAGGGGGAGTCACAGACTATTCCTGATACTCCCTCTTATCCTGTTAAAACTTCGCCAACAGAAGATACAGCTGCGTTCAACGCTTTAATTGAAAGGGCAGCACAAAATCATGATGTAGACATGCATGCTGACCCAGTTGAAGAGGACTTCCTGTTTGACACTTTCTCCACTTCAGAGAAATCTGTTAAAACTTTGCCAATGCTAAAAGGTGTCCTTAAACACGCAGGGGACATTTTCAAAGAAACCACTAGAGCAAGGCTTATTAATCCAAGAATTGAAAGAAAATACAGACCGGCGCCTGTGGACCCTACATATATTAAGGGACAGCTGCCGTTAGACTCTTTGGTGGTCTCAAATGCTCGTAAGCGCGCCAACTCACAAACTACGAGTGATGCTCCTCCTCCAGACAAAGAATCTAAAGTATTAGAAGCTTCTGGGAAAAGGGTGGCTGCTCAAGCAGCTAATATCTGGAGAATTTCTAATACACAGGCCCTATTAGCCAGATATGATAGGGCGCATTACGACACTCTAGAGCAACTGCTACAACATTTGCCTGAGGCCTACAAGGAGGGAGCAGAGATGCTAATCCAGGAGGGGAAACTCATATCCAAGGCATCCATTAAATGTGCGCTAGACGCAGCAGACACCGCAGCCAGGGCCATCAACACAAGTGTCATGCTCAGGAGACATGCTTGGTTGCGCATCTCTGGGTTCAAACCTGAGATTCAAACCACATTACTAAATCAGCCTGTGAACCCTGATTTTTTTATTTGGTCCTGATGTGGACACAATCTTAGAAAAGATAAAAAAAGACAGCCAAGTCTATGGGTGCCTTGCAGTCCCAACAGTTCAGAGGAGGTTCCTTTCGTCGCTCCAGTAACAGAGGAGCTACACGAGGCCAGGCATCACAACAGATTTCATACAATAAAGGGAGCACGCAGACTACCTATAATAAAAATAATAGAGGTGGATACCGTGGCAACAGCAGCAAAGGCAGAGGACGAGGAAATAACAACATCAGATCCTCCGCCAATACTAAACAGTGACGCCTTGTCACTGCCCCCGGACCATGTAACACCGGCCGGGGGCGATTACAACAGTTCCTGCCAGTCTGGGAGAGCATTACCACAGACAGGTGGGTGAGACAACTTATTCAGTACGGCTATTGCTAGAGCTAACTTCCACTCCACCCAACATACCCCCAAGACACCGTCCTATGTCTGCAGAGCACATAGACTTATTGCAGCAAGAAGTTGTCAGCATGCTGCAAATAGGGGCCATAGAACTCGTCCCCATACAGGAACAGGGTACAGGGGTATACTCGCTGTACTTCTTAATCCCCAAAAAGGACGGGTCTCTCAGGCCAATACTGGATCTCAGGCCCCTAAACCAATACATCTTATCAGAACATTTTCACATGCTCACTCTACAACAGGTTCTGCCATTGCTCACTCAGGGAGACTTCCTCGCAACAGTAGACCTAAAAGACGCGTACTTCCACAGACCAATACATCCTGCACACAGGAAGTATCTCAGGTTTACCATACAAAATCGGCACTACCAGTTCAAGGTACTACCTTTCGGGGTGACAACAGTGCCTAGCGACAGTGGCGGAGCACCTGAGGAGAAACCATGTCCACGTCTACCCCTATCTGGACGACTGGCTCATCCAAGCAAAGTCAGTCCAGCAATGTGCCAGCCACATATCTTGCACTGTTCACCTCCTGCACAGCCTCGGATTCTCATTAAACTATGCAAAGTCTCATCTCCAACCCGCTCACGTACAACAGTACCTAGGAGCGACGATAGACACTCTGGTAGCAAAGGCACAGCCAAACTCAGCAAGAATCAACAGTATTCAATTACTGATTCAGAGATTCAGACCCCAACACTCGCTCCCAGCACGGGTGTTTATGCAGTTGATAGTCCCTCACGCGAGACTACACATGCGTCCGCTTCAGGAGTGCTTAGCACGCCAGAGGAACCAGGCTCAAGGACAATTAAAAGACCTAGTGTTGGTGACCGGTCGCGCATACAACTCTCTGCATTCATGGAACCCACACAACCTTTGTAGGGGACGACCGTTCCAAGAGCCTGTACCACAAATAGTGCTGACGACGGACGCATCTCTCCTGGGCTGGGGAGAACATGTCCTCCATTACACAGTGCAGGGACTATGGACGACACAGCAAAAGAAGATGCACATCAACCTGCTGGAACTGATGGCAATCTTCATGGCGATGAAGGCGTTCAAGGTACATTTGTGCAACAAAGTCGTGTTGATCCGGACGGACAACATGACTGCCATGTACTACATACAGAAGCAGGGAGGGACACACTCTCCACAGTTGTCACATCTAGCGCAAAGCATGTGGAAGTGGGCCATTCAGAGGAACATATTCCTCATGGCGGAACACCTCCCAGGCAGGGACAACCAGATGGCGGATCTGCTCAGCAGACACAGCCACCAGATGCACGAGTGGGAGATACATCCCTCCGTGCTACAACCGTACTTCCAGCAGTGGGGTCACCCAGAGATAGACCTGTTCGCCACAAGGGAAAACTCAAAATGCCAAAGCTTCGCCGCCAGGTTTCCACATCCGCAGTCTCACGGCAATGCGATATGGATGAACTGGTCAGGCAGGTTTGCGTACGCTTTTCCCCCAGCCCCGCTCATACCACTAGTGGCACGCAAACTGCGACAACACTCCATGACACTCATCCTAGTTGCTCCAACGTGGGCGAGGCAACCGTGGTACACCACGTTCCTAGAACTTTCTGTGGTGCCTCATCAAAGGCTGCGATTAACACCCAGTCTTTTAACGCAGAGCCATGGAGACATTCAGCATCCAGATCCGCAACAGGTGAACCTTGCGATCTGGCTCCTAAGGTCATAGAGTTTGGTTACCTGAACTTGCCTCCTGACTGTATGAATATTATCAAAGAGGCAAGAAGACCTACAACCAGAGCATGCTATGCGGCGAAGTGGAAACGATTTGTCATCTATTGTACCAATAATGACATAAATCAGCTAGATGCATCTACTCAAAACATCATATGTTACCTGTTACATTTACATAGATGCAATCTAGCCTACAGTTCCATACGTATACATTTAGCTGCGGTGGCAGCTTATCTTCAGAACAGGCAACACCTTTTATTCTTCAGAGTACCGGCTATTAAAGCTTTTATGGAGGGACTCAAACGAGTGATTCCTCCAAGACACCCACCTTCACCTGTCTGGAACCTGAACGTGGTTCTAACCAGACTGATGGGACCACCTTTTGAACCTCTACACTCGTGTGAGATACAATTCCTAACGTGGAAAGTGGCTTTCTTAGTGGTGATTACATCACTTAGAAGAGTTAGTGAGCTACAAGCCCTAACTATTCAGGAGCCATTCATACAAATCCATGCAAATAGGATAGTGCTACGTACAAACCCTAAATTTGTGCCAAAGGTGGTATCCCAGTTTCACATCAATCAGACTATCCAATTGCCAGTGTTCTTCCCAAATCCAGATTCAGTTGCAGGAAGAGCTCTTCATACCCTGGACGTTAAAAGAGCTCTCCTGTACTATATAGACAGGACAAAACTTTTCAGAAAAACTAAGCAACTGTTTGTTGCCTTTTCACCACAGCACAAAGGCAACCCCATTTCAAAATCAGGTATAGCCAGATGGATTGTTAAGTGCATACAGATTTGTTATCAGAAAGCTAAACGCACATTAACAGTTCCCCCAAGAGCGCATTCCACACGCAAGTTAGGGGCATCCATGGCTTTCCTGGGAAACATTCCTCTAGAAGACATATGTAGAGCAGCCACATGGACTACCATACATACATTTACCAAACACTACTGCGTAGATGTACACACCAAACAGCAAGCAGCTGTAGGACAGGCTGTACTCCAGACTCTTTTTCAGGCTGCTGCAGCTGGCACGGGCAACCACCGCTAAGGGGGAGACTGCTATACATTCTATGCACAGATATGAATTCAGCAGCCCACATGCCTCGAACTGAATATGCTACTTACCAGTATGCATCTCTCTTGGCATGTAGGGCTGCTGACATTCATATCGCCCTCCCTCCTCCCCGGTGCCTGTCGCAGCTGTAGCACTCAGAATTATTCTTAGCATGGACATCACTTACTGTATCATACTCCATCCCTGCCACAATGGCGAAAAACAATCTGAGGATGGAGAGGATGCCCATGCGCACTGTAGTCCGGGGGAGGAGCCACCTATCTTGTGATACTTCGGAGACTCTTCCAGGACAACAATGTGCAATCATCCGGACCCAACGCTAGGCGGCGATCTATGCACAGATATGAATGTCAGCAGCCCTACATGCCAAGAACAGATGCATACTGGTAAGTAGCATATTCCTTACTTTTGCTCTTATGAGGAGGTGGGTTGCTATCATCTCAGACCTTCTCTAAAGCTAGTTGTTTATTTAAGGGAAATTAAAGAATTGTTGCACATAATTCTTTATCTGTGTTTTAATTTTCTATTATGTATACCACTAGTATGCAAATAAAGATTAAATGATGGTGATTTGAATTCAAAATAATATATTAGTTGCATCAGCTCTCTCATAGTGAAGAGTGAAAATGCTTTTATTCTCCATAACAAAAAAGGTAACATTTCAAACTTTGTTAGACGTGCAATTAAAGAAATATCAACCAGGAAGGTCCACAATATGAATGCATTTACTAGGAGATTCAAATTTTTTTCCTAATTGAGGCAATATACATTATGCTTAAAACATCTTGTAAGGTATACAAAGATCAATGACTAGTCTTACACTACGAATAGATTTCTTCTTCAAACTGTCCACATCTTCAGTCAAACAAATGCTCTGATTGTCACAATCTGTGAAAACCCTTGTCTCTGAAATGCCCATACCTTCAACAGTTTACTGGTGGTATTTTCTTTTACGTCTTTTTTTCCCCATGGTTTATTGTATGCCAGTTTCTTGGCCTCCAGGTGCTGAGGTTCTTATGGGCAGATTAGTGGGTTTACACAATGGAGTATTTGGGGGGGGGGGGTAGATTAGCAATTGATCTCTATTCAGTCAGTGGTCTTTGTTCCTTTCCAGTTGACCTAATGTGTGCTTACTAAAGTCTTAGACAGTTGTTGTGACTGCTCGGTCTCTTGTCTGGGTTGTTTGATTCTGAATGTTCAAATTGCACTCTTTTAATTGCCTTATAGAGCATTGTCTCTTTTCACCTGTGTTTGCTATTACTCACCCCAATGATACTCTGCTTCGGGAGCTCTCTCTCGGTCCTCTGTACCTATGTGTCACACTCGCTGTGTATCTTACTTCCCATGTCCTACCAAAGTTATCTCCCAAGTTTTCTTTCCACAGGACTATCTGTCCAAGGGCTTCGTGTGCCTGCTCATGAAGAAATGTCCACACATGTAGTATAGTGCACCCTGGATTAGGGCTGAAAGGCCTGCTGTAGGGGTGACTTACCTACTACATGCAGCGTCTGTAGGCATGACACACAGGAAGTATTCCATGTTGTGCCTTCACCTTTCTCTGCACCATGGCATGCAGCCTGTAATGGAAGTTTACTTGTTGGGTATGAGGGGTCCCCTAGGGTGTCACAATACATGATGTTGCCCTTAGGGATCCTCTTTAGCCTCCTTTTACTAGATACCAGAGGTACCATGTACTAGGGACTTACAAGGGGTGCTAAGGGTATTATCACAAAACCAGGTGGGTTAATGGGTCGGAGGGAAAATTACAGACCAGCGCAGACAAGTCCCCCTCCTACTATATCCATACACTCCAAGAGTCCGCGGGTCTCTTGCTGAAACAAGCATTTGCAATGCAATAGGTCTCGTATTAGGAAAGTTTGAGCTATTGGTATTGTAAATGACAAATTTTTTATTTAGGTTTTGTTTTTGAAAATAGCTAAATTAATAACTTTGTCATTTACCATGCCAATAGTTATAACTTTCGCAAATGTGACACCTATAGCATTTGTAATGCAATATGTGCTGTATTTACGTGACTTACATGTATTGATATTACAAATAACAATGGTTTTTAATTTTTTTAAATAATTAATACTTAAATAAAAGTTATTGTAATTTATAATGGCAATAGCTTAAACTTTTGTAAATAACATTTGTGAAGATTATGTTCAGTGTATTTTATTGTGACGAAAATCCAAGAACATATGTCAAATATTAACATCTTTTTGTTACATTTGTAATAAAGCTTGAAACATTGAGATAACTTATTTGAACCAGTTGTTATTGAATGGTTGCACAGATTGATGCTGTGGTGGAGCTCAGTGATGTTGTGGTGCCACTGAGTGATGCTGTGGTGGTGCTGAGTGATGCTGTATGCTATGTTTTGTTTTGCTATCCTATGTTTTGTTTTGTTATGCTATGCTATGCTGTTTTGTTATGCTATGCTATGTTTTGTTATGCTATGCTATGCTATGTTTTGCTATGCTATGCTATGTTATGCTATGCTATGTTTTGTTATGCTATGCTATGCTTTGTTATGCTATGCTATGTTTTGTTATGCTATGCTATGTTTTGCTATCCTATGCTTTGAATTGTTATGCTATGCTATGTTTTGTTATGCTATGCTATGTTTTGCTATGCTATGCTATGTTTTGTTGTCTTTTTCTATGCTATGCTTTGTTTTGCTATGCTATGTTTTGTTGTGTTTGGTATGCAATGTTTTGCTATGCTATTATATGTTTTGTTGTGTTTTGTTAAGCTATGCTATGTTTTGTTGTGTTTTGCTATGTTTTGTTATGCTATGTGTTGTTGCGTTTTGTTATGCTATGTTTTGTTATGTAATGCTATGTTTTGTTTTGTTATCCTATGCTTTGTTTTGTTATGCTATGCTATGTTTTGTTATGCTATGCTATGTTTTGCTATACTATGCTTTGTTTTGTTATGCTATGCTATGTTTTGTTATGCTATGCTATGTTTTGTTGTGTTTTGTTATGCTATGCTGTTTTGTTATGCTTTGTTTTGTTATGCTATGCTATGTTGTGTTTTGTTATGCTATGCTTTGTTGTGTTTTGTTATGCAATGCTATGTTTTGCTATGCTTTGCAATGCTATGTTTTATGTATGCTACATTTTGTTGTGTTTTGTTATGCTATGCTATGTTTTGTTGTGTTTTGCTGTTTTGTTATGCTATGTTTTGTTATGCTATGCTGTGTTTTGTTCTGCTATGTTTTGTTGTGTTTTGTTATGCTATGCTATGCTTTGTTGTATTTTGCTATGCTATATTTTGTTTTGTTATGCTATGTTTTGTTTTGCTAGCCTATGCTTTGTTTTGTTATGCTATGCTATGGTTTGCTATCCTATGCTTTTCTTTTGTTATGCTATGCTATGCTGTGTTTTGTTATGCTGTGCTATGTTTTGTTATGATATGCTTGTGAGGGTGTGTGAGTGTGTTTGAGGGTGAGTAGGGTGAGGGGGTGTAAGGGTGAGGCGGTGTAAGGGTGAGGGGGTTTAAGGGTGAGGGGGTGTGAGGGTGTGTGAGGGTGAGGGGGTGTAAGGGTGAGGGGGTGTGAGGGTGGGTGAGGGGCTGTGGGTGAGGGTGTGTGAGTGAGGGTGTGTGAGGGTGAGGGAGTGTGAGGGTGTGTGAGGATGAGGGGGTGTGAGGGTGTGTGAGGGGGAGGGGGTGAGGGGTTGTGAGAGTGAGGGTGAGGGGGTGTGAGGGTGCGGGTGTGAGGGTGAGTGAGGGGGTGTGAGAGTGAGAGTGAGGGTGAGGGGGTGTGAGGGTGAGGGGGTGTGAGGGTGAGGGGCTGTGAGGGTGAGGGTGTGTGGGCGTGTGAGGGGGTGAGGTTGAGTGAAGGTGAGAGGGTGAGTGATGGTGAGAGGGTGTTGAGGGTGAGGGGGTGAGGGTGTGAGGAAGAGGGTGGGAGGTTGAGTGAGGGGGTGTGAGGGTGAGTGAGGGGGTGTGAGGGTGAGTGAGGGGGTGTGAGGGTGAGGAGGTGTGAGGATGAGGGGGTGAGAGGGTGTGAGGGTGAGTGTTACTATGCTAGATGGGGGCATTGGTTCATGTTACCTGCAAACATAGAAAGTCCTCCTGGGTATAAACCGGAGCCAGCCATGTACAATAAATGAATGAGTGAATTAATAAATACATGTTTTTGTTTCAATTAATACAAATTGTTATGAAAGCCGTACACAATGTATCCCGTGGGGAATGTTATTAGTTCATAGTTAAAACACCAAAATGTAATTCATTTGGATGATATCGAAATACTATGATTTAACTAGAAATAATAAAACCATTAAGAATTGATATATGGCCACAATCTTTAACTTTCCGACTGCCTTTAGACCAGTAGTGGGTCTTTGTTTATGATTCCATGAATTTGTCGTGCAAATGATGCTAACCGTGCCAGTTCCGTCGGGGTCTCCAAATAGAGTGTTGTATCATTTTTTTAAATCACAATGCACCCTTTGGCCAGGCCTGCTCCACAATACAGAAAATTCTTGATAAAGGCCTAGATTAGGACACGGCCGGTGAGCCTTTACGTGTTCCATGTTTCAGATGCGGGCTTCCAAAAACTAAAAAATATATAATTCGTAATCGTGCACGTTGCTTAATTTATGCTAATTATGTTTTCTTGTAATTTCTCGATAAGTCATATAATTACTCATCTTTGGTTGGACACTTTCGAAGTACGCAATTGTAACAAAACCATTTGTCAACCTGGCACTCAACTTTGCTAAATATAAGGTGGACAGTCTGAGAAGTTTAGTTGGCGCTTAAACACTTTATATATTTATGGCCTTTTTCAAAGCGCCAGAAGTGTGATCCCTCCCCTCCACCTCCCACTCCACCCACCCGCAAAGTCAACACGCTACGCACTAAATAGCAGACTCCAATGCACTGCATTTCTTGCTACAAAAAACATCGCTCTGAAGCTACTTTTCGGTTTTCTGTTCCATGCATTACAAAATCCTAATTAAGAAATAAACACAGATAAGAACTTTTCAAAGCTTAGAAAGTGGTAATTTAAAAACTGGAATGCAATCTTTAATGTTTCATTAAACAAAATTGATATAATCTGCAGTTTATAAATGGCAAAAAAGTGCACCTTTTACTGAAAACGGAATGCCAGTTGACATCTAAGTTCAAAATAGACGCATGCAACCCATTCAGAAAATGTATCGTAGGAGATAAATCATGCCGAAAAAAATCAAGCCCAGCGAATGAAGAGCTTCTAGTGATAAATAAAGCAGGGTATTTAATAAAGAAACATTTAAGTAGCATGCAAAGCGTTTGAAATAGACTCGCTCGTTACTGTTACAAAAAATAAAGCGAGTCAGCTTTGTTGTCAATCCCTATTTCTGGCGTGGCTCATCGAGACTGAGGCGGCTGTCCAGTGGCATTGTTGACATTCCAGCCTAGTGAGGTAATCATGGGCCCGGCCGGCTGGGCAGACTCGCAGTCGTCAGATCCTTCCACACGGTTGGCTGTGAGAGGAGACACCTCAGTGCGCCAAACAAGAGCCTGGGCCGGGAAAGCAGATATGCAAATGAAATGAGATTCTCCTGAGGCAGAGATGCAGACGAAAACTTCACATTAGAAGAGGAGGCGAGGCTTAAGGACATCAACGTACTTACACTGGTTCAATGTGGCACTTTTCAATAACAGGGTCAAAGTAATTTACAAACACCACGACGCGAGACAGAGTAGTGATGTGACGCCAACAGACTAATGTGACACAACGCTCAGTTTTGCTAAAACAAAGTACAACACTGCCCGTCGAGCCTACTAAGTTACTTTAAACAGGGAGTAAAGGACAACAGAATTTCAAAGGTTAGAAGTTAAAGCTCCTTCCATACATTTAAATAAATGACAGAATCATGGGTACTGTAAAATCAAAGGCGCCGTTTTATAGGTGCAACCGCTTCCGAAAAGAGTCACAAGGGATCTGCTTTGTGCGTGCAATTAAGTGATGCTCTTGGCATTGCAGGGGGCGGAGCAGCCGAACCCGAACCCTTTGAAGTAGCCAGGCTGGAAAAAAAGCAATTAGGACGGCCTGCGGCCGTGAATAATTGACGGCGGGGGGGGCGGGGCAGCTGAAGCCTTTGATGTGGCCAATGCTGCTGGCAGGGGGAAGCCTGTGGGGAAATGCAAGCTCGTGCACGAAGGAGCTTGTGGTCACGTGATTTTTTACGTGAACTGTTGAGAATCCTCATCATAAAAAAGTGGATGGATAGGAAAAGGTCTCTCTACGAGACCTAAAAAGTTAAAACTGACCGATACAGTACAACAGAACGTGAAGCTATAAAGGGAGTCCTCTTAAAGAGGACAGGGTCCCATCACCCACCAAAATGGCATGCTTCATCTTTTGGGATCTCCTCTTAACTGCAGCCTAGTGCAGTTAAGGAACTACAACTCCTTGCGGATGTCATAAGGAGGAGCTTGCGGATGTTTTAAAATGTATACAGAGGGCAAGATCTACTGAAGATCGATGAAGCTGCATATGGTATGGTGAGAAAAATGGTGCAGTGTGTAAAAGGTGTCTGTTAAAATTGACTACTGAGAGAAAAATATGTTTATTGGATATCTCAGGGGGTCAAGGTTAAAGGCGCGGTCTGAGCAAATAAATGAACGCTCTAGTGACTTTAAGAGGACTCCCTTTATAGCTTCACATTCTGTTGTGCTGTATCGGTCAGTTTTCACTTTTCTCAGTAAGAGACCCAAGGGCTCTTGGAGTGTGTGCTAAGGGTATTGCCAATTAAGGAAACAACTGTACAGTTTTATGGAAAGAGATCTGGCACTGCAGACCTAAATAGCAGGAACCCAGTGCACTTCTGTCAAAATTGCATCAGATCCCATGCAAAAAGTGAGGTGACCGTTTCAAAAAGGGGCACTTTCCTACACGGCCTATTTTAGATTCACATGCTATGGGTGATTTTGCCATCTAGCTGTTGAGCTTGGGAAAAGCATCCAAGTAAGTGGTTTTCTGAAGGAGATTACTAACCTCAGATTCTTCAAATTTTAAATATTCATCAGTTATCAGACTAGATCTGAAAACTTTTTCTGCAATACCTTTGCAAACTGTTAGGTGGTGACATACGTCTCCGCCTTGACACTGGTCCGCTCAAGAAATGACATACCTATTTATACACTCTACCCCTAGTGAGGCATGGGCCATCAACAAGGACTCTCCAGCCATCTCTGTCCTGGGATTTTCTTTCAGTCTGACTCCAGGTGTAACCCATCTCCTTGCAGTCAGCCAGGAGGCCACAGCGCCGTGTGTTTGTTAGCTTTCCTCTTTTCCTTTTCCCTTGATGGTTCCTGGTCAGGGCTTGCCTGGTGGTGTTTGATACTGGCTTGCGGAGGATGTGACCTATCTAGCCCAAGCATCTTTTCATGATTTCTTCATGAGCAGGGAGTTTGAAAGAGCAGCTACCATAGGTCAATGTTGCGGATGGCATTTGGCCAGTGTATTTGGAGGGTTTGTTTTAGAAAGGTGTGGATGAAGCTGGTTAAAAGCCTGATTTTGGTTTGCAGCGTTAGGCCCTTGGAGCTCTAGATCTTCCTTAGCTGAATCAAGGCAGCCCTTGCTTTGCCAGTTCTTGCCTTGACATCACCATCATGACATGCAGAACCTATAGAGGTGCCAATCCTGTTTGCTGACATCATTTCTTTCTTTTTGTGCTACCAGACGCAGATTTGAAGCTACCTCTCATCTCTTTGAGGCACTTTACAGCAAAGATTTTTTGTGTGCAAGCGAAATGTCACCTCCTAAAACAAGAGGGTTTGAGCCCTATAAGGACTATCGCAAATAAATGTCTGTGGCAGATCCTCATCAGGTTTGCTTGTGGTGTCTGGGGTCGAGCTACAACTCTAAGGCCTGCAGTGACTGTGCCTCGTTGAACCTGAAGGCCATACAAGACCCCAAGGCAAAACTCTATTAAGCCAAGCACTGGAAGACTCTGCAATGATATCAGTCCAAGTTGAAAGGTCAATCCCGGTCCTATTACCATCCACAAGTCGCAAGAGTCATTCAGAGGTCAGACCTCATTGCACTCCCAAGTCTTCAGGTAGGTCTAAGAAAAAGCGTAAAAACATCCAAGAAAGACTTGGCCCCTTCCCGCCACACACATTTTTCTGAGAAGGTGCAAGGGTATCGCCATGCCTCTTGTTCTCGCTCCCAAAGTCGGTCAATCTCTCAGCCCATTCCACAACATGTACTGACACAACCCGAGCTTCCATGGCTGTCTGCGACACTGAAGCAGGCAAGGCTATACTCTTCGGATCCTTACCAACTTCCTCTGTTGCACCTATAAGCTCCAATCAGCTGAAAAGCCCTGCTTCTAGGATACCATAGGCAAATTTGCCCTCAGCGCCACTTGGACTCTCCGAATCCACCACTGGGCCCCCAGCACTGACTCCTCTTCTGGTGCCATGCAGGATCCTGGAGCCTCAAAGTTTGACTTCCAGCTTCCCATCTAAGAGGTCAAAACCAATGTTTTGATGGAAGTGCCCCAGCCAGGGCAAACATCTACTGAGCCCTCTTCCCGTTCAACAAGGCACTTAAAGATACTCTCTTAGGGGCCTGGGCCAAGCCATGTCCTGGCATCCTCAGTCATGCGCCAAATTAACCAGACGCAACTGCCCTGGACGACCCTGCATTTTTGTTTTATCACCCCTCCCCGAAAGCTTGCTGGTGAAAAAGTCTAACTGTTGGACAAACCCAAATGCTTTTCCGACTACTCTCTCAGGTTGAGAGTCCAAAGGAGTGGAGACCTTTGGGAAGAGGGTATTTTCTTATAACCGATTGACCCTCCGGTCCATGAATGCCATTTGCCTGCTCGGCCGCTATTCCAACACTTTTTGTGATTCAGTGGCTGAAATCCTCCCTGGTGTCCTAGAGGGTCTCTGACCTGTCCTAACACAAACCGTACAGGAAGATCATGATGCGGCCAAGTTTACCATTCGTTTTGGATTAGAAACCACCAATTCCATTGGGCGAGTCATTGGTACCAGCGTAATGATTCCCCGCCACACCTGTCTGTGGTCACCTTAATTTTCAGGCCATTTCCATTCATCTATCATGAACATGTCCTTTGTCTGGTATGTTTGGGGAGAAGGCAGATTGAAGAGGTTTAAATAGAACACAGCAACAGCACACTTTCAGTGCCTATATCCCTGACTTTCCAGCTGCATCAGCTCTACTGCTCCTTTCACGCTCTGACAGAGGTTTCCGCACTGGAAGGAAATTCAGCCTCAGGAATGTGCCCAGCAGTTTTGAAGCTGAGGCCTCAGGGCCTACAGCCTCTGCAGCCAGGTCCAATGAGCCACTCAGTCCACTGCCCCCCTCGGTGCACCTTCCAAACACCTTTAGTGTGCCCTTTGTGGAGCATAGCAACCCAGTTGGAGGCAGGATTCAACAATTCTTGCCGGGTTGGCAGACAATAGTTTCGGTGGGCCTGCAGATAGTCCAAAAGGGGTACACCTTGCTCTTCATTGCCTCTCTGCCGCACCGCCCGTTGTCCTCAGAACGACTGACGGAGAGCCATCTGTCCATTTTACAGCGAGAAGTGCATGCCCTTTTGGCCCAAAGAGGTACTGAGATGATGCCTGCTCCAGAAGTAGGGGTTGGTTGTTATTCCTACTACTTCCTGGTGCCAATGAAGGATGGAAGCCTTTGTCCTATTTTAGACTTGTGATCTCTCAAAGCCTTCCTCTAGAAAGAAAACTTCAAGATGCTCACATTGGCCCAGGTCTGGTCTGCCCTCGACACTGGAGACTGGATGGTGGAGTTTGACTTGCAGGATGCCTATTTCCATGTACCCACCTTGCAGGCCCTTCTGCACTTCCTGCGGTCGTGGTGGGACAGGAACGTTTAATGCAAACCCACCCCCCCCCCACCCCCCCTTTCTTCTCACCAGTGCACCTCGGGTGTTCACAAAAGTGCTGGCAAGTTTGCAACACACTTTCTAACTTCAGGATCCCAGTCTTCCCCTACTTCGGTGACTGGCTGTTGACGGCGAACTCCCCAAGCAGTCGTCAGCCACCTCAGACCATTGCGAACCTCCTGACATCTTTGGGGTTCACTGTCAACGCCCCGTAGTCACACCTTTGCAGACGCTCTCCTTCATCCGAGCCATTCTAGACATGGTTCAGTCTTGTGCCTTCAGGGCATTTTTTCTATGGTTTGGATCTTTCAACCTCTGTTCTGGGTTTCAGTGAGGTCGACTCTGAGGCTGCTAAGACTGATGGCCTCCTACATCCTACTGGTCAAGCACACCAGGTGGTATGTGCGGGTCTGCAGTGGGATCTGAAGTCTCGGTGGGTCAGACATCAAGGGAACGTCTCCGATCATGTACAGATTTTGGAGGAGACTGCAAAAGATCTGCAATGGTTGTTATTGGACCACGATTGGGTCAACGGCAGACCCCTCTCGAGAGCTGACAGTGTTGACCAATTGGTCACTTCGGGTTTGAGGGGACACCTGGAAGGGGTAGAAATATCGGGTCACTCATCTCTGGCATAGCTCTGGATCCATATTAATCTCCTGGAGCTCTGTGCTGTCCTCAGTGTTGTAAGCCTTCTTCAGTCTATCAAGGGAAGGCTAGTACAGGTGCGCACAGACAACACCACCACCATGTGGTATTGTAACAAACAGGGTAGAGTGGGGTCCTGGGCCTTGGGAATTGCTGGACCAGCAAGGGATTTTCCTGGTGGTGACCCATCTGACAGGATCTTTGAATAACACAACGGACAAACTCAGGCGACAATGTCGAGCAAATCACCAGTGACAGTTACACCTGAAGGTGGTGCAGTTTTTCTTTCACAAATAGGGATATACTTGGCTCAATCTATTTACCACTGCCAAGAATGCACAATGTCAACAGTTTTCCGCATTCCAGTTTCCAAGGCGTCCGTCACCAGGAGACACGTTCTGCGTAGAGTGGTATGCCTTCCCGCCAATTGCTCTTGTGCCATGAGCTTTGAAGAAGATCAGGACTAACTGGCCACAAGTCATGCTAGTGGCTCCAAATTGGGTATGGAGAGTATGGTATTCTAGGCTTGAGCATCTGTCCTACCGCTCTAACTTTCCTCCGGAGGGGGTTGATGTTATGCTGGCAGAGAGGCTTCCCTCAACAAAATTTATATACGCCTGTCGGTGGGACAAATTTGTAGTTTTGCTAATGCCAGATAAACCTGTTTAAGGTGTTTTACAGTTGTAAGACCATCCCTCATTGTTGATATCACCAGTTGTTATGTGTCTTATGAAAGGCTTGTAATGTGTGTTTCCTCCCTCTCCGTTCCTCATGACACAGTGGGACATTAACTTGGTGCTCATATATTTGATCCGCTTTATAGCTGTCTTTTGCAGCTCTTCACCATCAAGAGAGTGCTCCTTGTCTCCATCACTTCAGCACAGTGAGTGAGCTTCAAGCTCTTTTTGTTAAACGTCGTACACCACCTTTTTCCCAGACAAGCTGGTTCTGAGGACGGGAGCATCCTTCATGCCTAAAGTTGTTGCGTGCTTATCTAGGTTCCTGATCGATACTGTGACCTTATGCCCCTATTCGGCTATAAATCCATTTATTCCCTATATTGGCATAACCGTTCAAGTGCGATTTTCTGAAAAGTCATCTCTGGCCTCACACGAACAGAGCCACATTCCAGCATGACTCTCTGCTACTTCCTTTGCGACCAATTAGTGCAATGACAGAGCAGTAGTCACTATCTGATATTCCTAGATAACACTCCGAGTTCTTCAACAAGATAAAAACTTAGCAAACCTGGAAATCCCCGCTTGCTATGTTTTGATTAGTAATGGAACTCTAATGAGCAACTGATAACTATCACTTCCTAGTGACATCTTTAATTGACGTCTTATGTCCAGCAAACTTGCGTCAAACCCGGCACCTGTCAGGTATAAATATTACCAACGTTGCCTTAAGCAAGGAGAGAGATACGAGCTGCGAGTTCGTTGCCTGTTGCTGATGCCAGCTGCCTGCATGACCCTGTGTTGGTAAAAACTAGCACTCTGTCGCTGCAGCCTGCTATCCTGTGGTGGTGAAGCTGCTGATTACCATTATCGCCGCTACAGCGCGAACTATGGTGCCGTACGCTTGAGGAGCCGAGCAGCCGTCCTCTGCGAAGACATTCAGCCCAGCTGCCCGCGGACGCTGTCACCCCTCCTTCCTCGACGCGCTGAGAGAAGCCGCTGCATTTCTCGTGCAGAGAAATCCAGTCCCGGCGCTTCCGGTTTACCCTCGCGGGTGACTGGGATATCGAGAGAGACCCCTGAAGGAGATACCAATCCTCCATCATTCTATTCAGAGGTATGGTGTTGACTAAACCCTTAGACGAGAATTCTTGAAACAAACCTTGGCAAAACCAACTTAACTTAAGCTACTTACTTACTCCCCCTCCCACGTGTTAGGCTTAGGTCAGGCACACTGGGGTAGGCTTAGTTAGAAGCACCAGTTGAGTATGTTAGCCTAATGTATATATGACTGTATATATGTTTTATTACTTTTAAACCATTGTATGGCTAAGAAACCATATCAATGCTTTTACAGTTCTATTTCGCAATACTTATCTTACTGTACGTACTTTTTATAATAAGTTATTGCAATTGTGGCAATACATTTCTCTTGTACGAGAAGAAAGACTGTTCAATAAATGTTAACCTTTATTGATACACGCCCGTCTCTCTATTCTCTACATACTGTGAAAGTAAACTGCACTAGACTGATTGAGTGAAATCTGTGTCTATTGTTTCACACGACCCTAGAGATCGACTCTTGATCTGAGGAGCAAAGTTGTCATGTTGCACGGTTGTTGGAAAACTGAATCCCTTCTTGTCTGTGCCAAGGAAGCTGATCACTTCCTATGCAGAGAAGAAAGTTTCCAGTGACCTCTGAGCTAGTTGGTAACACAACCCAATTAAGTTTAGCATAGTCAGTGGAGGCCTGGAATATAAGCAGTTCCACGTCGATACTACTGTTTATGTTATTCCAATGCGCAGGGCCTAGTGGGAAACTAGGAACTACACTACATGGCGCCCAACGTTTGGTAAGGCGATAAACTAACGCAAGACTTGTAGAGTAACTCAGTCGTGCATATTTCACACCCCTTTCTCCCGTAAATACTCCAATAGACGTCTGGAGTGGGTGAAAGGTTAAAATCCGCCCGACCTTAGTAGGAAGAGATTCCTATGTAAAGCTCTGGTTTATTCAACGTTGAAGGATACAGTGTTCCAAAATATTGTGCACCTAATCTTTGTCTCCTTGGAGACCTACTCTGCAAAGCCTGCATTTTTTAAAATGACAGACAGTGAAGAAGAAAGGGAAGCAGTTAGACTAGCTTCCATACTAATAGAGGAGGACTCGAGTCTCCTACAGACAGACCCGGATGCTATTATCATCCCGGTCCAGTTAAGAAGATCTATAACTTTAAAACTTATAGAAAACGGACTGACACCTCAAGGTGGTACAGTAATCTTCGTGATAGAGGCTCACGAATATCGGCAGACAGAGGTATTCTATTCATGGATAAACTTTCCAGCGGTAAACGCTATAACACAGGAGTTTCACTATTACAAAATAGAGGAACCTCCTGGAGAGTACGCTCCTTTCGAGGAGATTGAAATCCCACTTAAATTTCAAGAGCACCTGCTCTGGTTTAATGGCGCCCTAAAACATAATGATCACATAACTAGGCTCGGTCCACTAGGTAGACCAGGAGCCACGTGGCCGGTTCTAGCCAGCTACACACCACATCCTGACATTGCAAGAATGTCTAGAGAAGAGCTGTTAGCACAGCTAAACACATTAATAAAAATACATAGGCAATTAGTCCAATATGTAATGCGGACTGCAACAGTCCAGCCAGCTGTTAATACACCACAGCTGACCCCTCATCAGGGGAACACAAATAAAATTACACCACAGAACATACAGTCATGTCTTGGTAAAACACCCGTAAAACGGGAACAAATTCCTTTCTGGTTAGCCCAGAAAATCACTCAAATAGAGGCAGTATTTCCTGATACTACCCCTATTGAGAAACACAGAATCTTGACCATCTGCCTTCCTATGGGAATCGCACCACACATGGAGGACTGTGACACTTGGGGTACAGTCTTTGCTTCCATTTACACAAAAACACACGGTGTTCCGTCTATGGCGGTAATACCAGAAGTGCTAAAACAGATTCAAAATGAATTCGGTCCAGAGCCCGCTTTAAATCTAGGTATGAAATTACTGAAAGACTTCAAGCAGGTCACGGCTATATTATTAGCCAACATAAAGGGAGAAGCAGCATCTGTGGCGATCCGCCAGAAGTTGAAGGAAACAGATATAAAAGATCCTGTTGAGCTTGCAAAAATCATAGAAAAATGCTATGAAGAATTAGGTAGAGACAGCTTGGGTGGGAAACCAGTTAAGCCCCAACTGCTCGAAAATCCAGAAAAATTATTTATTAAAAATAATTTAAACACTCCTAAAAAGAGCTGGGATGGAAATAAACAATCCACTCCCAAGGAAAAAGTTTTCCAGTCCAGAGGAAGGTCTCCTCGACGGAGGGAAAGAACTCCGACTCGGGAATGCCAGTCTCCCCAACGGGAGCCCTCTGAGAAAAGATATAACCTTAGAAATAGGGATAATATAAAAAAAACCTGATAGATATCAAAGTATTGATACACGTCCCTCTCGATCTCTTCCACAGAATTCGGAAAGAAGAGGACGGTCAGACCCAGGAGAGCACACCAAGTCCAAAGACAAGGAACCTGCTCAAAATAAGAAATCTCAATTTCAGAAAAAGAAGGTAGCCAGTATTAGAGTAATCAACCATGCCGAGAATACTGAGGACACAGTTGAAAAACGGGGAGTGGGCATTGACAATGTTGGACAGTGCAGCAGAAATCAGTATAGCGCGCAAGATCTTGATGAGTCATCTGGAGACAGTGGACACGAATGAATACATTCAAGTTGAAACTGCCGACGCCAGACTTAGCGAGCCCCATAAAATATACGAAATAACATTGCGTATAGAGGGTGATAAGACTAGGAAAATTAAGGGTCTATTTTGGGATAAGTGATGTAAAGGAAGTTAGGAGGCCAATGAAGAGTTATAAGGCATTTATTATGCACTACAGAGAAAAGCTGGTGATCCCATCAGGAAGCAGAGAGCTAACTGACTGGGCAGAGCACAGTGGAAAATGACATCAGGAAAATGGAATGTTAAGCTTAAAGAGATAGGGCAAAACATAAGTGGAGAGAATACAACATATCCTCTTCCCTTCGTATGGAAGAAGCAGAAGAAAAAAAAAACAAAATACAAGCACATGCTCATCGTTACAGAGAGAAAACTTATTTGCAAACAAAATCATGCAAGTAACCTGGAGGTCTTCGAACCCTCTGAACTCTACCAACATTGTTCTCCTTAGAAGGAACATCGCGGCTACACTCTGCCTTCTTGTACAGAGCCACACGCCTCAAGTTCCAACTTTCGCCGTTGAATAGAGTTATGAACCTTCGATGAACAGACCTAACCTTGAATGGACCTCTGAACTTGGTCAACCGAACCCCAACCCGACCAGGCTTGACTTTCACCCAATCATTCACCGCAATCTTACAGCTACCATCCGGTTCACACACGGCGCTGGGATTTTCAGGACCAACATTTATCAACTCCTTCATCCAGGCGGCAACCAACTTAGTGCCAGCTGAACGCCCCCTCATGATGTTAAAAGAAATCGTTCCAGTCACACCATTCTCAGTGGTTCTGTAGGCCCAGACCAGATCGTTTACCAATTCTCTCACATCCGTTCTTGACGAAATTGCCATCTGAATTGCACCTTTAACCATCCTGTTCGCCCTCTCGACTATACCATTCCCCTGGGGATTGTAAAGAGAGGTCCTTGAATGTGCAATTCCACATTTTTTTAAGAAATTGGCCATCTCCAAGGAAGTCAACTGGGTCCCATTGTCGGTGATAATCCTGGTAGGAAAACCTTCTTCTCTAAAAATGTCACTCAACACAGTGATAGTGTTGTTGGTAGTGATTTCCTTCATGAACTTAACCACCAACCACTTTGAGGAAACGTCAACAATCACCAAACCAAACCTCATATCTTGGCTCAACTGATGGAACGGACCAATGAAATCAAGACATATAGTATGCCATGGACACCCCGGGTCACTTATTGATCCGCAACTGGAATGACTGCCCACTTTGAGCCTCTTTTCACTTTCCAAGCAGTCCGTACATTTTTCCACCCACTGAGAGATTTCCAAGTCCATGCAGGGCCACCAAAAATTCTCCCTAACTCTCCTCTTGGTGAGAGACTGTCCCAGATGGCCTTCATGGGCTAATTTGAATATAGCAAACCTGACGCCTTGTGGAGGAATAACCTTATCCTCCATTAAAATCAAGGAGCCATCTTTGTCCAAGACAGACAGCTGGTCAAGGACTTTCAAATATGGCCGAACTGCTGGGGATAGGCAACTCTCTCTCCTCGGACCCTTAACAATCAAGTCCTTCACCTCTCTCAACACCACATCCTTTGCCATGGAGGTATTCCACAGATCCTTGCCAATTGCCCCGGCACAGATATCTATTACTTCATCCACAGCAGCTACAGACCCTTCAGAATTGAATGATTCAACTCCCAGCTTGTCTACTGACTCCCAAGGTAGTGGAAGCCTAGAGAGACCATCGGCTTGGCAGTTCCTCCAACCTGGAATGTACTCAACTGTATACAGATATTCTTGGATCCTAGCAGCGAGTCTAGCTAACCTCGCGGAACCCTTTCCGGCCCCACCAGGTGACAGAATTTTAACCAAGGGTTTGTGGTCTGTCAAGAGCGTGAACTTGAACCCCCACAAATACATCCTGTAATACTCGCAACCCCACGCCGCAGCCAAAGCTTCACGCTCAATAATAGAGTAATTCCTCTCAGCAGTTGTGAGCGTCCTTGAAGCGAAAGCCACAGTCTTGATTCCAGACTCATGTACTTGAGCCAAAACCGCACCAACCCCCACAGCACTGGCATCCACAGTTAAGACAGACTTACGGTTGGTATCAAATGGTGTAAGGATGCCTGCATCACAAATCTCATCTTTGATTTTTCTGAAACATCCTTCTTGCTCCACACCCCACACAAACTTGCATCCTTTCCTCAACAACACTTTAATATTTTCAGTCTTTTCTGCAAAGTCCCTTACGAATTTGGCATAATATTCAATGAGACCGAGAAACGACCTCAACTGATCTTTGTCACTCGGAGCTGGTGCATTCCTGATGGAGTCTAATAAGTCACGTTTGGGTTTCACACCATCGACAGAAAGGGTATAACCCAGGTATTCAACTTCCTCCACTGCAAATTTACATTTCTCTTTCTTAAGAGTTAATCCAGCTTGTTCCATCCTTTCTAGAACAGTTTTTAAGATCAGATTGTGTTCCTCTACAGTCTCACCAAATATTAGAACGTCGTCTTGGAAATACACCACGTTGTTTATTCCCTTCAGTACAACACCCATCATTCTCTGGAACACTCCGGCTGCAGAGGCAAGTCCAAAGGGCATGCGTGTGAATTGGTAAATCCCCTCAGTCGTTATAAAAGCTGTCAAGGCTTTTGAGTCTTGATGTAGCTTTATCTGATGATAAGCGCTGCGAAGGTCCAGCTTGGAGAAGTACTTCCCCCCTTTTAATGACAAGACCAACTCATTGATGTTGGGTAACGGGAAGTTATCTACTACAATGTTCTGGTTCAGGGTGCGAAGGTCCACACAGAAACGAAATTTTCCATCAGATTTGGTTGTAATAACTACGGGAGAAATCCAGGGTGATGTTTCGATTTGTTCTATCACTCCCTGATCCAACATTTCCTTCAACATCTTTCTCACTTCTTCCCGTGTAATGAATGGAACCTTCCTCACCTTGTGTTGCATGGGCATGGCATCATCACGCAATACAATCTTATGCACATAGCCTCTCAACTCTCCAATGTGTTCATCAAACAAACACTGCATCCCTTCAACAATTGAGTCCGTAGTTATACAGTCCACAACCATCACCTGTTGTGCTGCCCTGGGATTAATGATTATACCAAGGTCATACTGTTGCCCCCATCCCGGGATTGCTGGACCTGATCTAGATATATACACCTTCCCTTTGACGGAACGATCCTTAAATGATATCACACATACCATGAATCCAATTACATCTATGCTTTCGCCTTGGTAACCACAGGGACTAATATCACTAGGCAATAGTTGCACATCTTTCCAATTTTCTAAATACATATCCTTGGGAATAATCGTCCACAATGACCCTGGATCGACCATTAGCTGGGTCTCTATCTTATCAATAAGAAATTGGGCTTTGGGCCTGAACCTTCTACTGGGCTCACCTTCACTGACCCCTTCCTCACCCAAGCACAATATTTTGTTGGCACCCTCAACACCAACAACGTCCCTCACTATTTCCCTGTTTTCTACAACAGCTACTTTGTCTGCATTTCCTCCCCTGCACATCTTGGAGAAGTGTCCCTTCCTCCCACACTTCCTACAGACCTTGTCAATAGCAAAACATCTCCTAAAATCTGAGTTATGAAAAGTGCTACCACACCTACTACACATCCTACCCTGATATCTATTCCTGTCACTACCTGAAAACCCATTGTTGTATTTCTTCGGACCTCTTTCGCTCAAATCTACACTTTTCCTGCTCACAGCAGCAACTTCATCTTGTTCAACACAAGAAACACCATTCCCTTGAATGTTTTCCTTCCCATTGTCCCTCTTTTCCATCTCTCTCATACATGCATTCGATTCCTCAACTACCTTCGCTATGTCAATGGCCATTTGTAGGGTCGGATTTTTTGCGGCCCACAGTTTTTCTTGCATCTTTTTATTGCGACATTGAACTATCAGTTGGTCACGTATCATTTCGTCTCTTATCTCTCCAAAACTACATTTAATGGACAGTTCTCGTAACCTAGCTACAAATTGGTCTACTGATTCTTCGTTCCTCTGGGGTTGGGTGTAGAATTTATGCCTGGCCATAACAATGTTTACTTCTTTTGCATACTGCTTCTTCATGCGAGCTTTTGCTTCAGTATACACATTGGTTATTGCCCTCCCATCTTGATTTAATCCTACTGGAAGATATTTAAAGGAACGCTGACCTTCCTTGCCTAAGGCGCTTAACAACAGGGCTTTCTTTCTAGTTGCACTGAAATCCTTTCCATCAAGTGCTTCTATGTAGTTCTCGAAAATGTCTATCCATTCATCCCACTCAATGGGTGGATCTCCAGTTGTTTGTAGAAACATGGGAGGTACTATAACGTTTAAATTCTCCATCTTATTTTAATTGGCCTTGTATACACTGTATTCTTATATGTTATATATATTCAAGTGGAATATTGCTCACAATGTCTTACTCTTCCACTTTGCACTCTCTCTTTTTAATAATGTGCATTACACTGCTCCTCTCAATGTTTAAATGCTACTCTCTCTTCTTAATAATGTCAATAACACTGCACTTCTCAATGTCTCAATGCTACTCTCTTCTCCTTTTTAATTATATCAATTGCACTAGTCAATGCTTGTTGTGTAAAACGCTTACCGTCTTGGTTTTACTTGAGATGAGATACACAGGTTTGATCTCCAGGTTTAATTTGCGTTGATAGGGCAACATGCAGCGTTGAAAATGTGTAACGCTAAGTAAAAAGAAAATAAAAAAAAAACACAGAAACCCTTTGGGGAGCGTAGTTAGCGTTAACGCTAGCGATCACGGTTGCCTGGTAACCAGAGTTGAATCAAAGATGGCGCCTGACGCTTACGTGGCGTATCTGCGTCATCTCCGCTGTCACTGTTACGATTTACGCTGCCTGGTGCCTGACGCTTGCTCACCTTCCTGTGTGACGTGATCGAGTCTGTTCGGCAGAGAAGGACGTTCCAAAGTAAGTTCTCTCTTCTGCTCGTGTTATGTAGCTCGTGGAGGTTTTCAAAAAATGCTCCACGCTTGTTTTGAGAGCTTATTGTTGTATTCTCTCCACTTATGTTTTGCCCTATCTCTTTAAGCTTAAAGAGATAGGGCAAAACATAAGTGGAGAGAATACAACATAAGCTCTCAAAAGGCTATGATATTCTGTTAGCTGAAAAAGATTGGCCCCCAGAGTTTGTCAGGGAGTGCCCTCGTGGCGAAGAAGTGATTATGCCTGCCTTCTCGAATCACATTCCGATTCACAAAAAATATACATATGCAAGGAAATGGGCAGTAGCCCAGGCACCTGCATTATATAAAAATCATGTAGGATGGGATGAGGATTCACCGCCTCACAAAATCCAACTAAAAAGTGAACCAACTGCCCAACGGCAGTATCCCATAAAGCAAGAAGCTAAAAAACAAGTCAAGGAGATCTTAGATCAACTTGAATACCAGGGGGTGATTGAAACATGCACCTCTCAAATGAACAATCCTTTGTTTCCTGTCTCCAAGCCAGACAATTCATATCGTCTAGTTTTGGACTACAGACATCTTAATACATGTTCCAAAACTTTTGCAGTACAAAACTCGCATAGTGCAGCCCTAATGAATAACATAGTTAGGAAAAAATATAAAACGACAGACATTTCTAATGGTTTCTTTTGTCAAAACATTGCACCAGAAAGCAGATATTTGACCGCTTTCTCCGCATTTGGGTCACAGAAAAAATTCTGTCGACTCCCACAGGGGTTCAAGAACAGCCCAGGACTATTCTCAGCTAGGGTAACAGAGTTACTACAAATCTATGATGATGAAGCATTGTCCTACGTAGATGATATTTATCTCACAGACGACGACTTGGATACTCACTTGAAAAGAGTGAACACCATTATACTTGGGTTCGCAGCAGAGGGTTACAAATTCAACTTTAAAAAGTCTCGAATTGCCCATCTGACAGTACTATTTTTAGGGTACGAATTATCAAGTGAAGGGAAAAGCCTAGCGGACAACTTCTTAGAGAAGTGCGCTGTACTCCAAGCTCCAAAAACGCTGAAGAATTTACAATCAATACAAGGTTTTCTGAATTTCGGAAGAACTTACATACTAAATTACGCAGAGAGGGTTAAACCTCTCTACGAACTAATAAAACCTGATTTAAAACAAATCAATTGGACTCAAAAACACACAGAAATTTTGAGATCACTGCAAACAGACATGTTAGCAAAAACTACATTAGATACACGTGACAACACGATCGATCTTGTAATCCGAGTCATCCCAGGAAGATGCGGATTCACGTACCTAACCTCTAATGAGGGAGAAAAGGTACCAATTTCAATTAAATCTCACTTGTACACACAAGCAGAAAAAACATTCAGTCGCACAGAAAGAACTGTGAACGCAGTGCAAATCGCATTAGCAAATGAACGAGAACTAGCACACGGCAAACGGATTAATATCCTTACAGCGGAATCCGCCTTCGAGGCGCTATTCAGCCCAGTAAACCTGCCTACAGTGTCACTGGATCCGAAATGGATACAGTGCATAGATTCTCTAGGAGCGGAAGACGTAAAATACTATTTCGCACCGCAATTTGAAGAACTGAATGATTTAGAATATGAAGAAGAATATCCTCTGCCAATCGAAATTCTGCCTCTCCCACAATACGCCTGTATAATATATACAGATAGATTTGTACAGCATTTCAACGTAGAGAGAAAATCCTACGATGCAGCATGTGCGATCATTAAAGGTCGTTGGCTGTGCGGTAAATTCAGACCGAAAGTAACAAAAACTGAATCTGTAAGAAACTGTTCGGTTCAAAGAACTGAAATCAGATCTTTAAAGATGGCGCTCGAAAATGCAGAACGTGAATTCCCTACACTTATAGTGTGCGATTCTCATTTTTGCGTCAACTCTTACAACAATAAACTGCAGAGTTGGATCGAAAACGACTACAAAGATGACACAGGTGCCACAATAAAGCATAAATTGCTCTGGAACGAGGTAGCTCTTTTACACAAAGAACTACAAAAGACTCACGTGATTCACGCACAGAGTCTTCAACGTGATGGCGTTCACGTTGCAGGGAATTCATTGGCTATTACAGCCAAAGCGGAAGCAACTAAACCGGCTTCCGTAGCCACAAAAAAGCGTACAGATAAGTACATAGACGGGGAAACCATGCTGACAGTAAAAACGACCGTAAAAGGCGACTGTGCAGCACTACCCGTAAACTATCCACTCAATTAGGCATACATAATCGATGCAAACTCCGTTCCTTTTGCTCGAATCCCTGGAGTGGGGGACAGAGTAATTCCAAACAGGAGCAGGAGGGGCTTCCTCTTACTGGAAGCACACATGGGGTTGGGTCTGAGACACCAAACAATCAAAGCCTCTCTGAAAGAATTACAATCAGAGTACTGGTGGCCAGGAATGAGTATAGATATTCAATGTTTTGCTCAAAATTGTGAAAACTGCAACCGAGATCGCAGAAATGAACAGGCCAGTGTAGTTTCAGGATCCCTTCTAGACAGCATAAGGCGGTCTATCTGCGCAATCAAAGAAGAGAAGCGCGTCCCAGTGTACACCATTAAGACGAAAAGCACTTAAAAAAATGAGGCCTCCAGCGCTCGGCTGACGCTAGAACGGTTATAAAAGATTTGCGAGTCTATATCGGCATATACGCAATTACCACGTTCCATTCTGACCAGGGTCCTGCTTTCAGCTCTCGAGCCTATAAGGAGGCCATGGCTAGCATGGGAATTGGGTTGCGGTATTCTTGTCCGTCGCACCCCGAAGGGAATAGTGTGGTAGAAAGAAAAAACCGTGACATAAAGCAATCTATAACAGCGAAGGTATTAGGTTCAGGCGCTGGGTGGGTCAAACATTTAATAAGTGTCCAGACTAGTCTTAACAACATGCCAAGAAATTCTCTAAAAGGTTTCAGCCCATACGAACTATTGTTCGGAATTAGAATGAACGTTCAGGACCTCGATAGTCAGATGTCAGTGGTACAAGAAGAAACAACGCACTTTGATGTAAAAGACCGTTTGGCTGTTTTACAGGAACTGAATGAAACAAGAAAATCATTAAGCAACATAAAGTTAAAACAACAGCCAAGTACCACTGACGAGGCACCACCCGCAACAGCCCCAGCAAGGCCTGTCTGGATTCCAAAGATTGGGGATCTAGTCAGAGAAAAGATCGCGGTTAAGAAGGAATTTGGGCCTTCTTACAGAAAAGCAGTACCTGTCTTGGCAGTCACCGGAACAAGATCAGTTGTGCTACCGCCCCTTGCTGGTAAAAAGGAGAACAGAGTCGTGTCCATCGATCTGGTAAAACCACAAACATGTGGCCTATAATCAACAGTAGGCCCAGTGGACTCCCAAGAAACAACAGAATACCCAAACTTGCAACAATCCAAGAGGTTCAAACTGAAAGACTCATCACATTCGATCAGCCTGCAGTGCACAATGAAGGACTATGCAATACAGCCATGGAACTCGTGCCTCTTGAAACACAGATTGAAACAGTTCGTCAAGAAACAACACCAGTCTACACTAATGTGGCATCAGAAAGTGCTACCGAAAGACAGATTGAAAGAACAATCCCATCAATTGACAGAACTGCCTCTGGTTATTTCATCAACTTCGACAACTTCTCTGAAGATTTAAACGACCCCGAAGTGATGCCAGAAACTAAAAAGTATTCTAAAGAAAATAATACAGGACTCCTTCAACAAATCAAAGAATTATATCTGGATACACCGTTGATTGAGCATTGGATTATCTCAGGGGTATTCATACTCCTACTATGCCTAATTTTAGTTTTAATTTTAGGGAAGTTCATTACAATTGAATGGACACAGCAAGTCAGAACATCAACCTAGTCCTGAAACCACACAGATCATCCCACGTGAAGAAAAGAGAACTGTCAACAGTAAATGTCACAGCAATTCCAATACCTGGTGGGGTAGTATGGGAGAAAACAGACTATGAGATATATGGTCCGGTCGAAATCCTGAAGTATCCTCATCAACTAAAGGTTTCCTTAAGTGACTTTGTGACTCCTAGTACATTCTCTGATGATTGGGACTTTAACAGTATTAATGACATGATGTCTGATTTAGTAATGTCAGCTAGATTCACAGATCATGATTATTTACAAGGTTCATCTAGTTATGAGCAGTTATTCTGTTACACCCACTATGGGGATCATTACTTGCATAAATCTGCACAGCCTAGAAATGTTTTTATGTATAATCAATGGGAACATTGTTCTACACCACCTAAAAGCAGTTCTAAAGCATTTTTTGAGAAATTCAAATACTTCTCAGGGTTTAACACCAGTGATGCAGAAACGTTTTATTACAAACTGTTAGATAAAACAGGAATGAAAACAATGCTGACAAATTCTAAATTGATATATTCAGAAGCATTTTATGACAAAATGATGACATTTGGTTTTGATTATTGGAAAAATAATATTGAAACGAAAACAATTTGGGGTACAAAAGATTGGCAGGTGCAAGGCATAGAAGCACTATTTAGAACCTGCATGATACCAGAACAAATGTTATTTTTAAATGACACAATACACCAAACATCTTGTCTTGGCCTAGCCAAGAACAAAGATCTTAAAACACCGTCTATACCGAAGCCAATACCTGAAAATGCAACAGCTGATATTGAGTTAGACGTGTCACAAATTTTACATTTCAACAGAACACATCCTGATTGGAAAAAGTGGTTAATCTGGCCTACAGACACAAATAGCTGTCAAGATAGGTTCCTGAATAAAACACAGGGGTTAAAAAGGACCAGATTAGACCCTAGATACTCCCAGAGACAACATCCAGGGATTATAACAACATACAGTGTAGGGAAACTCTGCCTAGAATGGCTAACTACATCCACACTGGCTGAAATTAAGCAACACTTGTCTTTATTAAAAGATGGTGCTGATTTGCGCGACTTCATTCTTGGACCACGCAAACAGCGTCAGAAGCGTTTCATAGCGACCAGTATCTATGCTGCTTACAACGAGGCTTGGAAAGTAAAGCAAATTGAAACTGCTGAAAAAATACGAGAAATTGATCGTATTCATTTGGAGAAATCACTTTCTGTGGTAGACAATGGGTTAATGACTCTGTCTTCCAGAATATATTCTTTGGACAATATTGTATCCTCTGCCTTTGATGTGATAGACAGAGATTTGCTAATGTTACAACATGGCCAGTCTCAATTACGCTCTATTATAGAACTAGGCTGGACGCTGCAAAATCTTCGTTCAGGCTATGTGCCTTGGCGTTTAATCAACACAACGTCATTATTTTCCAGTTTTAACCTTACTGATAAACAGATCAGTTTGGCACAGAAAGGAGCAGACTATACAATCCTGAGCATCGAAAAACTCGAGAGATTACCATTGACAATGTCAGAGAGTCCTGTAATATAATTATCACAATTCCGATAACAACTTTCCGATTTCATAAATGCCTTGAGTACATACCTGCTGGCCAGTATGAACAGTTGGGTAAGGGATATGTAAAATCCGAATGGAAATTACCATACACTCATTCTTGCTATAGTGACAGCGACAAAAATGTATTTCTTAGTGGTGACAACTGTAAACACTCACTAAGCGGTATACTTTTGTGTCAGGGTATTAATTTACACGGAGCATGTGATGGAAATTCAAACAACCTTTCATGCCACCAGCTAGTCACACCTGCAACTCAGATAGAGCCCTTCTTTATGCAACTCGCAAACGGGAGTTACATTCTTAGAACGGATCACAGGTGTTGTGGCCTCGCGCCCGGAAAAAGTTATCTAGTACATGTAACGTCCATGGTCAAATGTTGTATGCAAGCATTGTTTCCGAGCGGGCCTCCAGACATAGTGACTCCCGTCTGGCCTCGTCTGAATCTCTATTCTATACGAATTGATACATTAAGCAAAATGAAATCTGTGCTTTTACAGACAACAGTGCCTATAACGTCATCTAAAGAGACGTATGATATTCTAGTCGCAAGGACGGCTACTGAAGTCCATGACCTTTTATCAACAAATTGCCCCGTGCATTTCGTAGAAATGTTCAGCCAACTCCTTAACATGTCTAGTGCAACAAGCATCCCAGGCATATTTAAGACAGTCTTTACGGGACTGCTAACACCCTTCCAGGCAATTTTGGGAATCTTTCCTAATTTTGTGCACTCCATTTTTGGCGGCATTCCACTATTTTTGGGACTCATCGCAGGGATTCTATTTTTGACCATCCTGCTACGTTATGGCAAGCCTCGGCTCAGACATAGCTCCCATGGGAATGGAAGAGACAATCCTAGCAATGCGCTACAGGGACAGGATATCTAACGTCCCCGGATTGGCCAGGCTGAGAGATCTAAACATGACCTGGTTCCTTTCGTTCAGACCGATATGGCAAAATTGCATTTTACCTGTGCTACGGTGTATGCTTTGCGGCGATGAATGCGTGTTGGACATCTGTCTTTCACTTCCATCAGCAGTACCAATGGACGTCGATACTTTGCTCAGTCCAATAACGGCTCACGCATTGTGTTGTCCCCAGCGGCTACCAATCCTGATGACGGCATTCGTGGAGACTCCTGTACTACAGCCAAGTGGTAACAGTGGAGCGAGTGACAAAAGCAACATCATCCAGGTACAACGTTCTGTGAGCATTGCTGGTCCTGCCTTCGATGACAGCAATCATTCTCACACCTGCCAAGTTACAGCGCTATCTAATTTGGTTGAACTATCACCTGATTTTGTAGACCAATTCTTTGCGAGCCTGTCTGATACGATGTTCTCACCCATAGAGAAACAATAACTTTTGAAAAGCTTTCCGACACACAGCGTTCCCATGAACTCTGAATTCGGCCTTCAGTTTTGATCAACAAAAACTGCCAGGAGCTTTGGAAATCTATTTTTTTTGAATTGGACAATTTTTTTAAAAATATTGACCCTCGCTTTTTGGCACGAACAATTCTTTGCTTAACGTAAAAACTATTCTTAGAGAACAGAAGCTTCACACTTCTATTTCTAAGCACATCTAGAGACATAACAACATAACACCAGCCTCTAGCACACATGTTATTACAATGCATTTTTATGTGATGATTTATCTCGCCTTTCTTCTGTCAGAGATACTTCATGTGTAATTCCTTTTGCATAATCGTTCGTTGATTTCATATGCAATAATATTTTGAATGATTATTATGCTTTAAAAAACGTACAGTACCTAAATTCCATGTATTACAAGTACGCCTATTTCGAATGCATTTATGTATTTTGGGGTGGGCAATGTTACACATACATCTAATTGCTTAGTTTTAGTAATTTTGATGGACATGAAAACGTGGAGTGGGTGTTGCGTGCTTATCTAGGTTCCTGATCGATACTGTGACCTTATGCCCCTATTCGGCTATAAATCCATTTATTCCCTATATTGGCATAACCGTTCAAGTGCGATTTTCTGAAAAGTCATCTCTGGCCTCACACGAACAGAGCCACATTCCAGCATTCCAGCATGACTCTCTGCTACTTCCTTTGCGACCAATTAGTGCAATGACAGAGCAGTAGTCACTATCTGATATTCCTAGATAACACTCCGAGTTCTTCAACAAGATAAAAACTTAGCAAACCTGGAAATCCCCGCTTGCTATGTTTTGATTAGTAATGGAACTCTAATGAGCAACTGATAACTATCACTTCCTAGTGACATCTTTAATTGACGTCTTATGTCCAGCAAACTTGCGTCAAACCCGGCACCTGTCAGGTATAAATATTACCAACGTTGCCTTAAGCAAGGAGAGAGATACGAGCTGGGAGTTCGTTGCCTGTTGCTGATGCCAGCTGCCTGCATGACCCTGTGTTGGTAAAAACTAGCACTCTGTCGCTGCAGCCTGCTATCCTGTGGTGGTGAAGCTGCTGATTACCATTATCGCCGCTACAGCGCGAACTATGGTGCAGTACGCTTGAGGAGCCAAGCAGCCGTCCTCTGCGAAGACATCCAGCCCAGCTGCCCGCGGACGCTGTCACCCCTCCTTCCTCGACGCGCTGAGAGAAGCCGCTGCATTTCTCGTGCAGAGAAATCCAGTCCCGGCGCTTCCGGTTTACCCTCGCGGGTGACTGGGATATCGAGAGAGACCCCTGAAGGAGATACCAATCCTCCATCATTCTATTCAGACGTATGGTGTTGACTAAACCCTTAGACGAGAATTCTTGAAACAAACCTTGGCAAAACCAACTTAACTTAAGCTACTTACTTACTCCCCCTCCCACGTGTTAGGCTTAGGTCAGGCACACTGGGGTAGGCTTAGTTAGAAGCACCAGTTGAGTATGTTAGCCTAATGTATATATGACTGTATATATGTTTTATTACTTTTAAACCATTGTATGGCTAAGAAACCATATCAATGCTTTTACAGTTCTATTTCGCAATACTTATCTTACTGTACGTACTTTTTATAATAACAGTTATTGCAATTGTGGCAATACATTTCTCTTGTACGAGAAGAAAGACTGTTCAATAATGTTAACCTTTATTGATACACGCCCGTCTCTCTATTCTCTACATACTGTGAAAGTAAACTGCACTAGACTGATTGAGTGAAATCTGTGTCTATTGTTTCACACGACCCTAGAGATCGACTCTTGATCTGAGGAGCAAAGTTGTCATGTTGCACGGTTGTTGGAAAACTGAATCCCTTCTTGTCTGTGCCAAGGAAGCTGATCACTTCCTATGCAGAGAAGAAAGTTTCCAGTGACCTCTGAGCTAGTTGGTAACACAACCCAATTAAGTTTAGCATAGTCAGTGGAGGCCTGGAATATAAGCAGTTCCACGTCGATACTACTGTTTATGTTATTCCAATGCGCAGGGCCTAGTGGGAAACTAGGAACTACACTACAAAGTTGTGACTCTGTACCATGTCTATGAAACTATAAACCTGTCGTTGTTCTGTGCTCTGCCTCGCCCGTCTAAGGAGGAAGAGTGCTGAGCTTTTACTTGAAACGTACCAAACAACAAAGGACGGACAATCAGCTTTTTGTGAGGTTTGCTGGCTCAAAAAAAGACACAGCAGTGCCGAAACAGACCATCTCCTGCTAAGTCGTGCTTTGCATAAAGATTTTCTATACATTGGCCAAGAAGCCTTCTCCAGAACGACTGCAAGGTCATTCCACCAGGGCCAAGGCCACTACATTTGGCATATTTTGTTCCTGTCCTGGATATCTGCCAGGTAGCTAAATAGGCATCACTCTGTTCACGAAGCACTAGTGACTGGACAGCCAGATTTGCCAAAAGGGGTATTTTGCCTGCTCAGCCCCACAGGATTTTTTTTGTATGAGCCTTGTTCACTGACCTACCTCCTAATTGCTACTGCTCTGATACTTAATTAAAAGGTGAGGAATCTGCGGTTAGAATTTTGTATCAGAAGAACATGTTACTTACTTTTTGTAATGGTCTTTCTGGTAGAGACTTTAACCTCATATTCCTCCCCACCCATCCCATGCTACTCGTTCTGTGAATCTGACTCTCTCCATAAATAATATCCCAAGTCTAGGAATTGGCACTCTGGTCAAAGCCACTTTTCTGCTTGGGTTCTGTGTCCGGGGCGTGGAGAGTCTCAAAAGCAACTGATGTGATCGTGCAGGAGTAGCATCCATTTAGGCTCTACACGCCTTTTCCAGAGCGGAACAGTGTCTGTATGGAGGTGCATGGCACCATCTGCTATTGCAGAGGTACTGCTCAAAAAAGTTTCCTGATCCAGTCTGACGCCAGGGGAATAGTCAAAAGGTTAGCACTCTGCAGTTAGATAGAGTCTCTAGCAGAAAGAGCATTACCAAAGGTAAGTAACTTGTTCTTTTGGGTGTTGCCCACATTCAGTCTGAATAACAAGTGATGATGTCAACAGTAAGCTCCACACAACCCCACAACTTAATCACCATATTTATATTCTATTTTCTACAGTCTGGCTAAAAAAAATGACTGGGATAGCAAAATTAAAACTTCACAAAAAACATTAAAAGAAAGTAGGTTTACAAAAACAAAATTATTTTAGAGTCTACCAGCATATAATCACAAAGCCTAACTCTTAAGAAAGAAAACATTTATTGTGACCCTTAATTCATACACAATGTCCTTGTTCAGATGAGCCCTGTGAGGAAATGGAGACTGTACAGGGTCATCCTTCAGACCCATTTCACTCAGCACCAAATAATGATAAAGTAACAGTGAGCCCTTGTTCTTCTAAATATGAGGAGTAGCAGCAAAAATGTAACGAAGAAGAAAAGATATGGGAGGACTTCCAGATAGAACCTAATGTTTAGAGTAGGAAATGTACCCTATTAGTACTTCTTCATCAGGTGGAAGTATAAGCATATCCTGTATAACAAAAGTGTTGCAAAAGCCTTTGGGGGCAAAGGGGACAAAAAGCAAGCAAAACATTGCAAAATCTTCACCTGCAAGTATCCGCATCCTCAGTCATAGGGCAATGCATTATTTTGTTTTTTTATATATCTTTTTCTTTGAGAATATAGTCAAATTGGGATACTAGATACAATCATATGACATAGCAATTGTATATTTCTACCATTACATCGCAAAACACTGCACAGTGTTCAATCATAATATTAATGCGTCTCCTCTGCCAAATTTTCCCTGATATTATACATCCTGGTTGCACCTCCGGGCCGCAGAGAGGGGCTAGCGCAGATTCCTCCCCTGTGAGCATTCCACTTTACCCAGACCTGGTTAGACAATGCATTGTTGATCAGTTAAGTGCGTTCAACCGAAATCTTTTTCATATGCTTCCCATCTCTGAAACCACTGGTATTACTGGTGGTCAGCAGGTGAAAGAGTGCCAGAATGATGATTGTCGAAAGGCGCTGTGTTCCAGTAGCTCGAGACAGATCTGACCGTAGTTACAGGCTCTTCTCTTGAGGAATGGGGAGCCCACTTGATGAACCGAAAAAAATGGGTTTCAAAAGTAAAATTAATTGCTTGATGTCAGGCGTGGAAAATGAGTTTGTACAGATAGCGTTGAAAACAACTTCTTGCTGAAACCTCACCCAGTCACCTTCCCTTGAAGTCACTGTTTTTTCTTATTTACAACTCATGTGACTCTATGAAAGATATAATGGAGAAAGTTACTTACCTATCTCTGCTGTACTACAGCATTAGTATATTTCAAAGACTCGAGTATAACCAGCCCTCCTCCCCAGAGAGATGCTAGGGTTTCGATAAATGATAACTGTCCATGCTATGACATTTTTGGCATCCAGGGCTGGAGCTTTAGGTCCACCAATTTTTGGCTGGAAGGAAGAGAGTACAAATTAAATGGGTGGGCTAGAGTTTTGAATCTATACTGGTGATATTTTATAGCTGTTTACTTGTCAGTGTGCTGAGGTTTGCCAGCCTGTAGATGGAAAATATTTGAATCAAGAAAAGATACAAAATTTTGAGATTTGTAGTTGCATCAGTCACTATCTGCTCTCCTGAATGCTCAGTTGTCACCCTACCAATCCCCTCCTCGGCTATTATTTACTGTGTTTGTACTCTCTCCCGTGCAATCCTCTCTAATCCTGCGATCTGCTTTTCCAACACTACTTTTTGTACTGTCCTCTCTCCTTCATTCTCTGCCCTCTCCTTGCCCCTCCATAGGCTCACTGGCCTCTTTCTTCGATGCCCAGTTCTTACTCTCCCTGCCGTGTAGTAAGCGACTACTCTTCCATTTGGATTCTTCAACTCTCCACCTACTGATTTGCACCAAGGTCTTTGATCACTGGCCAGTGTTCCCATGTAGCTCCCTGTCAACATAACCTTCCCTCCACCCAACCGCTGTCCATTGCTTTGTTACCCCAGTGATCATCCTCTTGTGTGCTGTTCACTTAATACCCTCTCTTGTTCCCTAGGTCATTGCAGATCTGATGCAGAGGATCCAGAGGGTCTCACAGTTCCCTGCAAAGCTGCTGTTGGTCCGAAGACAACTAATGGGCAGCTCTTCCGAAGAGCAGTAAGTAATGGTTCTAAAAGCATCTCTGTAGCCTACATAATTCACACCTACTCTGACTCCGAAAGTTTTCCGAGCATTATATACACCATCTGCCAACACAACAGAAATCTAAGTATTTATTCTCTCACATGGGTACTCAGCACATAGCTCAAGCAGAATGCAAGTTGAAAAACAGTGATTAAACCATATCTACAGAATACTGCAGGTTTGGATATTCGTGTAAGGGCAGAAAGCTACATTGGAAGAAGGCTCTCACTCTGTGCTCATCTCGGCCCTTAGGAGGTGAAATACCCTTGACTCTTCTAGAGACCCGTTGGCTAGCAGTGCTTTGGAAGTTTACTTTTCACTGAATTCTGAACCATAATTCACAGTATCCAGTTAATATTTTTAGTTATTTTTATGCAAAGAAAGAGCTCTTCCAACATTTAGGTGGTTGACAATCCTTCTGCAGTGATCTCAGGAAAAGGGGACAATTATGTATAAAAAAGGTCCTGGCTGATATAGTATTCTGACAACACTTTAATCAAAAGAGGATTTCTTCTGAGGACCACACTGTCCGTATGGAAGACCATGTAGGGATATTAGGCTGACAGAGCTTGTATTTCACAGTATCTGCAGACTAAACTAACTACAACCAAAACAGAACAGTCAGCAACACTCTTGATGGAATCCAGTCCCACACCCTCTTTATGATGTAGGATGGGTCATCCAGTGTGAGTCAGGCTTTACTTATAGGAGAATCGAAGAGGCTTTATCTTATTCAAAAGGCCATCATCCATAGCTTCCTCTGACCTATCTTCAGAGTCTGGATCTGGAAGGTCGGCCCACTTGAGAGGAAAAGACACCTCCCTCACGGTGCCAGCATTCTCCAGTATTTGCATTAGAATTTGCTATAGGTGAATCATGTCACGCCCGCTGTAAGGGATGCACTCACTGGTTCAGAATATGCTTCTTTTGCTGACGTCAATCCATGTTTATAGAGGAACAAGCGGTCCCTGACAGAATATTTTACAACAATACACATAGAAGTCAAATAATTTCTATTGCAACGAAAATAAAATGAAGTAATACAAGGATTTAATATATATTTAAAACGGGAAATATAAAAAGTGGGAAACATAGAGGGCAACAAACAATTAGATTACCAAAGTTCAGACATTTACAAGGTGACGGCTCAAATAATAAATAATTAGTGGGATATATATTTTAAGGTACCAATGTTATTCTTATTAAAATAAAGAGCAGTTGCAATAGTTATTTTGACATACAGTACTCCAAAACCTTCCTTATTCGTTTGGGTGCATACTGTTCCAAAGAAGTAGAAAGGAGACATGTTTGTACAACTCCAAAATAAACAAATGAATGTGCTGGTAACAGGTGCCACAGTCCAGGGCACGGCTGGGAGGTTGGCAGGGGACGGAACATAACATTCACTCCCCTTCTTCACCGGACCTGTTATGCCAGTTAGGGGACGACTGGATAAAATGAAACAAATGGGCGATGTAATTACTGGCATTAGCCAATACCTTTTGAGTTTAATAAGACTATATGTATAATATACTTACTTACAAGGGCTTTTATGTAGTTTTCTTTACCCATTGATCTGTTATTGCATCAGTCACATCTTTCTTCTGCTTAATTCAGCATAACCAATGGGGTTGTGGTTCAGCCCACTTCAGCCATTGACCAACTTCGCTGCGAGTGATTCTGCACTTTCACAAGGGGAATATCTGCAAATTGAGTAATTCTCTTCAGTTCCCTTCAAATATGTTTGCTTTTAGCCAGTGTTCTTTAGACTTCCCCAACAATAAAGTTTTGAAAAACCCATGACAAAATAAAACAAGCATTGACAAAGGCAAAAAGGTTTGCAGCCAACACTAGACAGACCTATTGGCTATGCCAGTGCTGGCCAATAGCTGGCATAAAGTCAAAAGGAAAGGTATATGTCTGGTGTAATAGAGATTGAAAACTTTTGGCTGGAGTGTCACACCTAGGATCATATTTACAAGGGGATCGTGTCACAGGAACGTCACTTTTACCAACGTTGCGGTGGTGCAATGCCCTGCATCATATTTGCAAAGTGACGGTAACGCTGCTTTCTAAATATGGTACCCTTTCACCGGGTATCTGCGTGAAAGGAGCGTGCAATGGGTGTTGCTGTGGGTGTTCCACCGCAACATCAATTGCTTTTGATGCTGCCCTAGATTAAAAAGGATCTGTAAATCTGAGGCACGCCAAAAACTAACGCCATGCACTAGCAGGTGTGAGAATGGCAGAACAAGAAATACTCTTATTTCTTCTCATTTTTGCTTTTTCTATGTGTGCTGCTTTCTGCAGCACACATAGAAAGAGCAAAACGCCATTATTTAACGTTTGTTTATGTGCAGGAAAGTGTCCCTTCCTGCACATAAACAATAGTTAAATGATGACGATTTGCTACTTCTATGTGTGCTGCAGACGGCGCAAAGGTGTCTGTGTTGGCGCTAGGCAGCTACTTTTAGTGCCAGCGAAAACACAGGGAAGCACTGTATTGTTGTAAAATGGCGTATCCCTACATTTTGGAAATGGCTGTGCCCTGCACTGCCAAATTTGCTGCAGCAATGTGCTCTGCCATTTCCTTGTACATATGCCCCTCTGTGTTTAAGGAAAGCGGGGAACATTTATAGCAGGCATTATAATTGATGATGCCCCAACTGTAGCTCATCTTAAGTATAAGATCTACCATTGGTTTACCACCAGAGTGGAATCTTTTGGACAACCCTTTGACTGTAGGTGGCAGCTGTTATATCTGAGGATGTGTTACTTGCTGTTATTGAAAGTACCCTAGTTTTGGGGGATGCCTACACTCATACATTAAGTGCAAGCCTTTACATGCTTGTAGAAAATCTGAATCTGTTTTTTGTTTAAAGTGCCTTTGTGATTTTATCTTCCCACTATTCTCTTCTAGGACCGACCACATGATCCTGCTGAAGGGGGTGGTGGTGCTCGAAGAATTCTGCAAGGAGCTGGCAGCAGTGGCCTTTGTGAAATTTCCTCCTGAGGAAATGGGTTATCCGGAAGAATGCAATGCTGAAGCCAGAGAAGACCAGTCTAGTGTCGCAGATGGAGACACATCGCAAATGGGATTCAGAAAGGGAAAGCTCCACGCAGAAGCTAGGGACGGCACGACTTGCAAAGGAAGAAGAGAAGACGCACACTGTGAAGGTGGAAGAGATGACAAGTCCCTTACAGGCCCCAAGAAGGGTAGTCCTAGGACACAGGCCAAGGAGTCTGAAAGCTCTCGTGCTAGGAAGGACACAAAGAAAACAACAGATAATCCCAATGCACAGGCTCGGACGGACACCCCAGACACAGAGCACAGGGAGAACACTTGAACTGACTGCACACACCATTGCCCAGATCATTGCACTCCCCCTGAAACGGAGAGATAGGTGATGCTGTCACAAGTTGTGGCAAAGTGATACCCTAGGACCTTCCTAAAATGGGTTCAGCTGCTACAGGTTCTCAACTTGATTCAGGTGATTTCTTGACAATAAAAAACAAAGCGCCCTCATCCTTCAGCACCTGAACACTTTTAAGACCATAGACAAATGGCATTGGTTCCCGGGTACCCCAAAAGCCTGAGAGCCAGTGGCAACAGAAGACAGTTTCCACAACCTTCCAACATCTTTAAGGTCTGTGATAAGGGGTGTTTCTGCTCAAGCCTCCCAACATCTAGAGGAAGCTGGTAATGGGTTTTGGACTGGCCTTTGAACACCCTGAGGTCATCTGACGCAAGGTGCCCTCCGCCCTTGAACACTGCTGAAGTTTTGAGCGTCATTGCTCAACTTTGAAATTTTGGTGTCTTTTAATTTATGTTTTGATTTTTAATGGGAATGGGAAATGTACTGTATCGGTGATGGTGGGGTTATTTGTCCCAAAGACTGGCAGTGTTAAGAGGGAGAGAAGGGGAGAGCTAATCCCCGCACGAGAACACAGATATCAAGTGACTTTCCATCCACCATTGAGGATACATAACTGAGGGACACAGGAGAAAGAGATTTGGTCAGGATTATGTAGCGGGTTCATTCATAAAGTAAGGCAGGAACATTGTACTCCAGACTCGGGGGCTAAAATATCTGTTCACTTGTTTAAAACAGTGGGCATTAGATATCCATCTGTGGGCAGAGGGTATACAGATGCGCGGAGCCGAGCTCTGGCTAGGCAATGGCCCTGCCAACATGGGCAATTTGGATCTTTGTAATGGATATTGGAGGGTGCGAGGCAGGTTCTCGTGCAGTGACTGTTTTGATAAACCTGCGAAGATTTGAAGTATAAAGCTGCTTGCACCTCCTACTAGATTCATTCTCTACAGTCTATGACAAGTCACTGCCATGCTCTTTTTGTGGAACCCAAATTAAGCGCTAACCTCCCTTTCAGTATGTGATGGCTAACGCTTCTACAGGCTCTGTGATCTTGGCAGATCACAGACCTTCCTTTTGCCTTAGTTGTGGTTAATCTCTGCTGCGCTCTGTGTGTGTGTGTGTGTGTGTGTGTGGAGGGGGGGGGGGTGTTTGTGTGTGTGTGTGTGACCTTAGGTTACTCACACCTCCCCTACCTGTATTAATCTGCTATGGATTCTCTTTGCAACCACAAGTTTTTTTGGGTTCTCCTTGCTCTTTAGTCTGTATGTGACTCTTTTTCAGCCTCCCTGGATGATCCATTGTTCTCCATGTGCATGCCTGACTCTGATATGGACTCTCTGTGTGACATTAGGCATCAAATGTTTTCTTGTAACTCATTCTGAAGTTGATGTGGACCTTGCATATCATTTGGCCAATGACGCTTCCCTTGAACCTCAGTTTGACCCCACTGTCTCTCTTACTGTGTGACCTCAGGCAAACCACTTCTCTTGGCTCTATCTATGACAGACTGGCTACTCCCCATAAATGGTACATTTACATACCACTGTGGTACCCTAAACGGCTAATTTACTATTCTGTCATGTAAAACATGCATTTGGAACACAGGAAATGATTTCTGCATTGTATCTCTGAAAGAAAACAGACTTTTTCGTATGGGAACACATAAAAAAGCACAAGGGGGAACGCCCCACGGTGTACTCAAGTCTCCAGAAAAACAGTCTTTGGCTAGTCGGTTTCCAGAGTGGTGCTGCCTAAGGTCAAGACAGCTATTTACTTCAAATTAATCTAGATCCTCCTCAGGGATATAAGAGAAAGGTCTTCACAGTCTCCGGCCCAAAGGCAGCATGGTTTTGGGGCGCTTTAGGGGCTGATAGAGCAAGGAAGGTGCAAAACTCAGTCGGTTTCGTACCCTCATTTTTCCAGCAAGCCTGACCAGCACATCTAGAGCGATGGTATTTGGATCTACCTGCATGAGGAGGATACCAGATGCTGCAAACCTCGCTTTTCTATAAAATAATGCTCTATTATCCCTAGCCGTCGAGAAATTTAAGAAACACAATGATTACAATGAAATTGAAAAAAAGCAGGACTAATTAAAAGTATAATTTTGTTGTACTTAGTAATTACAAAGTACCATAAACCTGCAACCAAATATTTGTTACCAGTGGGAAACAGTAGTGTACCCCATTATCAAATCCAAGTTAGGGACGAAAGTTTTTAAAAGATGCACATTTTTAAGAAAATGCAAAGCATAAGTGATTTTACTACAATTTCTAAAAATGCCTGGTTTCTTAGTAATGCTTTTCTAATGAAAAATAAATCTATTTGTTATGAAAACCCTCTCTCTCGCTCTCTGTTATTATATAAATATTCTGATATATATTCCAAAAAAAAGGGGAGTCCCCACACTTATATTTATGTCATTTATTACTACACGGCAAACGTCAGATTCGAGTTTGTTACCACCGTACAACAACATCGGCATTAGAAAAAAATATATGCAGAGGAGCAGAGTATATAATATACTACTTATTAGCTTTGTTGGAGGAGGGAAGGGGCATCATGACCCATATGTGGCTTCGCCTCTGGTAATTCATGGCCTCTCCCCACTCAACAATAGTAATCAATAGCATATTACACTCTTCATATGTGCATATATAATATATATTCAGGTATACAAGGGGAAATGTATAAAGGATCTGTGTAAACCGCACAGAAAACTCAACGGATAGAACAATTTTTCAAGATTAATGGCATTTACATCTTAACAAATAAGCTTGCAAACAGCAATTTCGAAAAAAGGCATTCTATTTGACTTCTGTGAAACTGTAACTACCTTTCATCATTAAAAGTATTCTCTGTAATGCTATTCTGGAAAATAATTTTTCAAGAAATTGCATACAAACAATCTAGTCAACAAAACGCATCCTCTAGCGGGCAAGATGATGCTTTCCTTTCTGATAGATACTTCTGACTACAGATTCCTCACGTTTTGAATATTACCCAAGCGTGAGACAAGATCTGAAACTCTCCAGCAGTACCCCTGTGCACATGTAGGTGGTTCATCTCTGCATCGATGTAGTTCCACTTCAGAAGTGAAGTGGCGTGTGGAGTCGTGTTTAAGCACCAACCACCCATGTGTACTGACATCAGTTCCTTTCTGCCCCGCCAAACGTGGATCTTGAGCTACCAAATTTTATTTGAGATGGGGTTTTTTTCTCCAATTATTTTTTGTAAAAAACAGAGTTGTATGTAAAATGTCACGCCTTACACTAAGAGTTAAACTTTGTAGGGACTGTCACATGCAAATGTCTTTGAGAGATCCCCATCAGGTTTGCCTGTGGTGCCTGAGTCGGATTATGACTGAAAGACCTGGAGTGACTGCACCTTAATGAAGCCCAGGGCCATCTAGAAGAGCAAGCCAATCTATTTCATCAAGCACAGGAAATCTCCATGCCATGACTAGCCGATGTTGAAGGTAAGGAAATGGACCCAGTCCTTTTCCAAAGTCATTTCCATGGCCAATCTCTATCACACATTGAGGTATTCGGGTAAGTTGAAAAATAAACATAAGTCCAAGCAGGTTTCAGACCCTTCCCACCCCTCTTGAACTCCAGTGAAGGTGGGAGGGTGTCAACATTAATGGTCTCTCTTCCGAAAGCAATCCACTTTAGAAGGTATTCTGACCCTTGATCCATAACATGCTGAATTATAAGTTCCATCGGCGACGTTGCAGCAAATCCAAGACTTTCGTGAAACTGTGCTGGACCTATTTGGCTAGTTACCAGCTCCTTCTCGCGCACCTCTGGTTCCCAAGGAACCACAGCGGACTTTAATTGGGACTCCACCAGAGGGTCTTGTGTCAGTGCCAGATAGACCCTTTGGACCAACTATGTGCTCCCTTCTGGCTTCAATGCCAACTCCGATCCTGGTGCCACATCCCCAGCTGGATCACAAAGTATTGACGCTCGATGCTGACATGCTCACTGACTCCGAGTCAGCACTGCTTTAACCTCAACTGAGGCCGCACACTGATCCAACTGGGCCGCTGCCTTTCAGTGTGCTGATAGACTCCAATTCACTGCCTTTGACTCATGGAAAGGCCCACACACTTCATGCTTCATTCAGGATAGATTCTGATCATGACCCCTATGATCCAAGGGACAAAGTTGCCCAACCATATACCAAAGATAACTGATAAAAAGATCTGCACGATTCCAGTGTCCTGAACACTTCACCAGAGACTCTATTAGTTTCTCCGCCATGTCCTGCTACAGAAGATAGTGCCTCTTTTGCAATCGTTATGCAGTAGGCTGCTGAAGACTTTGGCCAATGGTTGCCCAAAATGGAGGTGAAGATTAACGTCCTGAGGCGGGTGAGCGAGCTACAAGCCCTCCCTGTCAGCCTGTACAGCCTTTTACCCAGACAAACTGGTCCAGAGAATGTGGGCCTCCTTCCTCCCGAAGGTGATGACCATGTTTTACATCACGGTACAAAGGGGGGTGGTGATGGACGGAGCATCTGAACCAATCAAAAACTCACACCCAGTCAACAGATCTGGGTTTAATCCATCACCGTTCTTTAGCCCACTCTGCCACCCCAGTTCAGACATGGCCATATGCAAATCAGTCTGACCCTATGCCTCATGGGAACAGTCCAGCTCGAACTGCCAAGCCATGCCTTCCCTGGACCGGAAACAAGCTTTCTAGGACCGGTTTCTGGCAATACAGCCGTCTTCAGCCAGGCTTGCTTGAATCCAGTGGCAAAGTGAGCAAGGGACTCACGTCTGAGCATACCCTGCCAACTTATGGTGAACAAAGCGGTACATGTTTTACATCAGCCAAAACATCACTCTGTCAGTGTTCTTCTCCACCTCACCCCTCCATGGGTTTTGATCCTAGAAGAGCTCTTAGTTTTCAGATCGACTGTACCAGGGAAAATTGTGTGGATGATCAACTCGTTGGATTCGCTGGGGCAAAGAAAGGCAGGGCAGTGCAGAAGAGGACCGTCTCTCGGTGGATTGTGCTCTGCATTAAAATCTGCTGTGCACCGGCCATGAAACAGCACCCGGAGCCAAGGCTGCTACCACTGCATTGGTAAGCGTATTACCTGTTGTGGAGATTTGCCAGGCTGCTACGTGGGCGTTGCTCCACACGTTCATGAAGCACTAATTCCTGCGCAGCCACCAAGAAGGGCACTTTGCTCACTCTGTACAGTAGGACTTTTTGGTTTGAGCCAGTTAACAGACCACCACCTGGGAGGTACTGCTTTGGGGTCTATTCAAAAAGTGAGGAATCTGCAGTTAGAAGAAACCATCAGAAGAACAAGTTACTTACCTTCTGTAATGCTCTTTACAGTAGATTCTGTCTAACCAGATTCCTCACTGACGCTTCAGTTCTCCCTGTTCTGTGAACTGTGCTCTTTCCCACCTAAAAAGGCCCCAAGTCTAGAAACCTACAGACTGGTTGAAACCAATGTGCTATTGGGCTCTGAGTCTGGGGGGAAGGAGAGCCTGCAAAGCAACTTATGTCAGTGTGCATGGGTGGTGCTTATATGCAACTCTGCACATTGCTTCTGGAATAGAACGACGTCCGTGCATAACTTTATGATGCCATCTGCTTGCACGCAGAATCATGCCGAAGATATTCCGGATCCAGTTGGACACTTTGGGAATAGTCAAAAGTTGAGGAGCATGCGGTTAGATAGTGTATCTACCAGAAAGAGCATTACCAGTGGTTAATAACAGTGGGCCCTCCTGAGGTTCCCATAGTGACCGGGCTGAATATCCAGGAGCTATTCCTCCTGAGGATCCCATAGTGACCGGCAGACTATCCAGGAGCTTCTGCTCTAGCAGTCTGGTCCCTGTGGTCTTCAGAAGAAGTCCTTCACTCCTATAACATCATTCAAAGCAAGGCCTTTCACTTACCAAAGCCAATGAAAATCAAAGATAGAAAAGCACAGGGGACAGAAACAGCCGGATACACTTCAGGCAGGTGAACAATCGTACCTCTTGTCACTGAGTTGCAGGGCCATCAGTGCCACATGTACATACGCCTCCACAGGAAGTTGCAGGGTAATGCCAGCACAGGAAGGAGACTCCTCTACCCCTGGGGAGCCTGCTGCATTACATTCTACACCTGAATGTTAGTTGCAGGGGCTCCAAAACTACCCAACCTATTTTCACTTATGTAGTGATCTCAGGGGCTATTTACGGTCAAATCTCCTGGAGGGTAGAGTGACAAAAATTGCTAAAGGTAGAGAGGACGGTGGCAGTGTCTCTCCCGATCCGCTCCGTTGCCACAGGTAGAATCAAGTGCTCCTCTCGCTGACGCTAATTTTAAAACGTGCATTTTAACTTTGAAACTGCAATTGTGTTTTGACTGCAATCTTGAGTTTATTTTAATATTAAGCTATCTGTGCCATTTGGGAATTGTAAGGGGGGCTTGGCACTTACTGGACAACAACAGGAAGCCTGGGCTCAGTCTCTACTCCTGCCCGCCCCGGTCCGACGCGGTAGCCAGTACCGTTGCGCGGAGGGTGGGTCAGGGAGAGCCAGGCACTTCTGCCCTACCACTGGAGCGGTTAGTGCTCTAGTCGTAGGAACTCCAGGGCTATTTAGCCCTCGTGTATCCACGAGCGCGCAGCGTTCGCGTGCAGGGAAGCGCCGAAGAGGAGCCAAAGAGTAGCCCGTCTGCGCCTGTCCGCGACTGGACGGGGCCAGGGGCTATGGACTCTGTCCAGGTTAGTAGAGACCCTGATGTAGTTTGCTGTGTGTGCTATTCAGCTCAGGAACTATTAAGCCTTCAGTTAGCTCCTTTACAAGGCTGTGCACGTGACTCTTGGCCATGTTTAGAAGGTCCTATTTCGTGTAGGTATTGTCGGTTTCAGGCCTCTCACCTACACACTTCGGTAGGGTGTCATAGGGGGGAAACACACCCTGTGAATGGGTGGAAGAGCCTACTATGCAACACCCGCTCCCTACCCAAACACCACACAGAAATTTGGGATCTCATTTCCACCGCACAGCCTGAATTATGTTTCTTGACTGAGACGTGGCTGAAACCTCACACAGTCCCTGCAATTACCCTGGGCATCCCTGCGGGATATGAAATGATAAGGCTAGACAGACCTGTTAAAACTGGTGATGGCATTTCTATCATTCATAAAGAGGAGATTACTGTCTCAGTCTTGGAACAAAGGAGTAATGCCTTGATGGAAATTATGATCTTTCGGATCAATACTCCCTCTAAAGCCCACTGGAAGGGGGCTCTGGTTTATCGCCCATCAGGGCTGAGCGCCAATTTTGCCCTCCCCCTTGTTGAAATACTGGCCCCACATTTTAAAGCTGGAAATTATTTTTTACTTCTAGGGGATTTTAATGTGCACGGCTATCTTCTCAATAATCCTGAAACTCTGTCCTTTCTGGCGGACCTGTCTATACTAGGACTTACACAACATAACAAAGGTGAAACTCACCTAGCAGGCCACACATTGGATATGATCTTTTCTAACTCCTCGAAGATTGTATGTTGGCCCCCTACTCAGGTGAATTTGTCAGACCACTTTGTTATTGAATTTTCCCTGCTAGGCTTGGTCAAACCTAGTAAACGGTCCTCCCCTCCTTCTTTTTGGCGTAGACAATGGTATAAAGTGACATCAGAGGATTTTCAGAAGGCATTAGTTGAGCCCCTTATTACGGCTTCTGATAACATTGAACTGGCCCTATCTACGTTTTATTCTGCCATTTTAACTGCGGTTGACTCCCTGGTCCCCATGAAATTATGTAAACAGCGCCCTACTTCTTGTCAAGAGGTGTGGTATACTGACCAACTACGGTCTGATAAACA